>NC_139713.1:19650193-20157693 GCF_964188405.1 Protomyctophum parallelum
CTATAAGTAGATTTGCTTTTTAAAGTACTGTACTACTACTGTACAAAAACTTTTTTTGTACTTTACTTGAGTATTTCCAATTTCCAATACCTTTACTTCTACTAAAGTTACTTTGTGGATTTGTATTATTATTACAACACCACTTCAGCCCTATACATTTTGGCCATATTTGAAAATATCCCGATCTACAAGCTCATAACTTGTCATCTACAGCTTTTAGATCTGCTATTTTCAAAAGATTGGTATAGATTTGAAAACTTGAAAGTACTAAAAAGTACCTAAAAAGTGCTTTCTACTTTTGGTACTTTAAAGTACATTTTGATGCCATTTCTTTTGCACTTTTGAATTCCAGATTCCAGATTTGTTTTTAATTACTTGGACCAGAGTATTTCTGCACTGCAGTATTGATAATGTTACTTAAGTAAAAGATGACCACTGTGTTCTGTCTGTCAAGCTGCAGAGCCATGCTAAACTCTCTTCTCTCGCTCACGGCCCTGTCTCCTGTCTGTCAAGCTGCAGACCCATGCTAAGCTCTCTTCAACGCAATCTGGGGCGGCACTTCCCTTTTCTTTTTTTTTCTCCACCGACTGCGTCAACAGTCCGAGCATGAGGTTTGAGTTTCCCCGCTGCGCTTCTCTCACCTGCGTCTCATTAAAGTCGTGCCAAAAATGATAATGTAAAAAAAAAAGAAAAGTGCAGAGGTTTGGTTGGTTGTGTGCGTGTGCTATTATTATAGCCGGCTGCTAGCAAAGGAAGGAGAGAGAAGGAGGGCGAGCGGGTGAGCAAGAGAGGGTGTGTGTGTGTGTGTGTGTGTGTGTGTGTGTGTGTGTGTATGTGAGTGAGAGAGAGAGAGAAACCAGAGAGACAGAGAGATACAGACTCAGAGACAGAGAGGGAGGTAGAGAGAGAGATGAAACACCTCCTGAAACCGTGTGTGTGTGTGTGTGTGTGTGTGCGTGTGCGTGTGTGTGTGTGTGTGTGTGGTGCACGCGTGCATGTGTCAATGAGGGCCTTGTGTTATCACCCCCCCTCCTCCCGCCCCAGCTGATTGAAATGTTAATTGAACGTGTCATAGACCCTGTATAGTCAGCCAAATGCTAAGTTATGAAGAAATAATAACAGCCTCTTTCATTAGGGGAAATGACAGGTCTCGTTTGCTCTCATTTTACTCTTGGTGGAATGTTTCCATAATTACTTCAATATTGGGAACCATCTTGAGGAGGAAACACAGCTGGGACCAATGACAGCATGTTTTCCTGTGAATAGCAACAACAACGTTGCAGAGCGGACATGCAGCATTTTGTGTCGGCAGCATCAGTATTCTCTGGTGCTGTTATAGTCCTGAAGAAATATTTCCCGCCACAGTTCCGTTTGGCAGCTGACAATGTCCCTTCCATTACAGCTGGAAGATAACATACACCGTTGCACTTTGGAGGACATATCAAATGCACTCTGTGTGTACTTACACGTAACTTGGAAACCGTTCGTCCCACCAACTTCAAATTCGACACACGCGTTCCACACCACCACAGGGACTGCGGTGCCTGTTGTCGAGTCCGTCGTATAGCCAGTTGTCCAGAACCAGCACAAAAGCCTCTGCCGGGGATCTGGACCTGATCAACCCTATCTCCGTGTATGGGGCTGGTCTGTTCGGGTTCATGTGTTTGGTCCGATGGAGCATTGGTCCGAACGACAACGTACCTCAAACCCTAACCCTAACCTCCCCCGGGGCAGCACACCTACACCTAACCCCAACCCTCTCCCGACCCCCAGCGCACCTCGGACCAATGCTCCTTCGAACCAATGCTCCGTCGGATCATAGTATGCCTCCCGGTCTGTTCTGACATCACAATGATTGTTCTGACATCAGAATGATGTTCTGACCATCTGCACAGACTACATATTTGGGCATGCCTGACAAAGAACTCCATATATGGGCATAACGGCGACACAGACATGATATCTGGGTGGAGCATCCATTTCCTACTTGCATCGTTCCAAGTAGGCCAGTGCCCAACGGGAACCGCTCTAGTAGAACTAAATGATAAAACATCATTCTGAGAAGATTTTTGGACCACATCAAATATGAGAAAAACAGGTGGGTGTGTTGCTGCAAGTTGCAACCCTCTGTGTACTGGAGAGGCTTGTCTGGAAATGCTTTAAAATGTCACTGTTTTTAGGTGCTGCATATTTTGGACCAGTCAGTGGTCCAACATATTGCTGGCCTCCAGAAAACCTGATCACCAGTGTTTATTTGACGCCCAGGAAAATGTGTTTCATGAAAATGATTACTGTTGGGTGACCCCATTACTGACCCCATTTGTTCTATGAACATTATTGTCTCCACCAGGCCAAAGGCATGGGGAGAGTATTTGCACTCCGTCCGTCCGTGTGTGTGTGTGTGTGTGTGTGTGTGTGTGTGTGTGTGTGTCTGTGTGTGTGTGTGTGAGTGAGTGAACAGCTAATCTCTGGTACTGTTGGCTTGATCGCAGCCACACTCTGTCCCCACTGAACCTCTGCCCCAAAGTTTTCACATGGGCCTAGCTGCGCCACCAGGAGGCCACTTTTTGCAAAACACAGTGTTTGACACTCCTAAAGATTGTGTCCAAACATCACGCAAATTGATACACAATATAGCCCTGAAACGAAACGGTTCTTTCAGATTTTTCATACTCCATCCTGATTGGCTAAGATTGGCTTCCAAAGAGTGCTCCATTTAAAACAAAATGCCGCAAATCATGAACACACCGTGTGATTTCCGTGAAATTTTGCACATTCCTACTAGGCAGAGGAAGAACATTTTCAACTCAGTCTCATGGTGGCGCTATAACTGGCCGATTCGTGTTTTTTCCTGTAACTGCACCAATCTGTGTAAAACGTTGTATGCATACTCCTTCAGAATTTATGCAAATTTCACACAATTTGTTATTCACATGATCTCTATAGTCATGTGATCAAGACAGGTCCTGATTGGCTGAGATTGGGTTCCAAGTTTTCAAGAGGCCGTATTGTACAAAATGCAGCAAATCATGAACACAGTGTCCGATTGCGGTGAAACTGTGCACGCATATTCTCACTAGGCTGAGGAAGAAATGCCACTTGTTTTCAAATCAGCCTCATGGTGACGATATAACAGGCCGAGTCGCGTCTTTACATATAACTGCACAGATCTGCGAAAAACTTTGGAGTGTGCATTTTATAAATCTTAATAAAATCACACTTGTGTGAAGTGAGGGGCGCTCTTGTTATCATACGTATGTATGCTGATATACATCATCACATTCCATGCTCAGCCAATCAAATCATCACTTTCCGTGGTACAAACGGATTGCTAGCGCCCCTCAAAAATATAAGCTGTGTATAGATCACGGTTCATACTCATCATCACCGACTTGATATCAATAAAAATAGGCAAGGGGTGCTAATGCTAATCACCACACCACTGACATGCACGATTACATCTGGACATCATGGTGACCTGTGACCTCTGTGCGATGTCCGCGGCCTCCGTCATGGAATCCAGCGAGAAACCAGAGAGGTGTGTTTTTTATTGACATTGGAGTGTCCCTCCAGGGTGGAGCTCTGCTATGACACGTCAAGAGGAAGTTCCCAGGGGCTGAGGTTAGAGAATGGACATCAGAGAGAGAGAGAGAGGGGGGAGGGAGGCTCCCAAGAATAGGACATTGATACATGGACGTTCCTATGTCTACACAGCCTGGAGCAGTGTCCTGGGTTCATTTCTCAGCCATGGATGTGTGTACATACTGTACATATGGGTTCACATCAACTCATTGCACGAATAGACGTATAGGCGTCTCTCAAGGATGGACTGCTCTCAACCGCTGCCAGTACAACCACAACAGAACAGCACTAACATATTAGTATTAGTAATAGCATTATCGAGGATATATAGATGATATGTGTGGCCGGCCAACAGGAGACAACAGGTCATATAGGATTTATGTTTGACTCTTTAGATGACATCGGTGCTTGAGGAATTAACTCTAACAGACCCCCGGGCCACATCCCCACTAATCTTATCCCAGGGACAGGCCTTAATTTTCCCATACACCTGCTGGCCCTTAATCATACATACATTTCAATGCACAGAGACGCACATACAGTAAGCACCGCAGAACCATTAAGAGGCTTCATCATTTCAATTGATCGACGGCATATGAAGACATGGCTATTATGCGCCTACACAGGCACATAATAATGGATTCTATTTTCATAGCGCTTTTCCAAGTGCTCAAAGCACTTTACAGCAGTCCATTCATTCATACATTGGGGAGGTGGAGCGGCGAACAGTCGACACCAGCGTCCTCACTTCCTACATTAACACACCAATGGTGGCGAGCTCACACCGACCGACGCATTGGAGGCAATGTGGGGTTCAGCGTCTTGCCCAAGGACACTTCGACAGGAGGACCGGGGATTCGAACGACCAACCCATGGATCATTGGACGACCTGCTCTACCTCCTGAGCCACAGCCGCCCCATGATGCACATGCTGCATGTAATGTCCATAAAAGGTATAGGCTACGCCTGTGTTTTAGACTATACACTAGAGGATACTTCTTTCTACTGTAACAGCCAAACCTCTGTCTGACTGCACAAGTCACAGCAGCAACAGGTCTGCCGTGCCGGGAGAGGTCCAGTGTTGCCAGGTTTTGCGACAGAAACAAGCAACCAGGTCTATGAGAACAAGCCCAAAAGAAGCGAACTATTAAGCGACTATTAACCAGTAAGACACCCTGAGGGCGAGAAGCGACTGCGCCCTAAAAGGGCGAGGTCATAGCATATAATAGCTACAGCCTACAAGAGAATGACAGCTTGGCATGCGCGACAGCAACTTTTATTTTTGAGAGGTAAACTAATATGGTTTATGCCGTTGGCCTGTTTATTTGTATACATGTGTGAACTTTAAACATTATTGTACTGTAAAAAAAAAAAGTATCTTTTCCCTTGATCTTTATTAGTATAATAGTATTAGTTTAGTGTTAGTTTAGATTAATACACGATAATCAACACTAACACAGCCAAATCAAATCATAGTACATAGGCCTACGTGCAATCAATTATTCAATCAAAGCAAACGGCACAAACAATATTAGTTTGCCTCTTCTACAAAAATTTAAGTTACAAATTATCGCGTGTTGCCATTCTCTTGTACGTATTATTTCCCACCGCGGAGTAGCCTTGCATCTCGGACGACAGGCAAGACGGGCAGTGTCGGTAGGCCAATCAGAGGCAGGCGGGGCGTTACCATGTCTATGCTTGGACGTAGAAAGAAATCACGCTAAAGAGTGCAAACTGACTGGTTAAGTAATCAATTGGCAGGTGTGGGGTTGCCATGGCAATCAATTGGCTGAGGCAGAGGGTGGGAATTGCACAGGTGAGGGCATTTGGGCTAATTAGGCCCACTGGCAGAGCCTGACCAGAGCCTTTTGTGGTGTTTGTGGACAACCGTGGGTCCAACCGACTCGATACATGTGGGGGTGTGGAACGCGTGTGTCACATTTGAAGTCGGTGGGGCAAACAGTTCTCTAGTTACGTGCATTACAACCGTACACACACACACACGCACGCACGCAGACAGAGACGTGGCGCATTTATAGTTTGATAATACGATTACGTAGCCTACACAGCAAGCCCAAAATAAGCAACCACACTTTAGAACAAGGTGAAGCCCAACCAAAGGTCCTTGGTATTATAATAAGCAGACAAACATGGCAACTCTCTGGAGAGGACCGGCTCCCTCCAGAGCTCCACAGGGAGAGCATGGGAACCGGTCAGGGATCAGAGGTCACTGGCATTCTAATTTAATAAACTTAAATTAAAAATGAGGTAATGGCCCCCCCCTCCCCCTGTTAAGAACACGTCCACTCAAAAAACACAGTCAGAGGATTATGTCAGTAAATTGAGGTTATAGACTTATTAAGGTCCCACAGTCCTTGTTGACCTTTATTTTTGTTGTTGTTCTGGCACAAGATCTTTTGGACAGGAACACACACAAGCACGCATGTGTGTGTGTCCATAACTGTTCAAAAGATATTGAGTCAAAAACAAAAATATACATAGGCCTATCTATCTATCTATCTATCTATACACGCATGCAAGCATGCACGCATGCACGCAAGCACGCACTAACGAAGCAAAGTGGCCTCTGAATGATGGCCCTTTCTAATTATATCCATCATAAACTGTGTGTGGAATGGTTTATTATTATATCCATCATAATTATGTGGGAAGGTGAAATCCAACACACCTCTATTTCCTATTGACTTGAAATCACTACTTTAGTTCAGTTTTTAATCAATGGGCAATCATGAGATTATAGAGCTTTTTATCCTGTATATTCTCTGACTTCAAGTATCCTTTCCCCTGGTTTTGAATGTGTTTTTGAATATAATGGGACTGCATTGACTGGGTTTCAGTACCATCTACTGGTAGAGAATGCACATTACACACTCTGTCCAGGACTAGAGACAAATCTCTGCTATGTAAACCAGAAACCATTATAGGTGAGGTGACATAATAACATAAGAAACTGTTTAAACTCTGTAGGCCTACCATATTTCAGTATGCATCCATAGGCCTACAACAGTTAAGCACTTTAAACTCGGCATGCCTGTTTTACGCATGGGAGTCTGGTCTGGGCAATAATAGCACACCTACAAGCTCACAAAGCAGTGGTTCTCAAAGTAGTTGTCCCAGGGAAGCCCTGGGGGTCCTTGAGGGCGTTCCAATACATTGCAACCCGCAAGCTTGTAGATCTGCTATATTGAGACTTGAGCCCTATGAGGCACCCCCAAGCGAGCCGTCCAAATTTCTCACTAGCTGTCCCAACTAGCAGGGCCGGATCTACCATATGGGCACTTTGGGCACGTTCCACAGAAAATGTCCCTGCTAATCTGAATGAAATAAATGGTGTCAAGATTAGTGTTTTATTGTTGGTGAGAAGGGCAGCTGAAAAGTGCAAATGTGTGAAAAGCAGCAACAATGCGCTAGATTGGCTGTCACTCTGTAAAACGGCTCCAAAACAGCAAAAATGTTGCGCGCGCGTGAAGGGGACCCTTTCGAGCTTCAGTGCCCAGGGGCCCTCAGTATGGAGTGATTTTAGTGCCGTTATTATTCATACTCCTGTTTCATAACTTGTATTTATTTTGGTGAACAAAAAACATACAAGTTATGAAAAACGCGTGACTTTATTTTTTGTGTTGCACAAAAAAATCTACAAATCATGAAACACGTCGAGTTAATGTTTTGTGGTGCACAAAATAAATACAAGTTATGAAACACGAGTACGAATAATAACGGCACTAAAATCACTCCATACGTCAGAGGTGTTAATCCGGCCCTGCCAACTAGCCACCTGTTTAACGCAAAGGCGTGTGTGAGTATGGGAAAGCAAAGCACCTTGAGGCGGCATATGTCCTTTAACTAATTGTTTTACACTCATAAATGCTCTAATGAGGCTGAAGGAATATTTGCCAATTGGATCAGCGAACTCTGCTTCCACGGAAATACGTAACATTATCATAATGCCAGGAAAGGTTTAATGGATTACAGTACAGCGGTCCACACTATAGCTCCTCCATTATTGCCTGTTTGTGAGTTTTGATGTGCTGCCTGCCTGCCTTGTGAGAAAATTACTTCTACAAATAGGATCCATTTACTGACATCACTCACTCCACCGTCTATCTGCACAGTCCAGAAAGCTGGAGAATATTGCTATTTAACACCTACAGCATTTGTGCATGAATAATTTAGTCATTAATCAGCAGTAATTGCTAATTAGCAGCCTGCCGGCACACAATGCTAAAGTTAAAACATGCAAGCTAATTTCATTGGTTTTATAATTAGCCTTTAAGCAGCCAGCGGGCCAAACTGAACTGGGTCAACAAAGGGAAAGGGTTGTTTCCCCCGTGTCTGTGAATGTAAACAAAATGCATTACAAACAGTTTCCACTGTACGTGTTAATAATATCCTAATCACTAATAAATAATAATAAATAATTTTCTGTTTTGTCATTGATATAGATTTCATTAGAGGGATCCAAATTAAAAAAGAGAGAGAAAAGAAAACACTGACTGTATTCTTTAAGCTCACATTAATTGTTTAGTCGGGAGTGGCTTATTGTCGGTATCAGCCAGTACCACGCGGCAGTCTGTCCCCGTTACAATGCACTACTAGACCCTGGGAGATGGATTGCTGAGGTGGAGCGCCACACCTACCATCAGCTCCCAGTACTTCCCAGGCCACACGACTTGCCGCAACCATGTATGTATATTCCATCATTTGATGGGATATATGTTAAAGACAACAATGCTGTGTCATCATGCCAGAGCAGTGCAACCGCCTGCTATCATATTTATGAGTTCCACCATTAATATCACACAAATGTGGGGTTTATTCAGGATGTTTGTGAGCAGCAATGATCCCAGGAAGGGTAACATGGTGTAATAATAAGTACAGTACATGCAAAGACTCTTGTACAGCGTAAGGGTATCCTGACGTGCACTATAGCTGGCCTCAGAGCCGGAAGATGCTTGTTCTGCTTTGTGCTGTCTGGGTTGATTTTGCAATAATGAGCGCCTCACTGTACATTATCCAGCTTATTATTACACAGCTGTTTACATTTCTACTTCCATAGCACAGAAATGGAGGCAGCACAGTTGTCTGCCATGAAGAAATAACAGCCTGCTGAATGCCTTATTATTTGACCGACCAGAATGGTGCATCGGACACAGCTGTGTCGTAAATGAGAAACTCTGACTTGCTCATCAAATAAGACCACGTCCACGAGACCCCCTGTTTTCACCCGGCCTCTATATCTGAATGTGAGGATGACGTCGTGTCAAACAGTGAATTCAACTAGCTAGTCCTGTATGGCTGGCTTAACCACATGAACCTTGTTCTGGGCATGTTAGAAAAAGATAGGAAACAATTGGCTATTTACAGAAAATATGTGAAAAAAGAAGGGGGGGAAAGTACAGTATAGACCCCTGGGGGACCATTTTGGTACATTTGCGAGTAAAGAAAAAATGATTTCTGTTCTCTATAAAGAAAGCATTCTGCTGGCCTGCATTCCCATTTCCCATCAACGGTGGAAGGCAAATCAATAGGCTTTGTTCATCTATGTGTCCCGTTGAGACCCAAGTTGAGATGAATGCTGAGCCATGGATTGCTCCTTTATTCTCGGGATTAATTCCTTTTTACATTCCTATTGTTGACCTGTCAGCAGCTGAAGAAGGGAAGCAAACAGACCACTTACAGTGGAAAGTTTGTGTTTACTGTACAGTAGGACAAATAAATGCTTGTGTGTGTGCGTCTGCAAAGAGGCAGAACTCTTCTCATTCATGCTAGGGTTCATGTCATTAACACTGTCTTCTAGTAGCAATTTACTCACCACCGACTGCTTTCATCATCATTTAATTGCGAGTCATAATAATTAATTAAATCTTCTCTCTGAAGATACTTGAAGCTGAAGTTGCCACATATTTGCTCTAAATATGTACTGTATACAATATCTTCCAACCAAATCGATTGGAAGATAATGAAGATACAGTAGTAGGTTACAATACAATAACGGTTTATTATAACCAATGTACGAGAGCAGACTATCAGAAATCAGGTTAGTGCAGGCTTAGTATTGTCTGAATCTATTCCGTAAAACGCCTAGTAGAAAAGAGTGAACATAGATGTTCAAACCAAATCAAATTATAAGAGAAAGGATTTGGGCAGTAAACCACAATGACATACTGATACAATCTAGCCTCTCTAGAGTTAAACATTAATAAGAGGGCTGACACCCGAGTGCTAGACTAAAATTGATTTATCTTTCTTCCTTGAAGCCTATCAAATATTCTTTCCTTAATTTGAACAGGTGGCAGCTCCAGACAAGAGCCTTAGATAATCTCACCAATTATCAAAACATATTTATATTGCATTACTTCTTCGGAAAGCAGACAGCTATGGTCTCATCCCCTCTAAGTGCAGCCATGCACTCAGGATGAGTCTTTAGAAGCAAGATTGATCCTTTCCTTTCTTTTACAGGCGGGTCTTAAACGAAGCAGCAGGAGTGACGTACCCTTCCCAACCTCCAGGGTGAAGAAGGAAGTGATTGCGCTGTGCGAGCTGTAGCCACCCCGGGCTTCAGGGCCACTGCAGGGCCAGTGCTGAGAGGACTGAGAGCAACAGTGGCCCCTGGAACAGATAAACCCTATTGGCTCCCTGCGAGCACATGCAGTGACAGCCACTGAAAGTCGAGCATGAAGGACGTGTGTCAAACAGAAGATGTCGAGGCTGATACAGAGGATAAGACCGAAATACACCACTGACACATTTAATGCTTCGCTTATCTCGACGTTCAATGTCACCGTCGTGGAAGAGGGTGAAGTTAGAGGAGGTGCTCTATTAGAAAGTCAATGAAAGCGATGAATATTCATTTATCTTAATTGAATCTGCCACAGTTGGCATCAAAGTGTTTGGAGTCACACTCTGTTGAGTGCCTGATTTGAGCAGCAGATGGCAGTCTTGTTTGATGCATTCTGATTGGCCAGAGCATAGACTTTACCAGCCCTCTGCTCATCATACCTCTGCATCAATAAAGGTCTATCTATCCGTCATTCTGAGCGTTCTTTTACAGAGTCTGCTCTGTGATGCTCACTGAAGTTTAGTTTGTGGAAATCTCATCTCATATCGATTGTTCTCTTGGTCGAGATGAGAGAGCGAGAGCGAGCGCGCACGTGCGTGCAGACGTTAGAGAGTTTAGGAAGGTATGCAACAATACAGCAGCACTCTGATCCACATGCTTAAGGTCTCACTGCTTTCACATTCAGCACAGGTCTGACTCCCTTTATTAGCCCTGGGCTATCCATGGTGGCTAAGCAAAGTTAAAGAACCTATTTGGCTTTTCTATAAACCCATTTATATGCCTAGGCCATAACCTGAGCGAGGGCCCACGGTTAGCTTAACCTCATCCCACACTCTTATTTCAATAGTCTAGGTTAAGGATTCCCTCATGAAAATCAGAGCAAAGACATAATGTCGAGGTGAGGCGAGGTGCTGATCACTGAACATGTTGCCAGATAGCCTATATATACACAAGCACACATGTAAGATTGTATATTGCCGACCTTTGACACTTTTGTGCAACACTCTGGCACAATGAAGTGGGGCTTTAACTTACCAGGGTTTCTGCCGGACAGCTACAAATATACACTTACTGGTAGTCCTCTTACAAATATACACTTACTGGTAGTCCTCTTACAAATATACACTTACTGGTAGTCCTCTTACAAATATACACTTACTGGTAGTCCTCAGGCTACCTGAGGAGTAACACATACCCCTGGCTAACCCAAAATTAGCGGCCTTGAATACTACTTACTACTCTGTCCTTCTTAAGTTCTTAGACCTTCAGCTCTTGTTGCAGCAAGCCAGTCCAGTTTGTCATCGTCCAGGTTAAAACACGATTGCCATACAGTCTATGAGAGCCCACTTATGCATTGGGGAGAGAAGAAGACCTCCCCCCTGCAAGTAGCTG
This sequence comes from Protomyctophum parallelum, assembly GCF_964188405.1. Taxonomy (NCBI): domain Eukaryota; kingdom Metazoa; phylum Chordata; class Actinopteri; order Myctophiformes; family Myctophidae; genus Protomyctophum; species Protomyctophum parallelum. The sequence goes on from NC_139713.1 coordinate 19,661,748, forward strand.
AAGAGTAGTTGCAAGGTTCAAGGTTGCATGGCCTTTAAGCGTAACAATGTCTTCGCAACGTCCACCGACCACAACCCCATGTGCTGCTAGCTCGAATACTGCAATCGCTCTGCATATTAACGTCGCGTGTCAATAAATCTGGGAACCTATAGTCAAAAAATTGGCCTTGATCAATTGGCCTTGCATAGCGATACTAATATCACTGCGTGGATATTAGTCTTGTCCCTCTCAGTGTTCCGCCCCATATTTGCATACTGGGCCCTCCCCGGAGTCTCTTTTCGACTTCCACTTCGCAGTTCCGTGGACCTCTAATATAAACCCCCAACTGACTGCCGAGTGTGACCGTGGACCAGGCCTCTTCATGGAGCCCATCAGAAGTGTGACCGTGGACCCGGCCTCACAGAGCACGACATGGACCAGATGTGGACCAGGCCCCTCGGAGCCCACCCTGTCTATCTCTCTTCTATTCTTTCTTCCTATTCCCCCTCTACCCCCCCCCCCCCACCCCCTCTCCCCCGACATGGTCGAGGCAGATGGCCGCCCACCCTAGAGTCGGGTTCTGCCTGACGTTTCTTCCTAAAGGGGAGTTTTTCGTTACCATTGTCGCAATATTGCTTGCTCTGGGTGGATCTTTGTTGGTTGTAAAGTGACAACTTGTTGTGATTTGACACTGAATTGGTTGGTTATAGCCTGGTTCCAGATGAATCTGGTTGGCTCGTCACCACTTCAGCCGTGAAGTCCTCCCACAATTGAGAGGGGCCAGACTTAATCTGCCAGGGGCAGTGGGGCAATATGTATTGCAAACGCAGATGAAGAGCTGGCTATGCAGGGCTAATGATCCTTTCTCTTTATTTTGCTGATTTTGTTAGCCACATAGAGTACATGTGTATATTTTATTATTTTTGGTTCGGATTCTAGACTGCATTACAAGTCTTCTAGACACTACAGCAGATTTTATCATATTCTTTAGGTACACTCAAAGTGTTACGAGTAATTTAACTTTGATTTCACTCAAATGGAACAAAATGTTTCCATTAGTACACTCTCAGAGATACCCAAAAGGGTCCCTTTTGTTACTACAAACTATTTGCCATGCTTGTTGAGTGAGTGTGGGGAATCGCCTTATTCATTTATAGTGAAACATTTGATTATCATCACCTGTTGGTGGCAGTATTTCCCCTTGTCAGAGTCTGCGGGGGCATAAGTAGTGGTTTTTAAACTTTCTCATGTCAAGGACACCCAAATTAAAATGTATTTGGCTGTGAACCCATGTGAAAATATGTAGTGCCACTGTGCCAGGGACCCCCATACAATATAAAAACCAAAAAGAAAAAAGCCAATGTATATAGGGTAACAATTAAAGTGGATAAACTTAATTGATTCTATATTTTGCTACGGACCCCCTGGAACTGCTATTTGCTATTTTTGAAAAAGAAAGAAACAAAAAAAGTTGAATCATTTAGAATTATTTAACACAAATATTCTCTTCGGACATTCTTTTATAAAGTGCAGGAAGCCCAAGAAACTAAGTGTGAAGTCGTTGGCTGGTGATTGTCTTCTAATCCACAATAATTACGTCACTGATCTTCAAAATAAAGAAGATACACGTTTTTGTTTTGCTTCACGTAACGGTGCACAGGATTGTTACCATTCCCATTAGACAGGTGCCTGGTGGCAACGATTATGCAGTAGAACAATTAGAAGGAAGATGTTCAAGGTGTGCAGAGTCACGCTCAGGCAGGCTGTCTCCGGGTACCTCTTCCAGAGAGAGAGAGAGAGAGAGAGAGAGAGAGAGAGAGAGAGAGAGAGAGAGAGACACACACACACACACACACACACACACACACACACACACACACACACACACACACACACACACACACACACACACACACACACAACTGTAGACTATACTATACCCAAGCTTATTGGGCTGATTTAAATCAACCTTCAAAGTTATGCTGTCAAACACTGTCTGTCTGTGCTGCATTATATTTTAATATGATCCACAGTATACACAGAATGCATCTTCTTATTGTTTGTATGCACAATCTTTCAAACTGAACTTTATATATTATTATAACTGTGCTCTGTGGACATGTGTCTGATAAACAAGGAGCTAAACAAAAAACATGAAACTCACTATATGAACCAGAAGGGTATTTGCAAACGAACTAACTGCAATTGAACGTGTGAGTAATATCAGTACAGTGATCAGTACTGTAGCACAGACTAAATATGCGACACCATACTGTATGCATTTTAATGTTTCCAAATGGAACCAAATCATCAATAATGTATTTAGTCTATGTATGCGAAGATCCCCATGTACAATCCTCAATCAGAAGCTGCTGCTGCTCTCAGAATCTGAATTAACATACATTAACATAGCAGTACCGGCTGAGAAATATCACATTGGGCAAAGCAGAACAAATATGTACATGATATGTGTACATATATATGTACATATATATACCGTATATATGTGTACTCTTCGAGAAGTGCATGACACATGTTATTGCAGCTAACCGCATGCCTCTTTGGGCTATAGTTGGTGTTGTCAAGTGGACACATCAACGCATGGCTTCATTGGATGAGGGCAGAAGCACTAAATGGGTCACTGGTACGCTCACTGGTACGCTCCTACCAAATGTGGTACTTTGCTATAGTCTCATGTAGCCATATGGTCAGAGTTCTACGCCTGCTACTGATGTGTCTGGTGAAATCTAAAATTAAACTAGAACTGCACTCTGTCGAGTGCATACTTGCTTGTTGCACACTAGTAGGCCATAAATGGCCAACTAGTGCGCAAGCAGAGCGCGCAAGTACTTTCGACCGCTGTAGGTGTAACTATTTGTTACCTACCTACTTTATGCATATAAACACCTAGTATTATTAAGTATTAGTACAAGTAAGACGCGCAAACGCGGGAAGCGAACGCAGCTCGTGTGTGTGTGGTTGTGTGTGTGTGTGTGCTACAGCTGCGCCCTGTGTGTGTGTGTGTGTGCTACAGCTGCGCCCTCTGGTGGCGGGCGGGTGGTGTAACAGCGTGACACACACACACACACACAGACATTCAGCCCTTGCTGTCATAGTAAGTGGCTCACTGCGTTCGCAATTAGCGGTATACTGTGGTTACTTTGCGGCAAAAACCGTGACAGCCGTCCCGTCATTTGATGTTTATGCAAGAAAACAGCAAAGCTGTGCCTGGTTTGCTGGGACCAAACGACCACAAATTACCATATTTCTTACGTCATCATTAAGAGCTAGTCATACATATACACACCACGTACTCTGGTCCCAGCAGATCAGGCACAATTTGCTATTATATTTTTACTGCTTATGTATATAGTATACGTATGACTAGCTCTAAATGATGACGTAAGAGATATGGTCATTTGTGGTCGTTTGGTCCCAGCAAAACAGGCACAGATTTGATGTTTTTCTGCATAAACATCGAATGGCGGGACAGCTGTCACGACGGAAGAGAGCGGGCGAAATTATTACTTGCGCGCTCTGCTTGCGCAAGTAATTAATGATGCACAGCCTGCGCAGCTAGTTCAGAGTGTGGGGGGAGGGGGGGTGTCTTTATTCATTCCCTGTAACTCTATCTGGCTTATAACTTAACTAAAATGTTCATACTACATGGAATGAATAGAGACAGAGACCTATCGGCAAAAAATATCTATGCTCAATTATGCTCAACAAATATATATTCTAAATTAATTCTGAGTTGTCTGACTGAAATGGGCTAAAATTGTATGGAAACAATTCCGAAATGGATGGATGGATGGATGAATGAATGGCAGCATTTCTTTCATGAGTGTACATTTTCATGTTGCTTGAGAGAACATGACAAAAGACAATTTTCTATCACGATGGGCATGGAATCTGGGAATGGGGAAAAATTATATCTATCACAATAATAGACACAATTAATTTTATTCTCAGTTCATTAAGACTCTTCAGCTCAGATTGACGATTAACCATTTAGCTATTGCATTTAGTATGGCGGTGTGGCTCTGCTCATTTGAGAGCATAAGATAACATAACTTTCAATGCATTCCATATACCACATATATACTGTACATATCGCATGATCATAATACAATCCATAAAACGCATAATAATCACAGATACCCATAACAGAACTAGATATCACATATAGTACAATCCATAAATCACATTTATAATCACAGAATTACCCATTACAGAACTAATGCCACAGGGAGGAGGCCGGGGAGGTGGAGAGAATTTGAACGCTGACATCTGAACAACCAGCTTGGCATGTGAACACAGAGTAGTGACTGCTTAAAAGGACCACTCGATTGAATGTGGGCGTGACTGAGTTAGCTGGCAGCGAATGAGAGTGAAGGGAGTTGACGTGGAGAGTGACAGCTGATTTAAAGGAGCAGAATGAATTACTGATATAGAATGAAGGGGGGGATTATATCATTAACCTTCTGACTTCCGTGTCTCAATGAACTATCGCTGCGCTGGATGTGTTGCTGTCAGAGATCTCTCTGGTTCATTGCTTAGGATATACGATATAGGGATGCACCCACTGTGACTGAATGGCTGGACTGGTTGACGTCTGCAGCAGTCCGCTTCAACACGGAAGCTGCCATTTAAATCAGAGAATAAAACATAATTTGGCCTACTGATGAAAAGGCCTCCTGGGAAACTCGATGCAATTACCTTCAGTGGAGCTGGGCACTGAATACCAGCAGCACTGACTTTACAAGCGCTACTTAAAAAATGGCTGATTTGGCAGGTGAACCCATTTCCTCTGTAATTCCTCTGTAACTTCAGCGGTTCAGCATGGGTGGCTCGAAGCCTACGATCCTCTCTGTTGTGGCTCCTTACTCTGAACTGTTCAAGTGCAAACGCTCTGAAGATCTCTCTTGATGATTTGTGAAGACTCTACTGTACTATGAGGACTGTACTATGAGGACCTTGCAACTCACTGTTCCATTGACCTTACAGTAGCCTCGGTACCCAGGCTTTGATTTTCGTTCACATTTGGCTCAAACCTTACAGTGACAGAGGAGGAGCCCAAACAGGTGGAAGAGGCAACGTGTGAACAAAGCAACATGTAAGCTGTGAGTGATAAACCAACACATTCTTATACAGGGGCTGTCAAACGGTAGCCTTGCGTAGCGATACTAATATCACTGCGTGGATATTAGTCTCTGGTTGGTTATAGCCTGGTTCCAGACGAATCTGGTTGGCTCGTCACCACTTTGGTCATGAAGTCCTCCCACAGTCGAGAGTGGCCAAACCTAACCTCCTGGGGCAATATTCATTGCAAAGGCAGAATAAGGCTGGCTACGCGAGGCTAGTCAAACGGGTGACGGAAAAGGATTTGACAGAGAGAAGATGGTACCCTCCAACAAGAACTCTGAAATCAGGAAAGCATGGCTTACCCTTTCATTGGCGGCACTCATGATGCTGATGTACCTTAGTGCGACTGCTGTACCGTAGGTAGGTTATGAAATACAAAAGTCCCCATTGCATTTGATTAGGATGTTTAATCAAAGGCAACATTGAGTACTGGTTTACAATATTAAATATACTATATACATCACTATAATATGCTTGATCAAACACTACAGGTTGCAGGAGGCAGTGCAGAGTTACAACCCCAAAACACTAGGAAAGAAGCAGAACTCAGAAACTAGGACAACTCTATCAGCAGGCTAAGGAACCCAGACTGGTACACTATAGACTAGAACGTTCACAACAAACTGGAAAAAGGACACAGGTGAACACAGCTGACAGTCAACATATGATTGCCTCGAACCAACAAAACTGTAGGAGAAGGTCAATTGGCATAGGGTGCAACAAGACTGTTAATGGCACAGTCAGAGAGACAGAGTCGAAAGCATTACTTACTATAAGTATACTATATACTGTATAATACATACCATTTGTATGCTAACCATGTTTAATCTAAACAAATTGATGATGGATGTATTATACTAGTGCTAAACTGTAGTGCTAAACTGACATATTGGTTGAACGATATTATCGGCCGATATTGGCCTATCTCAGACACATGTTATCCTATATTATATGTCAAACTACAGAGCAGATAATGCACCTCAAACAGTACCATGGGTGTAGCCTGGCGCAGCCACACTTCACCCGCCCCTATTGCATATGCATATGCCCCGAAGCCCAGCGCAGCGGTATATAGTATCGCAACGCGAGGCTACCATGGGTGGCCATGTAAACTTGAAAAGGATTACATGCATGACAAGTTTTGTGTGACGTACGTCTCCCTTTTGTAGGCTCAAATCATTGAGTGAGGGTGTTGACATGTACAGTAGCGGGATAACTTGTGATGTTCTCTCATCATTATGCAGGCAACATATAGCCTACAGCTGGCAGAGGAATATATTATTTATAAGTATGACCCATGCACACAAAGCAACTTCAAAAGCATATCAGTGTACTACTGTACATTCTTTCAACCTCACTACTTTATTGTTATTCATGGGTCTTTATTTTGATTTTGTTGCTACTGCGTTGAGGAACCGAAAGCAAATGATTGAGAAGTAAAGAAGAAAGTTGAATGAATTGACTTTTAACTCAGCCATTATTTGTTAATGACCAGGGATGAGACCAATCCTGCTCTTTCCTCTCTGCACCATTTACATGAAGTATAGCTCTGATGGTTTACGTTGACAGCTTCTAATGAAGAGGGCTTAACTTGACAGATTATGCAGTGACATAAGCTAGTAATATTAAACAAACACACACACAAACATGCATGCACGCTCGCTTGCACACTCGCTGGCACGCACACACGCACAATTTAAATCTATCTACAAGTTTCAATGCATGACATTGACATACCTACTGAGGCATAAAATTGGCAGGTAAGTGAGTTTTGATCAGATATAAACTACTATATAAGAGGCAGTGAAGCCTCCCTGAGTCCCCATCCATAAAATCGAATATGACAGCACTGTCTGTCATTAGTCAAACATGTCACACAAATCTTCTTATTAAAACATAATGTGACATATAGGCCTACCGCGTGTACCATAGAGGTCCAACAAAGCTAGCTATAAATCGCAATCGGCTGCCGTAATTAAATTTGTACAGATGATAGATAAGAATCACTTTCACATATCCCCTCAATCTGCACGACTACTGTTGGCAAACAGCTACTCACCATCACCAACAGAAATAGACCTTAAACTGTAGTTAATTCAGGAGTCCAATACATTCCCCCAGACACTAAACAAGTAAACAACACTGTTGAATTAATCAAAGGCTTAATTGCATGAAGGGTATTTGCATATTAAAAAGGATTGAGAAGTTATTAAATGGTATAGGATGTTATAAAACATATGAGATATTTTAAGACCAGCCCAAGTAATTTGATGAGTTATAATTGGTTTCTCTGCTAACTAATAAAACGCTATGGTCTGTGAGCTAGGAGGCTTACTATTCTGACAACATACTAAATGCTGACAGACAGTGCATCACCATGGTCCATTTCGCTGCCAATTCACCATTCATTTGTCAGCCTTCTGATTGGTCCCTGGACCCTGACTGACTAACCAGCAGGCTCTTTCTGCCTTGTCATCCTTGCCATAATTAAAAAGAAGAAAAAACGGCAGGTTACAACACTATTTTCAATTATTGTTTTTTGGAAATTATTTGTTCGGCCCAAAATATTGTGTTTGTTGTCATAATTTGTCAAAACTCGAGTTACCACATAGCGTAAACGTCTTTAAATAAAAACCCTATGCCTATATATACATTTTGGCCGTTAGTTAAAAAATAGCCGATCTACAAGCTCACTGTGAGCTTGTCAACATGAAATAATTATGCCATTGCATGTTACACTACAGCTATTGTAAAGAATGACAGATTTACATAAAACTGGGAGAAGACTGGAGAGACCAGCTGTGTTGTCCCATCATTGCATGTCTAACACGGGCATGGACAGTTAAAGCCAGGCTGGAGGGCTTCTTGAAGGGTCCATGGGCCAGATGGGAAAAGATGCTGTCAAAGACAGGGGTGCCGGATCACTTGCTTAAAGGCCTGCATCTGCAACTTCTATACAGGACACAAGAATGCAGGATAAATGCATTGAGTCAGCGATGTGAGTTCCTAAAAGTTTCTTTTCATCCCCTCATCCTGGCAGACATGTTGTTCCCTGGACATACAGTAGACTGGCTGAATTACTGCTACAAGCAGCCACGAGGGCAATGCAGGTCAGCCATTCCTCTGGGCAGAGATCCATCAATACCTGTACAGTTGCTGCTCGAATGCCAGTGCAAGAACGGGCGTCACACGCTCTGAACAGCTATTGAGCTGGCACCTCCTTTAGGTGGCATGCCTTGTCACCATCTAATCTTCGTGGCAGGGGAAGGGTGGCTGCTCAGAGCCCCAAGGGATCGCCAGCAGACGTGGCATACCACTGATCATGCTTGACGGCAGGAAGCAGCGGTAGCCGTCAGCATCAACAGCCTCTGGGGTTTTCAGCGGATACAAATCTACTAGGATGCTGCCGGTTTGGCCCGGCGGCTCATGGAACCCTACAGGCTTGGCAGTGTGTGAGTCAACATGAGGCAACTCTTTCTGGTGACCTCAGGGTGTGCCGGTACCATCGGACCAGTAACTTGGTATCTGAGACTACGCCAGTGTGGCATGCCACCGTCACGGTCTTAACTCGTAGGAATGGTTTTTGATTTTATCTACCTCAGCCATCCCATTTCTGACCATCACTGTAATGGCCGGTGGGTCAAAGATTTTCAGGAGGCGTCATAACAACTAGGAAACAGTCCTTGTATTAAACGGCATGGTGTCCAGTGTCCTTCTCTTGTCCAATGGCATACCCCGGGACATTATACTACATAATGAGCAGGCCTCTTCTCCTTTCCCTGATCTATGCTTTGATGGGAGCATTTAGGTGCTGTCGTTCGATTATGCCTGATCCTAAGGCTTCTGTTAATTAAGCTAGTGCCAGGCTTCAGAGATGGTGATGACACAGAGCGAATGGGATATGTCATCATAGCCAAGATCAGAATCACTCCTTATCGTAGGCTTAATTTGAGGAATCATCCACTGTGTCGTTCATCCCCAATCTATTTATGTACTTAATTTCTCCCCTCTGCTCAATTTTCAGAACATGGCATGCACTGCAAAAGTGTCATTGTGGATCCATTTTACACATGCACAGCTGTGTTCTGGACTATAGCATGTAAGTGTTTAGAGACTAACTGGGGCAGACTCATAATAACACAGCAATAATTCCAGCCTGGAAATAACAAATTAATGGATTACTGTTTCTGCATCAGGTTATGCTACATTGTGTGGAAACAATCTTTGACCAGGTAATATCTTGGTCAAAGATAAATCCCAGATTTCTAGATTAGATCAAACGTAAAAATGTTCAGCATTTAATGCAGGTTTATTATTTAAACATTTTATATTTAATAAATATATATTTCTAAAAGACAAATAAGTTAATGGGAACAAAGCATTTTTTGTTGAACGTATTTTACACCCAGGCTAGCACCAATGTGTGGGTCTTAAATTACTTTTGTTGAGGTCTTAAAAATCTTTAAAAAGCTTTGAATCTTGCTTTAAAATGGTGAAAGAACCTCTATTTAAATAACTACTACATCAGGCTAAGTCTGAGTTACAGTACAACATTTTCTCCCTCCCCCCTTAGGAATTGCTCTTGAATTAATGTTGTTATTGTCCACTCCAAAGTGCATATCCGATTTCTGCCCTTATGTGCAGTAATTGTTTGAAAGCCTGCTGTGAGTATACTGCATTATGGAGAAACATTCAGTCAGGTTAGAGCAAAACCTATGCCTATGCTGCAAAAAAATCAATTATTCTAGTTGCGGGCCAAATGTCAGCTATTATTTTGGGAGGTGATATGAGTTTTTCCATCCTATTCTATGGTCATTAATTAAGGCAGCTCAACAAGAAGTGGCCACACACTGAGTCTGGTGAGTTGTATATTTTTTTGAGTGGTGCAACCACTCCTACAACCAGCAATGTCCGTGTACACCTATGTATGTGGTCATGTATGTGGTCATGTATGTGGTCATGTACCCATGTGGTCATGAGCGCCAGTATAATGACTATAGGGTACCAGTAGGGGGGAGCTGCACCACTCAGTTCACACGGGTGTGATTTTATATTGGAAAGTGGGATTTCATTGCATGGCTAATCTACATAATACTAGTGATAGTGATAGTGTGTGCGTGTGTGTGTCAGTCGCCATATATGGAGAAGGCGATACTTTCTGTACCTGTGATCTGTATCCTGAAGCACTTGTTGTAGAGTTTTTTCAAGTTTGCGCATCCACTATTGTTTGTGTTCAAGAAATTTCTTGTAAAATAAAATGCAAATAAAGATGTTAAATGTGTGTGTGTGTCATTATGTGGATTTACTTCTTTAAATGTGTCTCCGTTTTCTATTTAAACTCTGAATGTAGATTTTCAGGCTTTTGTGTAGCTACTTTAATGGACATCGTAACAATTAATTTGTCAGGCCTCATGCTCTTACCATAAACCCAGTGAAACTAAATTGAAAATGCCACAGCTGGTTTTCTTAAGATCCCATGACAAATCTGATATTGTTCTTTAAGTATAGTGACAAGTGTGTGTGTGTGTGTGTGTGTGTGTGTGTGTGTGTGTGTGTGTGTGTGTGCGTGCGGGCGGGCGTGCGTGTGTGTGTGTGTGTGTGTGCTGAATGTTGAAAGCACTCCACCTCAACAAGCTCAGACGGTTTCATTCAATCACCAGTAACATTTTTGGGTTCTTCTAATTCGACCTGATCTACAACCAGTAATATGATAGCTTTACTACAGCATACACTATGTTTTATTCTAGAAAATGTATTCTAATCAAATGTATCTGCTGAGCAAACAATTAAATGAGTGTAGCTGTGAATAGAAATTTGCTAATGTAATTGTCTCCACCAGGCCAAATTTTGCACACACACTCCCTGGATGCCAACGATGAACCTCTGCCCCAAACTTTCCAGAACGGCCTGTTATAGCGCCACCAGGAGGCCGCTTTGTGCAAAACAAGTTTTTGCACAGTACACCTACAGATTTTGTCCAAACATCACGCAAATTGGTACACAGTCTCTCTAGAGCCATTCAACGAAACCGGTCTTTCAGATTTCTCAGACTCCATCCTGATTTACTTTTGTTGCCCTTTTATCCAACCACCAGATGAAGGCAAGCTGCAATGTCCTACATTCCTATCCTGGTGGAGACCTGTGCCCAGAAGGGCACTTTTTCTAGTTCAATTATGGTCTCCACAAAGCTAATACCAACCAATAATATTTACTTGATAATGTCCCACGGCCACAGGCCTTGGCATGATTGTATACAATACTGGAATACATTAGTGTTCATTTGGAAGCAATTTTCCTATACAGATATCTTTCCAATGGATAAAGGATACCTGAGTTGAACAATAGAAATGGTGAGCCATGTAGTTCGTGTCAGTTTACTGAATCTTTCGAATCAATTCACAATTTATTCGTGAAAATGATTTGTTCCCCAGTTTTGAGTGCTTGGCCGGAACTCTGCCTGCATATTCCCAAGACTGAGTTGAAACACAGTGAATGTGAAATTGTGAATGTGAACTGAGGCAATGAATGAGCTCATATCACCGCTGTCAGGCAGAAGCCTTGTATCTCCATATTATTTAATAATTATTTTATCCACAAATAAATACTTTGTACATGACAATGTTGAGCAAAACAAAAAACACCTTGAATTCCCTTTGTGTATGAAATAATGATATATGCTATATAATAATATGCTATACTGTACAAGAAACCTCGCTTTGACAAAAATGACATTCCAGCTCAATATTAGTTCCATCATGCATGAATCACCGATAAATAATTAATTCTCTAGCTTTATGAAATATTGACTGCTTCTCCTGTTTCCTGAACCCTGACATGATGCCAACCTGTTACATGGCAGCCAATCTAATGTATCCTCCCTTTCCTATTGTGTTCACAATGCTCAACTTGAAATGATTCAAAACCACTGTGATTGTTTTGTTTCCCCCTCCTATCATTTCTATTCAACTGGCATACACATGGGAACTGTCCCCTCCATGGCAGGCAGAACAAGTATCTACATTCTTCCTGAAGGTGAAGATCACTGGTCAATTCCAGGGGACCCCATAAAAGAACCAAATGGACCTTTACAGGTATGTAACAAATAGGACCCTTAGCACAGGAGGAAAAGCCTTCTTGCTCTCTGCTGCCAAAGGTCGCCAGGGGTACTTTTCTCCGACTGCGTTGAGTTGCGTTACGTCATTGCCTTGCGTTTGGGATTTGTCTCCAGACCGACGGATGACGTAAGGGACGGACTGAAAGCGAGAACTGTCTCTCACCCTCCATTGCTTAGTGCTTCTTGCGTCGATTATGTTCGACTCTGTAAAGCACTTAAGGCTCTGTTTGGTCCCATTTGTATGCTGTGTAGTATTTATTTTTGATTGATTGGCCTCAGTGATCAGGTTCTAAGTGCCCCAGCTGGCAGTGAAGATGCCAACAATAGCCATGAAAATTCTGCAGTTTAGTCAGAGAGCCCAGCAGGAAAACAAATATGTCCAAGTACATAAATTTACAGCACAGTCAATCTAATGCACGTAGTGCAGTGTAATTATGATTTCACTGCCATCCCAATGAGCCACAGTATCTCCACTTTCGCAGTAAGGGCATGCGCTGTATTGGACGATCTGTCTGATTACCTGGACATCCTGCCAACCCATGCATTAGCCATCAGTTGGTGTGCTTCACCATCACCGTGCAAAGGGCTTTTTCTCATCGAACAGTCGATGCATGAATTAGTTACCCAGGCCGATTCAACAACCAATACCCAGGCCGATTCTAAATCAAACTTTGATGTGCAAAGGACGACCACAACACAATGATATGCATTTGGCCACGGATGCCCCCATCTGAAAATATTTTGTGCCAGGGATCCCCAGAAAAGAAGATTGTAAAAAATGTAAAAAAATAGCAGCTGTCCATACGGTTAGCTCAACCGTCTACTCTGGGCACCTAGGCTGCTGAGCCATCCAGGCTGACGGCGTGGTGTGGCGCGGGTTCGACTCCCGATCTTTGCTGCACATCTTTCCCCCCATCTCTCTCCCCATTTCCTGTCAGACTACTTTCATCCTATCAATAAAGGCCGAAAAAGTCAGAAGAATATCTTTGAAAAATAGCAGATAGCAGATGTACAAGCTCGCAAGCAACTGTACTCCAAGGAATGTACTGTAGTTCACCAGTAAACCGGCTTCAGTGCAGCGCTTTAGCTCTTCAGTTCAACATTGCAACTAGTGGAATCCTGTTACATGGTAAAAGCTTTGAAATAAGTCCCCTTGGGACCATTAAGTACATCGTTATTTCTTTATTGTGTTAAATGAAGCTGCTTTAACTAATCTAACTTCTGGCTGGATGCCCTGTTCTCCACGTCCACTGCCCTCTGTATCAACATAGCCGAGAGAAGATAATTAACCTCTAAGACTCTAAAGTCATTGTTTAGGGCATTGTTCATAACAGCCACCACCATGTATGAACTAAATTATTTCATCAGACTAAGAGACTGCATCCAAATGACTCATCTCAATCTGCTTGATGTCGCAAAAGGCAGCTGGCAGGTGACAGTTCAGCACCATTCATCTTCAACTCAGCCTGGCCCTGCACACAGGGGACATCTCCGGTGTTCATTTAACTGTCTCTCAATGAACTTCAAGGGGTACATTTACAGTTAAACAGTTTTAACTTATTCATGTCAAGGTCCCCCAAAATTATATGTACTAGCCCTTACCCGTTGTGAGATATTTGCCCCCCCTTGTGGCCGTGGGGGGTACTGCGCCCGGTGCGTTTTTAATTCACTAATAAATTCATTAATAATCATTAATGTGTCAAATCAAAAAAGGGCTTCGTTACGCCCTCCATATTCATATGGTCAATGCCTGTGTGAGCGGGTGGGAGTGGGAGCGATTGGTGCAGGCAATGAGGAGCTACGGCGGTGTTTCTGACACAAAGACAGACAGACAGACAGACAGACATTGTTAGAATTATAGTATGATTATATTATATGGAGGCACGGACCTCCACATCTCAAAATATTTTGTTCCAGGGAAGCTAAGATTTGAGTTAAAAATGTTCGCTTTAAAATAATATAATATTCAAAGATCCTCCCCCCCCCTCTCTCTCCTGTCGGTATCCCTCTGTCTCTGTCTCTCTCTCTCTCTCTCTCTCCCCTGTCTCCCTCCATTTCTCTGTCTCTCTAAGACTTAATTTGGACTCTTAGCTTCTGCTTGCTGTATCTCGACTTAGGACGTTCAACTTCAGAGAAACATGAACTCTATAGTCAACCTGCAATAGCCTTCACATTTGCTACTTAAGTATGTTTGAGTTCTTGAGTCATATGTAGATATTTACTCAACTACAAAGTGAATGTTGCTTTACTCAAATGTGTACATTGAGTCAAGCTACTGGTGAACTTTCAATAGTCAATAGTATAATATTTGTCATTGAAATGTAGTGGAGTGAAAGTCATAAGAAATGAGACCCCCAAAAAAAAGAAAAAGAAAAAAGAAAGTAAGGTACAGATGCTCTAAATAATTAAAGTATAGCACTGAAGTAAATGTAGCTCGTTATGCGGTCGACTAACTGTCTGGCACAGTAGTAAAAACTACTACTACTTGAATCTTCGGCTAACGCACGCACGCACGCACGCACACAGGCACACACGCAAACAAGCACACACACACACAACACACACACACACACACACACACACACACACACACACACACACACACACACACACACACACACACACACACACACACACACACACACACACACACACACACACACACACACACACACACACACACACACACACACACACACACACACACAATTTAGCTTGTATTACATAATAACCTTTATGCCTATCTGGCTGGCTGCTATATTCATCACCATGGAGAGCGACATGAACATTATTATAGTACCCATGTGAATCCCATGCTGAATCGCTCCCATTCAGTTTATTGTCTCACAAAGTCCCTGCAAATCCTAATGGGGAAATAGCAGATGGTCTACAACCGTTGACCCTGATGATGAAGGCCCCTGCAGGCCGGAACGCGTTGGTCGTTTTTTAACCCTTTTTTAAAAAGAATTAATGAAATAAAGGATTTTTCTTTTTCTACAGCACACAGCTGCCTTGGATCATCTTTAATGTTTGCGACCTTCTTATTTCCTTCCACTGTGATCTCTCGATCTTTTACTAATTCAAAAAATACATAAAGGACCCACAAAGCGCTTTTTCATTTTTATTTAGTTTTAGTCTCTAAAAAAAAACAGTTTTTTAGTTCATATGAAATGTTTTCGTTGTCTAAATATTACAAGATTTTTGTCGACTAAATGTACAGTTGATTTAGTCGACAGAAATACATTTTGGTGGGCCTTGATGGTGTCTAGTAGTGACACATATTTGCGCTCATCTTTTCATCCTGTCTTCGTCTCTCTCACAACACGCTGGCCTAAAAAGTAATTTATTTCACACAAAAGACGGGGGAGTTCATTCCACCGCTTGGGAGCCAGGAGGGAGAGGAGTCTAGGTGTGGTGCAGCGAGTGTTGTGGTAGGGAGAGGATGTGTTTTGCTGTTTTCTGACTGAAGTGCGTGGGCAGTGGTGTTGTTGTAATGCTGGATCATATCCTGCAGGTATACCGTAGGTGGGGTGCCATGCCCTTGGTTGTCTGATAGACCATTACCATTGTCTGTTGGCAGCGATCACATGTGCTGACTATAGTAATAAGCACAGAAAGACCTCATCATTACCTCTACACAGTGCTGGCGGTACCCAGCACTGTAGAGGTAATGATTGGTTCCATAACGTATCCTTCGTTAGAAGAAGTGGCTAGTGTTGGTCATTAAAATAACGTTCCAACATCCTGTTGGTACCGTATTATGCATTAGTGTTTTTGTTCTCGTTTAGGGTTGGGATTGTTTTCTCTTGTCTGATGCGAAATATTTTCTTTTAAGCTGAAAAGGTCAATAAACATATTTCAACTGTACAGAGATTACACAATGCGGAGGATGTAGGCGAGATTTATTGCAGATAGATTGATACAAGTATGGAGCTGGGATTGGGTGAATGGACAGAGCAGGTGACTGATGCATGATAAACAGAATGATGAGGAGGAGACATGGTGAAGGAGCTTTGGCGTGAGCCCCCGTGGGGACGGGCCGGAGCCTCGGCTCGGATCCTGCCTGGCGAAGGCAGGGGGGCTCTTGAGCCTGCCCCCCAGAAGGAATTTAAGGGCACGCGCCTGGAGGAATGGTACGAACTTCAGAAGGAGGAGTAGATTAAAGTTTACCTGGAAGGGACTATACAAACGATGTTGGCGAGATTCCCTCGACGAGCCGGGGCCTTTAGCGAGAAGGGATCCGTGGGAGAGTGAGGAAGGCCCCACGCCATTGGAGCCTCACGATGGCTGGTGCTGCCGACTTGGGAGCCCTCGCGGAAGGGGCTCGAGGGAGAATGGTTAGTAGGTATGGTTGGTAGGCGGACAGCCCGATGGTTAGCGAGCCTCTGGATGGTTAGCCGGAAATCGTTTGCTGGCAGAGTCTATTGGGATGAGAGTAAAGTTGATTAGCATGGCATAAATGAAACATGAATGGGATGATTATTTAGTGGGCGTAGGAGCGGGCGTCCTCTCGACAGAGGGTTATACAGCAACGCGCGTTTATACGATAAAGCACTGGAGCAGCAGCAAGCAAGCGAGCCGGGGGGGCTGTTAGCAGTTACGTTTGTTTTGTGGGTTGAACCATTCAGTGGATAAATAGCAGTAGCGAGTAATTAGTATGATACTGTATCTGATGGAGGCGTGCAGGGCCTGGGACGCTGGCGAAACACCCGTCGGTGTGTCCTGGGATGAAAGCTGCGGTCGTGGAGGAATTTTTGTTGTCTTCATGTTGGACTACGGTTGGTTGGAAAAATTACGGATGATGATGGTGAGCTGAGATGAGCTCTCGGTCGTGTCTGTGTGCTACCTGAACGGAAGCACAGATGAATGACGGGAAGGAGAAGACGTCCTTTTAAAGGGGCGCGGACAAGGTAACGTTGATCTGATTGGAGCTGTTGAGTGACGGTTAGTTCCATCTCTCAGTTGAAATTACGTTTATGGCCCAGGCCGTAGCGTAACGGTCTGGGCACCGGACTGGTAATCCAGTCGCAGTGTGCCGCGGGTTCGACTCCCGGACCCGACACGGCCTTTACTGCATGTCATCCCCCCATCTCTCTCCCGTTTCCTGTCAGCCTACTGTCTGTCCCTTCAAAAATCAATAAAAGGCGTAAGCCGCAAAAAAATATCTTAAAAAAAAAAAGAAATTACGTTTATAACTAACACTTGTTTAAAATAATAATAAAGGGTTTATTTGTCACTTATACTCACAGGTAGCTGAATGTTGGCTGAAAATAACACTACTCAGTTGATGTGAGAGCACAGTAATTAAAGCATCAAGCATATTGTTCTGCTCTCCCTCAGTGTCTTCCCATATACTGAGTTAAACTATTATCCACTTTAAACCTTGCCCTAGCCCCTTAGATCTTGCCTTAGCCCCTTAGATAAGCACTTTATGTAAACTTAGATAGCATTTTATACAGACTTATAGCATGTTATAGACAGCACTAGAATTGCATTTTATGTAGTCATAGCATTTTATAGTAAGTATGTATAGTATAGTATGTATCGTTTATATGTATAGTTTCATTATATAGATATTCCACGGTTACGCTCTTAGCTCACGCATGTTTCATGATGAACTACTTTTTATGTATGTGATGTATTGCCATGCTTTTTGTTCTTGCTAAATGTAAATCGCTCTGGATTAAAAGCGTCTGCTAAATGCCTAAATTGTAATTGTAAATTGTAAGGAACAGGTGTCTTTAGCAGGTTTATTATGAATTAGTGTGAAACTGAAAATTTAGACAAGAAAAAGTGCCCTTCTGGGAGTAATATAAACATGTTTCTTTGTTTGTTTGTTTTTTGCAACAATTGTCTTCATTTTGTTGAGGAAATGCAGAGCCGGAGATTAGCTGGTAACGGACAGACGGAAGGACGGACACACACACGCACACACAGACAGAGTGCAAAATATACTCTCTCCCCATGCCTTCGGCCTGGTGGAGACAAATATAGACATCAGTCACAGGCACAATATAACCAGTAAACATAACTGTATCACATTATTGGTAATGTGAATTAACATTCCCTTATATGGCTCTTTGTGTAAGTACTGTCTTTAAATGGGAATTACGAGACATCACTACAAATGCTAATAATTATGACCAACGAATATTACTGTATAACAGCAATCAGGTTTTCACCACAATTTACAATACTACTAAATATACTAACCAAATAGCATCCAGCAATAACATGTCTAAATCCTATTCAATTTAGGCTATATCAAACAAAAATAACAAAAGATACAGGTAAAGGTTAGTCATTCTAGTCATACGACATCAAGAACTGCCAGCCAGCAAATTGGTGCTGTGGGACCAACGCACGGGCATCCATCACGAGGACGTCCCACACTAACATAGGTGGATGTACTTCAAGAACCACATAGGAGTGCAAAGTACGGGCTGGCCAGATTTATGGAGAACCGGGATAACTGGAGGCGACGATGGAGGGCTCGTCTGAGGACGACCTAGACTAGAGAGAACTCCACCACTTACAGGTGGTTCTAAAATAGGAGTAAAACAACACTGTAAGCCTACTCAATCCTGACACCTGTTGGTGAATCTACTATGGGTTTCATCACACAATACACATACTGTACAGTACACTACGGTAAGACGTGGTTTGACCAGAGCTTGCACAGCTGCTAGTTTTGAAAAGCCAACGCAAAACTCTAAAATGACACAGTTGCTTTCCCGGTTTGAATGGGCCTAGACAAGACAGTATAAGGCTGTCACTGTACGTGACACTGACGAACTGCATGTCATTATTAGCTCACAGACTCACAAGGTGTTGCAGTGAGACGTGTTCGATGCGACAGACTGATCAGAAGCCGTCTAACGTGAAAGGATCTGTTTTCAGCGGGGGAAATTAGTAAGGAGTCACTTAAGTATAGATGATTACATTTAGCATACGGTATAATTTGTCCCTGCAAGCTGCAGTGATCAGATCGGTCATGGAGCAGGGCACCGATGCATGTCTTTGGGCAGAAATAGATGTTGCGTGGCTTCTAGCCTCCTCTTTGGCTTATAAGACCATTACAAACCATTAAAAGTCACTTTTCAGTCTCCCTGCTTAATGCTAATCCCTTCTCCCGAGAGGAGTTCTGTTTGCCAACAGAAATCACAGCCACGATAACTTAATGAAAATGAAATGAAAAGTAAACAAAAAATAAAAAAAACTGGCACTCATAACAAAGAGAAGAGATCAGTGGACCAGGCTCAGTTTTATGGCTTATCTCATTTATTGGTTTAGAATTCCATTGTTTAAAATGTTATTGTTGTTAAAACACAACATATGAACTTAATACATTAAATTACGTTAATGCCTCTAACTCTCTCTACGCCTGGACAAATAAGTAAAATAGTTTAATGCTTCAGTTTTCAGATTGACGGTGGGACGGACGGACATGGCTGAATACATTTATGAGAACTTCATCAAAAATGTAACTAAAACCTTTGCCTTGTGGCCAAACCTGGTCAACTTTGCTTTGCATTCTTGGACCAAAAAGAGAATTAAAGTAAGTCATGTGCCCTGACTGAGAGCTTTTTCTTTCTTTTCTTTTTCAGAATTCAGATTTGCAGAGTTGCCTATTGCAGTCTGGGGCAGTTACAGTTTAGGTTGACCACTTTACTGGAATTAGCATATAGTCATCATGTTTTTGTTTTTTTTATAATAATCATAATACATTCAAAGAAGAAGTTCAGAAAAGTAGCCATACTAGCCAAACAGCTTTGTCAAACTTTTCGGTTTGAAACGTCCTGGCACCGTTAACCAGAGTTATCGATATTTCTATCACACCACAGCAAGAGAATCCATTAGATTTCCCTGCAGTACATAAGCATAATTAAAAACATCCGCTCAGTAATATAACAAATTGTATCTGTGGCCAATACAAGTCCCTCTACTAATGTACGAAGCTGTATTATTGCTTGGTTAAGTTATTGTCTTTCTAATCTTGAGGACCACAGCAGGCCTGTAAAGATAAAGTGAGAGTGCTGAATATCGCTGGCTCAGTTTTACTAGACTCATTTATACTCCGTCATACAATGGTGTTGTCTATACCGAAAATAGCAGACCTACAAGCTCACAGCCCTGCGTCCACGACGCGCTGTATGATTGTATGTCTGTTATTTTCCGACACCATGGTACGACGGAGCATACATGAAGTATTACATTACACAACCATTTTCATATGGCATACTTGATGAAGATTGTTCTGGTACTCAGCATATTGATACATGGGATGCTTGCCATAAGCAAAGTAGCAAAACGTATGTGCATGCACGCAAGTGTAGGCTATAGAAATTACAGCAATAATATTTATGGGCGAGTGAATGAGAAGAAAGAAGATTCTATATGTCATTGAATTTCAGCCACTTTCAACCTTGCGTCCCTGTTTTAGGCATGTCTGTATATGTGAATAGCACAAAATATGTACAGTTTGTATGTATGTATGTATGTATGTATGTACTGTATGTATGTATGTATGTATGTATGTACAAGCTCACAAGCTTGAACATCGTGTGACATCGTATGACAAAGTAAAACGTTCTCAAGTGGTTAATGGTGTGGAAATAAGGAAGACCTGTTCATCTTCATCACGGTGACGAGGGGAAAGCTGCTCAATTAGCTCAAATCAGGCAGGGCAGCACGAGGGTGGCAGAGTCGTGTCGTGTGCTCAGATTTGAGTGGGTGCGTGTGCTGCATGTAATAAACCTTTATTAAGGCAGGCTTTGTTTAGCACAGCTGGAAATCTTAGTGCATTTTAATCACAGCAAATTATCTAAACAACAGATTATTCATGAGAACACCGGGAAAATTAAGAGTCACAGGCAAGAGTAAATTAAAATGCCTGCCTCCTGCCTGCCTGCCTGCCTGCCTGCATACCTGCCTGCGTGTTACAATGTTTGATTCCAGTAATGCCCTCAAGCACTTTCAGAAGTTGTGGGACTGGATTTATCTCCCACTCATTTTGTTTTATTTTGTTTGAACAACAAAATGAGAGCACTTTGGGCACCTTCCTGCAATTTCACCTTGCAGGCAGATTTGATTGGACAACAGGTCATCCTATTTCTTGAGTACACAGTATAGATCTTCTTGGAGTAATGGAAACTGCTTTGCTGATGGAGGTGACTCTACAGTAATATAAATACAATATAAAAACAGCAAAATGAAATTCAGAAATTTAACTCTTTGCTGTAGTCAGTAGGAAAACATCAACTCACATTACTTTTTTGATAATTGCATTTGGTGTTTTCGTGTTCTTTAAATTGTTACACAGAGCATTGTTACAACAGATGAGTCAGGTGCCCTGTCTGTTCTGTCTGTGATTATGGATATTGTAGAGTAGACACATTGTTATACGCTATGCGGAATCACTTCATTTTAATATACTTTTTAGGAGGCGGTGGGGAGCATGGATCCTGAAACCAATGTTGAAACCAGAGTAGCTAATGTAGACCTAGTCAATCACTCGTAGAGGAAAGCGTGTTCACGATGTATACTATTGTCAAATAGGGTCGGTAATGGTTAATATATATGTCAGCCGCCACCAGCCAACTATCAATACGAATTTTGACAGATTGACCCATTAAGCATCCGAACGACACTAAAGTGTGTACACATGAGGTTGTGATGGTCAGACCTATAGCACATGCATGGTGTGGCCTTTGTTCTGAACGAGAGCAGGCCACTCCATGTGAACTCCATGTGTCACTCCATGTGACAGCAGAGAGTAATTAATGAGTAATCATTGCATACAAGAAAGATATTTTCTCCTATATGAAATTATGAACACATTCCTGTAGGAGCGCAGGCATTTGGCTGGTATGTGCACAGTATGTGCCCTGCTGAATCTGTCTTTGGCCATGGAGAAATTGCATCGCTGCTTTGCTCCATTAGCCATGGCCGTGTCCTCGACTCATCGGCATTAAGCCTGGTTTATACGTCATCGTACAGCAGGGGTATTCCACTAGATTAGGCAGGGGGCCACAACTGTAGAATGTGGGTTCTCAAAATGCCTTTTGTGCACAAATACGATGATGATGATGATAGTTTATTTGGTCCTTTTCAGCACAATACGTACATCAAAATAATAACAAAAATTTGCAACAAAGATTTATGTACAGTATATGTAATGAGCAGGATAATGCTACCTTAGAATAGATGTAGACAGTGCATAAACATAATTATTTTTACATTAACATGAGTCAACGAGCATCAGCTAGACACCAAGGGAGGGGGACCGCCCGCTGATCTCACACACACACACACACACACACACACACACACACACACACACACACACACACACACACACACACACACACACACACACACACACACACACACACACACACACACACACACACACACACACACACACACACACACACACACACACACACACACACACACACACACACACGTCTCATTTCTGATTTCTAACCCTAACCCAGACCCACAGGTTGAGAATCACTGTTATCGTTCATAATAGCCTTTGATTAAGACATGACATCTCTGAAATCCTCTTCCCCCAGTGACTGACAGCAGGGAACCTGTTTCCACAAACAAACAGACGGCCTGGCATGGGGAGATTGATGCCGGGTTGACATAGAGTGGGGCTAAATAATGACGTCTTGTCTCTCATGCAAGGTGTCAGAACTGTGTTGTTTCAAGTGCAGGACCACAGAAGTCAGTCGTCTATAGGAGAATGACAGCAGAAAAAGTATGTAAACGTCTCAAGAATTCTAAATTCTAAATATAAATAGAGACATCTCAAAGGAGCTTAGAGCAGTTAAAACTTCCCCGTATTTGCAATCGCAGACACTAAATGAAATGTCATAAACGTAACATTTCGTTTTGATCAAGTACATCTAAATGGGCATGCAATAATAATAAGAAAGCTCATTTGATTTATTGACTGTGGGCATAAACTCGCACACCTCCAAAGTTGAATTAATAGTTTGTCTAAATGTGCCTTCATAGTGATGTTATGATGATGACACACATTCCATTAGGTTTGAAATATAGCTCTATAAAATTCTGAAGAACAGGACCGGCATGAGGAAATGCCTCGTTACTGTAAAATGAACCAAGCGAGCGTCCTTATGCAATGCACATTTGTCAAAAATAACGGATCTACAAGCTCACAGTGCCTCGCAATGCGATGCGAGGCACTGTGATGTGATATTACAGGTCTGGAACTCAAATACTTAGCAGGTTTGTAAGACACACAGAATTGTGTAAGCCTTACCAAGCAGTCTCCAGGGTTATATCCTTAATACAAAATATCATCATAATTCTGCATTTGAAAATAGCCTTAGGCCTACTCTTCCTTACGGATTACTCTTGTCCGGAGATACAGAAAAAAATTACAACATTTTCCACTCCCTGAATAAACTACCTTCAAGGTGTCCCTGAAAATGGCCTTCAAGCTTCAATTGGTCTAGTGGAGCAGCTTATAGGATATGTGCACATTAAGTCAGTCAAGTCGGCAAATTAGACTGTGGTTGTTAATGTGTGAAAATGTATGAATGTGAAGATTACTGTTCCGTGTAAAGCATTTATATCACCAGAGAAATACATAACTGATTTAAATTAGCCAAAGTATTGGATGTCATTGTTACGACCGCTCATTAGTCCGACCCATTACCATAACCATAACCCTGACCCTATCCCTATAACCATAACCATAACCATAACCATAACCATAACCATAACTAGCACATGGAAGTCATGGGGTTAGACTAACGGGATGTGGGACTAATGTGCAGTCCCCGTATTGAGATCCAATTATAATTCTATTTAAATTGGTCCATGGTCTTATCATCACTATACCGCCATTGATGGCGATAATGCAACTATAAATAAACTGTAAATTATGCGATAGTGCCGTATTCAAGTGCATATCTTGTTTCGAATTGCAGCTATGAATTATCTCCAGTTTTTTCATCTAAAAAGCACTATTAATGCGTCCTCAATCAGCTGTCTCACTCCCAGCTGGGTGCACAAACTCACCCTCATTATTCTTGGTCTAGATGTTTTACATAGGCTACTTCTATGTGCATATATATATATATTGGGAAAGCAATGACAGTATATTACTTTCAAAAAACATGACAAGAAAATTGCTTGACTGTGCAATTCTGGACGTCTCTCGATTTGCCCACCCCTCCAACCTGAGGAAGGATGGAGACAATAGAATGGATGCATAAAGGGCCTTGCAAACGTGAAGAGAGGAACGCAGGCGTTGTTGCCTGGATCAAGACAGGTCTCTTCCAGGTCTGTTGAAGAGGGGCGCAACAAATCACACCTGTGTGAATTGAGTGGTGCAACTCCCCTCCCCCCCCCCCCCCTCCTCTCTCCTCTCTCTCTCATTAGCAGGCAACAGTGCAGCACTAATACTATCTCTCTCTCTGTTTCTGGCACAACAGCGCCCCTACTGGTACTCATAGTCATATACTGGTGCTCATGGCCACATAGGTGAACACATAGGTGAACACGGACATTGCTGTTCCTTGGAGTGGTTGCACCACTCAAAAAGCTATACAGAATCCAGTCACGATCTTGTGCACATAACGAGCACGCTCGCAACAAATTCACGGGACCGCGCTCATGTAAACTTCAACGAGCAAAAACGCAGGTCTCATTGAAAATGAACTATAGGCGCGTTTTATCGCTCCCCTTTTGCAAGGCCCTTAATATTTACCCGGTCGCTCAGAACAATGTTTCATCAGCGACAATAGGTACAAGCAGCCCAGGGTAGAGCGTGTGCTTTATTTGACGAAGCGACAGGTCTGACAGCAAAATAGGTTTTAATCAAACCATAGTGCCATACTTTGACATTACTTCATAACCTATTGTTTCTGTATTTCTTCTTAAGTTGCAGCCTGGATGACAGAGCAAGCAGCACACACTCCACACTTTCAGTAAGGACTCTGACAAGTGGCCTTTTCCTGTAGGCAGATCCATTTAGTGTTATGCCGCGCTTGACTGCCCCCCCCTGATGATTTCCCACGGCGCCTTGGCTCATTGTGTTGTCCATCTACAGCTAATGCAAAATGGACTCAGACTGATGTATAGGCCACCTCTAGTTTCACTGCATGGTCTGCACAGTGAAACACGGAAGCCGCTTGTAAAACCGGTGTCTGTCTGAAGGGTGAAACATGAACAGAGGGTGCAGGTATATAGAATAATGTCTGCTTTACTACAGTCGGTGCGGTGAGCCGCACACAGGCCTCGTGTAACCCATAAATCTGAACAACTCTTGCCCGAGAGCAGTAACACTCATTCAATATTTGGGGCACCAAATGATGCATCGACTGGCTGTAGCACTTATTTGTGGCGCATTATTGGAGACACACCGGCTCCTCGTGTTACCGTCTCAATCACGCAAATTGTCCGTGGTTTGCATTTTGCCTGTAGCACCTCACAGTGCTCATAAACCCCATTGCAGACAAGCTAACCAGATGAGATGCTGAAAGGCATGCACTTCATTAGGCTGAACTGAATGTATTGCGTAGTGCCGCTATGGGTCTGACCAGACACTGGAGGGGAGCGGAGGCCTGAGGAGAGACTTCAGCACCATGGACAGTGCACAGCCCTCAGCCAGCTGATTGGAGGGGATGTATGTGCTATAATGTCCATAATCATCTCCAAGTGATTACACCTGTGGTCTGACGAGCCTTGGGCTATGTACAGTAAGCTGGCTGTGTCCCTGCTCAGAAGGTGCTAATACTATCCTCGGCGATAGAGCGAACTTAAAGCACTTGAAAAAAGCACTGCAGGAAATAACATGGGCCAAGAAAGAAGCTTTGTTAATCATTGTTGAGAACTCCCCCCCTCCCTGCTTTTGTACATTTCTGGGTTGTTTTTGCACCCGAAGTACTGATTAATTCTGCTGTCGGTGTCTAATCAGGACCCCCCCCTGTACTGTACTGTACACACACACACACACACACACACACACACACACACACACACACACACACACACACACACACACACACACACACACACACACACACACACACACACACACACACACGGGGGGGGGGGGGGGGGGGTAGTGCTGTGCCTTTTTCTAGGATCATGAGAACACCCATTCCGCCTTAACGTTGCTTCCATCGATTTCGGCTGAGGATTAAACTTTGTGGTTGTTGTGTCGAGTCCATGCGGTGGCCATTTGCTTCCTGTTCAGCGAGCAAGTGTTCCCTGTCTAAGTCAGAAAGCCCTACACAGTAACCTCCTCAGTGCTCATTCATCCATTTGTTAACTTGTTAATACTAGTGTGCACCCCGAGCTGTTGTTAATGGGAAATGAACCTGGAAAACTACACATGCAGTTCTAGAGTCTCTCTTCCTGGACTTCATTGTAGTTGTCGGGTGGAAACCTCGCATGACATTTTTTACTATTATTTTAAAAAGACATTTAAAAAGAGTGAAAATAGCTGATCTAGTAGATTATTTTCACAACTTTTGTGCGACACTCTTGTATGTAGTAAGTAGAGCATTAACATACAAATAATAATAATATAAAAAATAACATAAAGTCGAAATATGGAGATATGAGGTTTCTGGCCGGCAGCGTTGTTATGCTCCTAACAATGGCCATAGCCAGGTGGCAGGGGATAAATCAAAATGACAGAGTGAGCAGCGACAATACCCTAACAATTCCCAGGTGTCGCCCAGCGGTGGCACGGTCATTTCTGACTCCCAGAGAGAGACGCGAGAGGTGCACCTGTGGTTAGAGCAGGTTCCCCAATGCATCATTTATATTGCAGCACTACTCTGTCACACCATAGCTGTCTGCTGTGTGCCTACAACAGCAGAATGCTCACAGTTCACATGACTGGTACCCTCACGCACACACGCACGCACGTGCGCATGCACGCACGCACGTTGTGAAATGAACCAATATTATTGGAGCAACTGCATGGACTATTTTCCACGCCCAAAAATTATATTATCATAAACTAAGGACTGTGAAATAGAGATCAGTTCCTCAACATTACGCCGTCAACAATGCCAGTAAGTGAAAGCTAGGCGACTGCGACGCGGACATTTGGCTAAGAGGTCACTGCCGGTTTGATATTAAACTATATAAAGTCACACTTCATAGCCATAAAATATGGTTATTATTATATACCACACCTATCAACACGGGCGCGCACACACACACACACACACACACACACACACACACACACACACACACACACACACACACACACACACACACACACACACACACACACACACACACACACACACACACCTCTAGATATGAAGTAGGCTGCTGCTGAAAGCAGCCATTAATCTTTGCCACACAGTCGAGGTAAAATAAATCACAAGTTCTGCCTCTGGAAAGCATTCGTGTCCTCGGGACCTGCTGTTATCATAAATGAGAGAGATTAGAAATTGTTTTTGAGGCGCTTTATCCTATTATTTTGCAAACACTGAAGTGTTTACAAAAGTGTAACAGAATGTGCATGTGTTTCCCCCAGCGGGTGTGCTGGACTCATGTACAATGCAACGGCTAAGCTAGATAATGTTTTTATGCGATGCCAATGCTTTGGAATGATGTTCAATCATAAACCTCCCATCTGCCTTCTTATCTCTTGACAAGGCCTCCAATAGTTTTTTATATCTTCTCTGACTATGATCTACCACCTAAAACGCTTTGCCGGGCAATCCGGCCATTAACGCATTCATAGTTCCATAGCTGGAATCAATAATGCGTCCAGTTTCCCTTTACTGTCTCTTTACAACGGCTCATTAAAAAAAGCCTTTATGGGCAACAACTCCCGAGGCCAAACATTGAGACGGACTGAAGACCCTTTTAAACAGCCTGTTCAAGGCGGTAATGTTGTGCCATGAGTCCACCTATCTGTTCTGTGTGTGCGCGCGGTACATGGAAAATGGTAGCCTGGCTAATAAGGCAATTTGTTTTTGCCAACGGCTGATTCGGTCTGGCTTATTAGCCAGGCTAGGAAAATGGTGCATTTATATTAGCGCTTCACATAGATTGTGCATTACATTCACCCATTCACACACACACATTCACACACCGATGCCCGAGGAAACCATGCAAGGCACCAACCTGCACATCGGCAGCAATTAGGGTTTCAGTTCAGAGTGTTGCTCAAGGACACTTCGACACTTTAACTCTGGGGGAGCCCGAGTTCCAACTGGGAACCTTGCGGTTTCCATCCAGTCACTCTAGCCCTGAGCCACTGCCGCATGTTCCTGACCATCCTTGAGACTAGCTACATAGAGTTCACAGATTTACTTCACTTATATCGCCACATGTTGAACGCAAAGACGTGTGTGAGTATGTCTGTACTGCAGGCTAATGCATATGTGACGTTATGAGGGAAAGCAATGCACCCTGTTGATATAAAACCAGGTTCTGCCACCGAACACAAATTCAAACAATCACATTTCTTGCATTGAAATGAACTGAGGTTTCAATAATCACAGCAGTCGAACTGTAGCTGGCTGAACTTGCGCCACGGTGCATATAGTTCTGTTGCCACGAAGTAAAAGGAAAATCTGACGCATTTGTGCCGTTTCCTGAATAAATGAGCTCGTCTCTGTCAACGGAAACTTGCTACACGAAAGTCGTTGACCGGTGCCTTGCAGTCTTTCACAATGTGGTGATTGCGTCATCGTTCTACTGTATGCAATGGGTCACCACCATCGACCTGAGACAACAACTGTCTTGTACATGGGCCTCGATCTCCACCGCGCATGTGTTTTCTTGTTCCCTGTATGTCTTCATTGTGTAATTGTTGCAACATGTTACTTGGCATACAAATGGGACTCTGATTCGAACAGTCTTCCAGAACACATTAGGCCAGTTTCCCTGCAGGACTTCCAAAGCAACACACCATGAATGTCTTGATTAGTTTGGCTTAATGGCTTGTTTTTAAAATGTGATTTGTTCAGTAAATGTAAGAACAGCATATTAAGAAAGTAATTTATCATTGGGGATAAGTCAAGGTGAACAAGAGAGCAATAATTAATGTGCTTAAAGAATACAATTTAATTTGTCTTTGTGTCTGAAGAGTGGGGGTTTAATTGGAGAAGCCCACAGTCTTTGTTTTGTTTTCCAATTCAAACAGAAGTTGCATTCATAATTTACAGAATAACAAATCAAAGAAAGACCTCAGTAGCTGTGAAATCAAATTTTGTGGAGACTTCAGGGATCTATACGCAAAACGAACCTACAAGCGCAGAGAACACATTTATTTTAATATATATATTTTTTTAATAATGTTTTTCACTGTCAATTACAAACTTAATACGGAACTAAAAATCAATTTCCTCTTATTGATGGCAAATTGTTTTGGAAGAGCGTTCAATGTGTTTAAATCTAGCATAATAGTTACGATTTCTCTCTCCATTACAGAGAATGAGTGTTATGCAAGCATTTTGCCTAAAATTCATATAATCATCTAAATCCGTCTCTATTGTTATACAAAGTATATAAATCTGGCACTGAGCTGACATTATAGACACAAACATTGAACTGTGCACATCCAAAAGTGATTCCCTTGCACCATGTGAGCAGAATTCTGTCTGACACGAGTCACATGTTCAAACTGTCTTTGTTTGCAGTCTAACTATTATCAAGCCTCTCTGCTCTGCCACAGTCACAGTGAGGCTGCTCCCGGAAGATTTATGAGGCAACAGTTGTGGCTTGTGAAGATGGATTTCTTGTGATTCTATGCCTGCTTCAGGATAAACGCCAGGTATCAGTCCTTCATTTAATGCTTTATGTGTCCCACATTGCAATGTGACACATTAGGAGATTGTAGATAGGGTAAAACAGGAGGGGACCAAGTACCCCTAGGGGACCCCTTTCAATGACGTACTATATTTCAAGTTACCTGGCCTCATCAGGCTTTCCACCTCGGAGGAAAGCCTGGTCTCTGTTCCAAAAGTGCCATGTGAACCGGTCTGGAACGGATTATATCGTTACGTCATGTTGTAGTATTGTTTTGTGTAGTCATCAGGCAGGAAAGAATCAAACGGAACAATAAAAGCTCTCGTAGCCTGTAGGTTTTATTGAGAAAAATGGTTTGAGGGAAAAATAAGTTCCAGAAGATTGATGACTACAAAACAATACTACAACATGACGTAGCGATATCATCCGCTCCCGACCGGTTCATGGACCCGAAATGGAATGGTGCCCAGGCTAGGTTTTAAGTGGTTACATTTGTTATGCAAAATGTGATTCTTATCAGTACTAATTGATAGATATAGACAATATATTAAGTGATAGAGCGCACAAGAACCCAAGGGCGTGTTAACTCATTAACAAAGAAAAACTGAATTGTTTATAGGTCACAACAAAGCAAATGCTGAAATTCATCATTGTCATCAGACAAGGTTATTCCTTAAATTGCATTCTCCCAGACGAGACGATTAGGGAACAGATGCCCCTCGTATTATTATGTGCAACAGATATGACTTTTTTAATACTGAAAGTTTAACCGAGTCAAGATAATTCATGAAGTTTAATTTGCCCGTCCTTGCAGACCATTAAACACATTTCACCCTGAACCTGATAATGAATGCAGAAGATGATGAAAATGAATGCATATAATATGGGGAAGTTCCAAGGCAACTTTCTGCAGCAGCACTGAGGCCACACGCAGCATATAATAGGGAAAGCACTGCCAGTGGTGGAAAGTGACTACAGTACATTTACTTAAGTACTGTACTTAAGTACAATTTTGAGGTATTTGTACTTTACTTGAGTATTTTTACTTCTACTCCACTATACATCTCGGATCCAAATATTGTACTTTTACATTTGTGAAAACGTACTAGTTACTTTGCAGACTCTGCAAAGAGATCTACGAACTTGTAGATCTGCTATTTTCGAAAGTATGTACACATTTGAAAACTTGAAACGGGACATTCATAATGAGTGCTTTTACTTTTCGTAATTTAAATAAAGTTTGATACCAATACTTTTGCGCTTCTGTAAATTTTGATTACTGGACTTTAATGGTATTTCTTCATTGCAGTACCGATAGACTTTTACTTATGTAGAACAATTTAGTACTTTTTCTACCGAAAGCACAGCTTATGTTCCCTGCTTCTGTGACATTTTACCCCTTTCAGTCCAGTGTTCGGGGCTTATCATCGTCTCTACCGCAAAGTAAACTTTCTCTCTGCATCACCAACAAAAGAGGCAAATGAATTCCCTCTGAGAAGATTGGCATCATATGCTATGCTCTGAATAATGCACATCGATGGCAAAAAGGAATGCTTTTATTCCCTGCCATATGAAAATGGAACATTCATTCGGCGAATGCCCTCTGAGGGTGATGTTTAAGGTCACACAACACGTTCATCCCCTATTTACAACTGTAGAATCTTCTAGATTATTAATAAGAAGCTAATGAGGCCATGCATGGATACACTTTAGTTATGCCACAGCTAAAGCCTTCATTATAATTAGATTGCATTTCAGTATAGCTATGTTTATTCAATTTTGATCTAATATTACTGTAGTTCATGTCAGGGTATACTTATTAACATATCCAAAGAAGAAGAACCATTTCAATCCATTGTAATTATCCACAATTTATAAATTATGCATTAGGGGTCAGGACAGATGGGACTTTTGGGGGGAGGGGTCAGAATAAAGTATGAACTTTGTCTAAACTTTGACTAAACAGTCAGAGCCAATAATCTTAAGCATAACAAAAGCGCTACTCGTTGCCAGCCTCACAGTCAACCTTTCTGTTGGGGTGAATATAGAAGGCAGGTGCACCGTCCGGAGGCGGTGCAGATCTTTGGATGAAGCTGCAAAGGGGCAGAGCGAATCAACGGGCTGCTCAGACACCAACCGCCTTCTGCTCTCTTTTCTCCTCTTTGTGATTGTTTTGCATTGCTCACTGAACACAGGGGTTGCATATATTTAACCACAGTTTTCACCTGCTTTTGGTCGTGAATAAGGTGGGCTTGTTTGAGCTGCCGATTACACTTGTCCTCTGATATTGAACCGTGACTTGACGGCTGTCTGTGTTGAACCTGTTCGTTCTGAGGGTTAGGGTTTTTACAACAACGATGAAGACACCGTTCCGTTGGCCGTTGCATGTTGTAAACTATACTGTTCCTCAACATCGGGTCCACCAAGGGTCCATTTGGACCCGTAAGGGTACAAACGCAACCAACTTGTTGACTGTTACGGTTACACTTAGAGTAGGATAGGTCCTGTGGTTGCAGGCATGTTTTTCCTCTGCAAGTTGATTTTAACAGATTGAAGTTGATTCAATGCAGGTGCAGCTCGTATTGCATCAAGGTTTTAATTGCAGACTGTACATCTCAAGCCCGCTAGGCTAACAGCTGGCATTGGACAAGGAAACAGGATTTATATGGTAGTTAATCCGTACCTTCGTCTCAAAGTGTCACCGACAAAATCTGCCGCTGCCACCGTGACACATTTATGGCAGAGAAAACAGTTTGAATGTATTATATGCTATAGTGCAGTGATCCAAACTGGGGTTCAGTCAGGACAACTCAAGAATGGATGGAATATATATTTATTGAATATAAGATGAGCAATACATTTATTATGGTTTGGCGATGTATTGGATCTGCTTTTTAGGGGGCGCTAATATATTAAAGTCTAACTCATGTTGATTAGGACTGTAATGGTGATGTAAAACAAACAGTGCCAACAGAAACATTAAATGCCATTAACAATAAAGAGACAATATGACGTAAAAAAAAAGCAAACAATACTATAAGGGTCAAACATTGGACAAATTGTAACATATTACACCCAAGAAAGAGGCAAACATTGTGAAAATAGCAGATCTACAGCTCACAGCTCAATATTCATCTGTAGAACCAAGTCAAACCAAATGACTTGCCTTGATCGACACCTACAATTCCAAGTGTCGTCATGGTGGAGGTCCCTCAAATATGATAATTTTGGGGGGCAGCGGCCTGAATAATAATAATAAAATATCAAAGTAAGAGGTTTAATATTCGTGTTCCTTCGTCATTATATCCTCTCTCTGTTACTCATCCGTCTTCATCACATCGCATCTTGTACTCCACCAACACCATTTTGCGTGATCCCTTCCAGCTCTCTCATCATTTTCCTCAATCATTCCATCCACTTGCCAGACTCCTCTGTGCGGCAAACCCGCTAAATAATGAGCAAATTAACCCATTCTGACCTGAGATCAGATTCTAAAAATAGCAGACCTACAAGCTCTGAGCTTGTAGATCTGCTATTTTTGAGTGGTGCAACCACTCCTACATCCAGCTTGCAATGTCCGTGTACCTGTGTACCTGTGTACCTGTAACTATGAGCACGAGTATGTGACTTATTTATACCAGTAGGGGGCGCCAGAAACAGAGAGAGGGTAGGTTCTGTGTCTCTAATGAGAGATAGAGAGAGAGAGAGAGAGAGAGAGGGAGGGGGGGGGGGTGAATTGCACCACTCAGTTCACACGTGTGTGATTTTAAATAGCTAAAGCATAAGTAATGCTAACACCAAAAGGGGTTCCCGCCTAAAATGTGTTAAGGAGGCTGGTTAATAGGAGCGTCAGGCATCCAGTTTGTCATCATCAGCCATCTGTAAACGAACGTCCCTGCTGTCTTGCTGAACGACCCTGTATGCAAATAATTCATTAGAATGAACATCCACAGTAGCCATCCTGAATCTTAAGCAAGCCTAATGTGTCTGCGCGTGCGCGCGCACACACACACACACACACACACACACACACAGACACACACACACACACACACACACACACACACACACACACACACACACACACACACACACACACACACACACACACACACACACACACACACACACACACACACACACACACACACACACACACACACACACACGTTCCTATGAGAACTTAAGACCTGCATTGACGATCACTAAATGTTATCTTTTGACAACTGACTCATGCACATTGCCTTTGTACACAGACCAGGATTCACATTGCCAAAGATTGTGTGTCTGTCTGTCTGTCTCGTAGGTGACAACACTAGTGGGAGCTCAAAACCTTTTGGTTTTCAGCTTATTATTCATTTTGTCTGCACCTCTGTACCACCTCACCCTCGATGTCCTATTCTAAATGGGGTTTTAAAGAGTTGGCCTTAGCGCCACTATAATTAATTGAGTCCTCTGCTTGCCATGCTCTGTATGCAAATGCAGCCCTATCCTTTCAGATCTGGGTGTGTCAGCTAAATCTCCTTCATTGCAAAACGGCTTGTTCTTTGTTGACCTGCCCATATGCTGTTGTATATTAACACCCCCACTTGTTTTGTACTGTCGTACCTGACGAAGACTCGGACGGTTCAAAACGTTGTTTGTAACTAATAAAAGTTTCCTGGTAGCAGTTATTCAGTGTGCGGACAACCCTTCTTTCTCATCGCGTGTGTCCTTTCTCAAAGACACAAAGTGAGTGTACTGTAGGCCAGCGGGAAACTAGACACTTTTCTCACTCACTGTTGTGAATGTTCCATCCCATTCAGACAGTTTACTTTGTCAATCCACATCATGTCATTTTCAGTTGACAAGAACATGAAACATGTCTGGTGTAGCCTATTCCTTCCTGAGGTGCCTGCCTGTCATCTGGATGACAAACCGGCTGCTGTCAATCACTGGCATGTCACAACACAAGTAGCCTCGGAAAACCAGACGTTTTTATTTACAACACAAGCAGCCATTTGACTAACATCTAATGCCTCCCTTACACTATAAAGACTTTTCAAATACACTTTAGATGTGAGAGACAGCTAAAGACAATTGACAGATTTAGTAAAGATTAGGTCAATATTCATTATTCCTTTGGAGATTATTTCCCATCAAGTTTTAAAATACTGTATTTCAGTGAGAACAGTGTCATAATAAACGTGCACATTCATTGCATGCCAGTATTTTTCAAATATTTTATAAACACAATGTACAAGAGATCTGCAGCATTGTCGTCGGCCACAATGTGTTTAAAATCTTTTGAAAATATAAGCACCCAAAAATGAACGCAAACAGCCCTTTTCTGGCCGATCTTCAACCTGACACGTTGTGAGCTTAGACTCAGCTTAGACTTAAGTCATATTTCTAGGTCATACATGGGCAACTGGCGACCTTCACTTAATGCAGCCCTCAGTTTAATATCAGAATACTGATATAATATTGTTTTCAGCCGTCACAATTCCACAACATGCAAACATGACCCGCATTAATCACTTCAGTCTAAATTAGTAGCTCAATGCTCAACACAAGTATAATTAAAGGCATTTGAAATTACATAAACATGTTAATTTTCAGGATTCCAATTCAAAAATAGCAAAGAATAAGATGTGTGTGTGTGTGTGTGTGTGACGCGCGACTTCTGTGGACTATGTAGCTTGCCTACAAGAAGGCGCTGCATAAACATGGTGAACAGCTACCGGGAACAGAGGCAACAGACATGGCAGCCTTCCAGCAGAGTCTGTCCGCCGTGAAAGTAGCAGTGGGTGGACTTCCAATACTTCCAGCTACAGAGAGCGCTTTAACACCAAGCAGACGTGCAAGCCTAAGAAAAACAGTTGTTTTGATTGGGTTCATGGAATTTGAACTGCATGGGACACAGGACACGTGAAAAAATAGGATGTATACAACTGCCAACATTGGCACATTTCCATATGATACAAACACAGGAACTAAAAGAGGTGGATCTGATAGAATAGATGAAGAATTGCCATGTGTGAACATTACATATGCATCGCCAAAAGGATGTCTGATTATGTTAATAGTGTCAGTGCATCAAAACGATCCTCGCTGATGCTATGCTTGTAAAATATGTATTGCACTACACACACACACACACACAGTCACACTCACACACACACACACGCACGCACGCACGCACGCACGCACACACGCAGGTACGCACGCACACACGCACACACGCACGCACGCACGCACGCACGCACGCACGCACACACGCACACACACACACACACACACACACACACACACACACACACACACACACACACAAACACACACACACACACACACTCTTCTATAATCTACAGTATTTAATCCATCCTCTGTCCACCTGATCCTAGAAGAAGGAAGTGTTGAGAAACCCAGTGGTGGAAAAAGTACTCGCACATGTTTTACGTTAGTAAGTCCATAATAAAAAAATGTGTTTGAGTAAAAGTACAAAAGTATTGGCATCAAAATGTACTTAAAGTACTAATTTAGCTAATTTAAACTAATATCCCATTTAAAGTTTCCAAATGCATAAAAAGCTTTTGAAAATAGCAGATCTACAAGCTCACAATGCATCACATCGATCTTGTAGATCTTTCAAATGGCCAACATGTTTATAGGGCTGAAGTGGTAGATCTCGTACAATCGAGTTAATAACTCGATTGAACGAGATAAAGATCTCGTTCAAACGAGATCATTCATTTTCCTTCCCATGGCCACTCAGGGGCTCCGCAGTACAGTGTTTTGTAATAAAATAATAAAAATCTACAAAGTAACTATTAACAACATTTTTCAAATAATTGTACCAGCAAGACACCTGAGGGCGAGTTTGCGTGCACGCACCCGCCTCATTGACGGCAGACTGCTGGGCACTTTGGCATGGGGGTTTGAAATGGACAGGTCACAGGTGGGCCTGTTGAGAACGGCTGCCGGGCGTGGCACCAGTAGTAACTTTGGGACAGGCCCGTCGATAGTTTGACATTTGAATGGACATGTATAAGTCAAAAGGGAGACATCGAAATCAGGGTCTCTCCACATCTCCATCCCTGATGATGTCACAAGACCAACACACGGGAAATGCACCATTCCATAGTTAACTAAATGTACAATATTTGCCCCTGAGATGTTAGTGGAGTAGAAGTAAAAGCATTGGGCAATTGGAAATACTCAAGTAAAGTACAAATACCTCAACATCGTACTCAAGTACAGTACTTGGTTACATGTACTTGGTTACTTCCCACCCACTGACAATCTCCGCTATGATCTATTGAATCCGTCCTCTGTCTACCTAGCCTGGGGTCCACCTATGCTTTCTATGGCATAGGCAGCTCCCGGCAGGATCCGCCGGGAGAATCTAGACACAGCTGCGCGAGAGAGAGAGGAGTGTGTGTGTGTGTGTACATGTGTGCGTCAATTTAACAAAGGTGCAGACGATCAGAAATCAGCAGAGAGTGATCGACGTTTGCGCTACTCTATGCCGAATTGAAGTGGACTGACTGGACTCGGACCCAGACTTTCTTTTCCTCCCTGGAAATAAAAACGTCTGGGTTTCCGAGGCTACTGTCTACCTGACCCTAGAAGAAGGAGGAGGAAGCGTTGTAGGAGCTGGCTGACATCAGAGACTTGAGTGCTTTTATCTGCTCTACACAGAAGAGCTGCTAAACACTGCTCATCTCTCCAAAGGCTTTTTGTTCAGCTCTGACTCCTGGCCACCTCACCTTTGTCTGCCAGTCAATCTCTCTCTCTCTCTCTCTCTCTCTCTCTCTCTCTCAGATAGGTGGAGATGAGCGGGGCTGCTGCAGTAATAGCCTATTACAGGTGTTATTCAGCCAACCCTGTCACTCCATCTCTCCATCAGTGCTCTTAAAATGCCCAGGTCTACAGTTGATACCCTAATCCCTAACGCACACATGGGAGGCATACATTGTAAAATTCTTAATATAATGTATAATATAAATGCAGTCCATCATTCTCATGTTAATGTCTTAACATGAGTTACTCTATTATCCCCCAATGGATAAACTAAAGCAGCTTTATATAGATGGTCTTTGTTAGTCCTTCCTTCTTGTCTCGTCATCTGTCTTGCATCCAGAGTTTCTTTCTTTCTCAATCCATTTCTTTGACTGTTTCTTGAATCTCTACGTATTTCTCAGTCTCTATCACTCTGTGAAGAGTTGTAAGCATATCAACAGGGCTTATATAGGGTACTTCATCATTATGACAAATATCTAAAATAACCAATGCACAAGCTCTACAAGCGCTTTACTGTTGCTAATCTGCCGTTTCTTTTTTTATGCAAAAATAAATCTGCCCACAATAGGGATGCCAGGTTATTGGTTAAGGTGATTGACATACAGGATGGAAGATAGGCAAGTGTGCTTCCTTTGGACGCTTTCATGAGCAGTGGGTGCTCACTGCTCACTCAGCTATACAGGAACAGTCTGTTTAGAAAAAGTTTCCACACTAAGGTGGAAGTGGCGGCACTCCAAAATGAGAGAACGCAAGACAAAGGCTCAGTTATGCATTCTTTATTGTGTTCCAGGCCTTCCTCGGGAAAGAAAAATAAAGTTTCACCTTAGCGTGGTGGTGATTAACATACATTTGAAGTCCGCACACAGCTCTGCAGTGTTTTTTTTCTGTTTTTTTTTCATTCCCTCTGCAATGTAAACAGAATTAATCAATGCAATATTAATAACCATTTACATAGGCCTACCGCTCGATATATTATTCATGCACATACTGGATAATCATCGACATCTTCCGCTTGTTTCATATTGTACAATGTACATCTATCTAATATCTAATGCATGGGTTCCCAAAGTGGGGTCCGGGGACCCCTGGGGGTACTTGAGGGAGTTCCAGGGGGTACCTAGCTCAATTTGAGATAGTTAGGAACCAAATGGACCCTTATGGGTCTAACTCAGAGAGTGTACAAACGTAATATACGTGTACCTAACGAGTCCATTTGGTACCATTTGCACACTCTCAGAGTTAAATTAACAGTGGTTTTACAATATAAATTGGGGTACCAGAGATAGAAATGCCATAAAATCGGGGGTCCGTAGCATAATGCGTGTGAAACTCAACAGAATCACTGCTAGAGCCGTAAAAATCCTCCCTTATCGGGGTCAGTGGCATATGTTTTCAAATGGGGGGTCCGTGGCCTAATAAATGTTGATTTGGGGGTCCTTGACACGAAAAGGTTTGGGAACCACTGATCTAATGTCTTGAGGGATGAGAGACAAATGAACAAACTACATATTTTCGGTAGTAAATCGAGAAGGAAGCATACTATTGTAGGCCTACTGGTAGCTTTGGGACAACAAAACACTATCCCACATCCAGCACGAGTTCTACTCCTCCCGTCCTCTGTGATACAACCATGCAGAATTATTTCCCCGGTACTTCTGCAAGTGGCATTAACCCATTTTGGACTGAGGTGGATTAAAAAAAAGGCTTCTAAAACCTATGTTTCTATGTCAGTGGTGCAGGTGCTCAACCATTTTCATGTCAAGGACCCCCAGAATTATCTCTATTGGGCCCCATCTCAAAATATGTAGTTCCAGGGACCCCCCAGAAGCAAATATTTTAGTTTAAAATGTTCGCTCTGAAATTCAATGATTTGCGCCACATTTTACCGATTTTTCAAAAATAGCAGACCTACGAGCTCGCTATGAGCTTGTAGATCTGCTATTTTTCAATAGCTAAATTATAACATAATGTTTAAAACACCAAAAGGAGGTGTGATCCTACCGGTCGGACACCCATGTTGCTCACTGCGATATCTGACTGACACACAATGGAAGAAGAGAGATTGTAAGCTGTGTTCCTTTCGCCTCAGTCTGAGCTACGTGATGAGCATTAACACCTAGAGCTGTTTGTACACTGAGCACCCCGGAAGCCTACAAAGGCATTTCAGTGTCTTTGCCATCTAATTGGCAATGAATATTCATGTCAGTTTTTGCGGATGCACTTTTTAACTTTTCAAACTAGTAATGTATTCAGTTACCGCCGATTTGCAACAGTAGGCTACCTGTACAATTCCATTCCCAGAGTGTCAGATGCATTTAATATTTATTATTATTAATTAGACCTGCTTGAAGAAGACCTTTCCAGGTCGAAATGTTGGTATTCATTTAATAAATTATCCTGCATCGCGGCTATGAGTGTGCAGTCTTTTCTTAAATGTTATGAATATACCTGCTTGACATTTCTGAATAGTAATTTCTCTTTTGGATGATTATAATGTCATCTTGACAAAGAAAGGACAGGCTGTCCTGCTGAGAATGGACCAAAAAATGTCAATTTCCCCACTCATGCTTGACCCAGAAGTAGATAATAGACACTGGGTGGAACCCATCGTTTAGCCATTCGTCATGTGGGGGCATTATAAGATCACCATTAAACCATCTTAGTCGATTATGATGTTAATCAAGCAGACCCTAATAGTCTGCCTATATGACTTTCTGCTGCCGTGTCATGTCATAGTGATGGTTATGGGATTTCTTTTTATATTGGAAATTATGCAGAGAACAGGAAAATAATTGTGTGCTGGTGCTCGTGTGTGTGTGTGTGTGTGTGTGTGTGTGTGTGTGTGTGTGTGTGTGTGTGCGTGTGTGTGCGTGTGCGCGCACTGCAATCCACAACTTACACGGTACTGTATGTGCTCCATGGAGCGCCCTTTTTATGATTAATTAAAATGTAATTTGATAATGGAAGTCAATGGCAGTCAGAATGATATATATACAGAGTTAATGACCATCAAGAGCATGCTGAACAGTGTTCACCACCCTCCCCATCAGGTGGGCTGCGAAACATAAGAGACTGCCAGCTAAGAGACTGACAAACTGCTTCCTTCCAAGAGCTGTGAAAGCACCATTGGACTCCACTCTATGGTCAAGTGCAATGTGCTATCTGGCTAAGTGCAAGATCCAGTAGGCATGTAACGATATATCGTATATTGATATATATCGATATTAATCCCTACGATATGAATCGATTCATTGAAATACATCTTTTTTAGGGGGGCTAGTGTGTGATGTGAAATGTGAGCTTTAGTCATATTCCATCATATTCAACTGCTTTTGGAGAGAAATGATAGTGACTTTCAGTAGTAGAGCACTATAGAGGGGTACTGTGTGTCTGTGACTGTGTCCAGGTGATGATGGTCGTTGATGCTCATCTAGGAAGGCAATTATGTTTCTGCACTGTCAAAAGTAATGCTACTTCTTTTGCAATGTAGTTAAATAAAAAATCTCAGGGGGGAAGATACATTATATATAATTTAAAAAACTGAAGTTTTTCTTTAAAATATATATTTTTTTTAATATTGTGAAAAATTGTATCGTGAACCTCATATCGTGATACGAATCGTATCGTGAGTTGAGTGAATCGTTACATGCCTAGTGGTTGGTTTTCTCACTACATTTACATTTACTTACTACCATTAGTTTGGTGTTGCATTACTTTACCGTGAATAATCAATCCAAAAACAAAGAAAATACTTGATGAATTATAGTTAATACTTAATAGGTTGACATAATTAACAACAGCAAAAGAGAATCTGTTCATAAACTTCAGCAGAGCTCTCAGAGTATAATCCAAATGACTTGCATCCAGTTGTATTGTCAGTCATGTATGAGGGAGAAACACGCCTGGCCATGGGGGACTGCGCATTAGTCCGACATTGCGTTAGTCCGACTATGTGGCCGGTTAAGACTCACACCGTGGCGTCCGTGTGTGGTTATGGTTATAGGGTCAGTAATGAGCGGTCAGAACAATGACCGGCTCGAGTGTGGGTTTAAGTTGCCCCATAATTCCGAACTATCATACATACTAAAGTGTGATGACTTGACTTGCACAACATGTATTGTGTAAATAATAGAATAGCTGTTGATGTTGGTGTTCATGTCACATGAATCATGAATCATGAGGCTAAAAGCCCAGTACATATGTGGGGACATGTAGGCCTAGAGTATTATTAGCTTGTGATTGGTGGACAGGTTGTATTGTTAGTGCTTCTTACACCTCAGGCGCTCTAGTGTAAGAATGGTTTGTAGTTGCAATTCATCAAAACCCCCTGTGGGATTTCAACCAGAACTGACTTTGGACTCCAGGCTTCAGGTGAAGATGAACTCTCTCAGCCCTATACCACCAGGGACAATTCTGCTGAACAGGAGGAACCCAAAGGCCATCAATATTTCAGTAAGTTCCTCTCCCACTTTCTCTTTCCTGTTCTATTTGCCTCATGTCCTACCATTGTACTTTTCAAACTGATGTTTCAATGTTCCTCTAATTCTCTGTATTATACTTTATTTTGGTTTTAATTACACATCGCTAGAAGCTCCAAAAAGCGTTCATATTTTGAGGGAGAGGCAGATGAGGAGCAGAAATGAAGCGCTAGTATATCCATCAGATCAAAACCACAGAGCGCGCCCTGGATTAGGAGAGACGAGGCATTCTTTCTGCCGCACTAACAGCTAAGTCAACGGTAAGCTAATATGACCGTAGAGCGCGAAGTACGGTGGCCGAGAGTCTGATTGAAGAATATTCTTCTCTTGCCTGGTGTCATTGAGGATGCGCTAGGACGTGTACACACGTCCAATGCATCCCTCGATTGGAATCCCTATGACGTTTCCAGACGTTTTCCAGAGATGGAATGTGTTTTAATGCCAACGGAGCTATACCAAAGGCATCACCACTCAAATGAACGTTACGCACTATGACTTTAAAAAGACCAAATAAAAGAGAAACTGTAAATAATACTTTCTAATGTTATTGGTTAAATGCACTAAATGTGAATTATCAGAGATAAATGGGTTTTAAAAAAAAAGTGGATGGGCACGGCCATCTTGTATCCAGTTCATTGCCTGCATTACTCGATCACCTAGCAACTGAGAGCTAACCAGATGGTAGTGAAGACGGCAATCTTACATAATTAAATAAAAACGTAAAAACTTGTCCAAACTCGTTCTTGGCAGTCAATGTTATGCATTCACTGCCAAAGTAAATACATATATAATCAACCCACTGTCAGAAATAATTTTTCGTTTAAAAAAATAAGTCTTTCCACACAGGTCACGGTCAAAGGGTTTCTCCTGTGTGACTCAACCGTTTCTCTTT
Organism: Protomyctophum parallelum; assembly: GCF_964188405.1. Lineage (NCBI taxonomy): Eukaryota > Metazoa > Chordata > Actinopteri > Myctophiformes > Myctophidae > Protomyctophum > Protomyctophum parallelum. The sequence continues at coordinate 19,704,913 of NC_139713.1, forward strand.
TTAAGCCAGTTGATGAAGTGAAGCTTTTCCCACATTGATCAGGAAATGTTTGTGTCCACTGTGGAGTCTCTGGTGAACATACACATATCTTTGGTGAAATTGCGCCCACATTGCTCACAGTGCTAAGGCTTATTATGGATGCACTGATGACCCTTGAGAGCTCCTTTTGAAACACAACTCCTCCCACATTGTTCACAACAGAAGGGCTTCTCTCCAGAGTGACTGTACTTATGTGCCTTTAAATCATTAAGAAATGTATAGCTTTTCTCACACTGATTACATTTATAGGGTTTCTCTCCGGTGTGAACTCTCTGGTGTTGATTTAAGTGAGCTTTTCTCTTTAATGTTGTTCCCACACTGGTCACAGTGGTATGATCTTATTCAGGTATGATTTAGCTGGTGTCTGTTAAGGCTGGACATCTGCGTGAAGTGTTTCTCTCCAGTGTGAACTCTCTGGTGGGTTTTGAGTCTGCACATTTTAGTGAAGTGTCTTCCACACTGGTGAGTGGTGTTTTGGTTTAGCCAAGCTTCTTTGTTCATTGGCTGCTGGTAGGACAAGAAGGCCAGACTGATGATGCAACACTTGATTGAAAACAAAGAAAAAGGAAGAGTTGAGAGACAGTACTTTACACATTTTAGTTATATTAAAACATGACCATCACTGATGGTCATTTCATTATTTACAAAATTATACTTAAGATACATCTGCCCTATATTTCATCCCTCTCTTAATACAAAACATAATGACTTGCAAAATAGGATATGCTCCATGTTCCACTTGTTAGAACTGAAATTGTGAATAAGTGCCTTCGGTTTATGTGCCGTGAAGGGTTTGTTACTCACTGCTACAGCAATTTGAAAGCCTAATCTCTGAGCTTGTAAAATTTGATAGCCGTTTATAACTTGACAATAGTGATTAAGAAATGTTTTAACTTTTATTAAAGTGTTCATACTGTTTAATCAAATTGTATCGCTGTGCCACGTCGCAAATGTAAACACAAGCTAACAAGACTACAACTCAAAATCATTATGGAGATATCAGATTTCTGTCCCACTGCTTCCGGTTCATCGTTTCGGCTTGAGAGAGCCCAGATGCAGGCAGGAGGAGGGAACTGGTGAACTCAATACTGCTGCAATCTGGCAGAGGTCAGGTTAGCAGGATTGTGCTTTGTTGTCAATGTCAGCGTTGGAGAGTATGCTACGATGAATTATGCCGTTATGATTCACTTTGATATTCATTCAATGCCAGTCAGCTGTGATATGAGCCAATATGTATCTAGTGTTGTGCCACACGTTCCTCACGTTCCTAGTCCCTCCCCTGCACGACATCATAGGGCAAGGACCGGGCGTCTCCCTCAGCCAGCAGCCAGCTCAGGTGTGGCTGGTCTCAATCAGCCCAGCTGCTCCACAATCACCATCAACAGAGGCTGCCAATATAAACTGCTGAGAGCCACGCCCGACGCTTGGACGTTGGCTGCTGTGGTTAGTGTAACCGGCAGTTTTAGAAAGAGTCTCTAGCGTGCTTTAGAGTTGTTCATATTGTAGAGAGAGAGTTTTTCTTATGGTAGATCTGCTGTTTCCCTGGCACATTTGGCTACTTAACACATTGAGCGTAACATCTAGTTGGGATCAATCAATGGCTTTGAACGTAACATTGAATAGTACAGTAGAGTGTATGTGTGTCCCCTTAATAACATATTTCTAATTGCCAGACACAGCACAATAGTAGTCAGGCTTGTTAAAATCTCTCTCCATCTTGGCCTGGGCCATGGCTCAATGGTCCAGGCACCTTGGTAATCCAGTCTGGCAGTGTGCCCCAGGCCTTTACTGCATGTCTTCCCCCATCTCTCTCCCCAATTTCCTGTCAGCCTACTGTCTGTCAGCCTACTGTCTGTCCCTCCATAAAAATAAAAAAAAATAATAATAATATATATATATATATATAAAATAAAGGCGAAAGCCACAAAAACATTAATAAAAAAAAATCTCTCTCCATCTTATGCTCTCAGCCTCCATCCTCTTTTATTATTGCTAGTTCTGTCCATTCATGCCGTTTCTGCTCTGAAGTCAACAACTTAGAACATACTTAACAGTCTGTCAGTCTTGACTTTGATAAAGACATTTTCTTCTTGGAAAATAACTTGCAGCAGAAGAGACTGCTGTTTCTTTCAGAATACAAGTTCAAGTGATTCAAGTGATTTTTCATGGTAATTGTTTTCCATCACTCTCATTCCTCAGGAAAACAAAAGATGTTATCTCAATTGGTCCAGTGAGCAGGCTCTGTAGACGAGTGGCCCTCAAACATTTTACTCCAAAACATGGACCCCCAAATTGATACGTAATAGGCCACGACGGGTGCATGGTTTCTGCCGCCATCGGTGTATGAATGTGTGTGTGAATGGGTGAATGTAATGCACAATCTATGTATTAAATGTGCTTTGGATAAAAGCTATATAAATTTACCATTTACAACCCACATTTGAAAACATTTCGTGTTGGATTAGATTTAATATATCTCTGCTGTCGGGAAGAAACCACCAACATTTTTCAGGAAAGGGATTTATTTTTAAATAAATCAAGAAATTAAGAAAACTTCATTCAACTTCACTTCATTGCATTATTATCTGGCCTGATGTGTGGTTAGAATGAAAGACAGATTATGCACCGTGAACAACAACTAAGTAAAACATATTGGTTTCCAGATACATCGACCAGATACAATATTTGATTTGTGGCTTTCCTTGTTGACACTGTTGCTCCACACTACAGCCTTTGATTATATACTTTATTTGTTTGGTTGAAGTAATTTCCTTTCAGGCTAACATGGGCTACTGTTTCGCGGAATGACAGTTTGCAATTGTCAATATTCTTTTATTCTGAGACATATATTTGAGCTCGGCAAGCATGAGCCCTTGAATTGTGTTTTAAGAATAAGACCAAATCACAGCATGTGAAGCTGACTTCACTCAGGTACAGTATGAGGTTTTCATCCAACAAGACTTGTTTGTATAAAAAACAACATTGAGCAAGTAACCTTGAATTTGTCATTGTTTGTTTGTTTGTAACCAATGCTACTACCTACTGGGTTTCTGTGGGGAACCGGACCAAACCAGCCAATGCATGCGGCTCAACGCTATCCTATCAAGCCAAGCAGGCTGCCTCAGTAGTGGGGATGAATTAGAAACCAGTCAAGAATAAAAATGAACTTCCATTATCAGAAAGCCCTATCCTAATTCAGAGGAACATGATGGAAGTTAGATAAACTACTTAAATGCACTCGTGTGGCGACTTTTGCACCAGTATATGGCAGACTCCTAGTATGCACTTTTCATGCGGTTAATTTTTTACCCCTCAAAAGTTAAATATTGATACTTTTTTGCGCAAAAAAACATTCCTGGTTCATAGAGAAGCCCCACCAAAGTCCTCTGCAAGGAAACTGTGATTGAATGCTGATGCGGTGGCAGTTTTCACATTGAGACATTTCTATTCCCTGCAGAAGTAGAAAAGATCAAATACTGTCCATTGACATAATAGGTTGCGTAGTGTACTTAAGGGAGATGGGCAATTATCACTATGCATCATGCATTCCAGGTAGAAATGCATGAGGAATTTGACATAATCCATAAGAAGCTCTTATAGAAAAGAAGCTCATATATCTTTCAAAGCAGCCAACGCTCTTGTTATCTCCAACTATGTGACGATTGGTTCGAGGGGGAAAGTGAGAAAAAAACAACAGGCCTTGCAAGTTGCAACCATGGTGTCATATTGTATCTGTGTACCGTGTGTCCTTGAGCAAGATGCTAGAGTCAAACAACGTATATCTATCTCATCCTTTCATTTGCTTAGTGTATAATTGTCCATGTGGGGCAGAAACCTTGTATCTCCATATTAAAAAAATATACACACAATACTCACAATAGTGTCATGCTGCGCAAAAGTAGCAAAAATAGCCCATCTGCAAGCTCACATTTAGTCAAGTTGCATTGAGCTTGTGGATATTTGGTTATAGGATTTTAACCAGTGAGCTAGCGAGACACCATGCCGAGCGTTGCGAAGTGACCTTCAGTCGACTCAAAACAAGCACAAGATTTTCAATCGGACTGGATTTTCAATCACAATGTATGCATCTCTATTCAAATAGGCTACATCAACCTCAACACAAACAACCCGGACCAATGTAAAATAGCCTGTTGACCACACAGCTCAGCCATTGGCATTGCTGTGTAAGCAGCACTTTCGGCAGCATGGATTCCATTTTTGTCTTGCCAAACACTTCATTATCTCATTATCAAGTCACTGTTTCTGTGGGTGGTCGGTATGCCTCTCTGCTAACCTCTACACATCACGTGTGTTTCAGTGGGCGAAACCATTCGGCAGTTCAGAGGGCAACACACGCCTCTACTGACTGACAGGCGGCAAGATCGCGTATAGAGAAACATTATTATGTATAGTTTTTTTAAAGATTAACTAAATGTATTGCATTGAAGAATGACATTTCTATTTGTCATTCTATATGGGGGCTGAACAGGATGTTTGACCTGACATTTATTGGGATTTATTCTCTTGTCGTGCCCTAATGAGTAGACGTTAAGAGAATAAATATACTGTATATCCTCATTTTAATGTTAGACAAAATGTAGACCACACGGTAAAATCATTAGTGTCAATGCAACATATAACTGTCAGTTCTTTACCAGACTCGCTACTGCTTCTATACTCATAATAAATAACATCACACTAACAAAAACGAAATAAAATATATAATATAATATTTATTTTAAAAAATAAAGAAAAAATAAATAAAGCTGCTCAGATGCAAATAACAGAACGAGTGAAACTTCTGTTTACCTCTGAAGATGTAAAGAACCTGGGGGTTATTTTGACTCTGAACTGAACTTCAATACACACATTAATCATGCTACGAAGATTGCATTCTTTCATCTGTCACTAGGCGATGCAAAAAACGGTGATCCGCGCTTTCGTTTTCTCTCCACTTGATTACGGAAATGCACTTTTTGTCGGGCCTGCTAAAGAAAATAACCGACAACAACTTGTTAAAAATGTGGCAGCCGGAGTTTGAACTGAAACTAAGATGAGAGAACATACTACTCTACTGGATCTCTTCGCCACTAGACATATTAGTCTAGTTTTTATTTGTTGACGATATTGTCAATATATTTATATTTATAATATATTTAGTCATCAGTTTTTAATTAGTGAGTAATGAATGAGTAATGTTTATTGGTACTTGCTAACAGTTCAACTATGTAGTCAAAGTAGTATGTCCAATAATGTTCATGCATACTGCATAGCTATTTTAAGGCTGTGTTTAACATTACAAATCCAGTGTGGAGTTTGCATGTTCTCCCCGTGTCCCCTAGGGTAGGTACCCTCACAAAAACATGCAGTAATCCTGGTCTCTAAACTACCTCCCCCTGGTCAGCCGTGGCGCCTGATGGAGGGGAAAGGAACTGGTCGGAAAAACGTGTTCCTTCCACACGCTATGTCCGGCCGGGGAAACTCCCCCCTGTCAGGTGAAAAGAAGCAGCTTGAAAAAATGTGGAACTCCATGAATATTGCCTCCTCCTGCACCCAATTATCAGTGTTGTGGAACATACAGTAGGTGGCGTCAAGCAAGGGACTGGAAATGTTCGATGAGGCTACTGTACACAAGGAAACTTTTCAACATTTAAAAATAAGAAAATAAATCTAATTCCTCAGAAAGGCTATGTGCTTTTTGACAATGTGAGCAAGCATAATTCTGAGCAGAAGAGTTTAAGTGTGTGTGTGTGTGTGTGTGTGTGTGTGTGTGTGTGTGTGTGTGCGTGCGTGCGTGCGTGCAAACTATATCTGCTGAACACGATATCATTTGAATTATGGGATTGACCTTTGATGTGCATCAGCTCCAAGAAAGGAAGAACCATTTTTCATCCTAGTGTATCAATATGAATAAAGTTAGATAGATGGTGGTGGAAAAAGTACTCAAATGTTTTACTTGAATAAAAGTATAAATACTGCAATGTAGATGTACTCCGTTACAAGTAGATGTCCCGTATTGAAAATGTACTCACGTAAAAGTACAAAAGTATCGGCATCAAAATGTACTTAAAGCACTAAAAGTACTCATATTGCGTTCAAAGTTCAAAATTGAGTACACAATCTTTTGAAAATAGCCGATCTACAAGCTCAACATGCGTCGCATCGCGACACATCGTGAGCTTGTAGATCTGCTATTTTGAAATGCCCAAAATGTATGGGTTGTATGGGTTAATGTAGGCTATGTTTTCTAAATGTATAAAAATCTTTCGAAAATAGCTCGTAGATCTTGTAAATCGGTTATTTTCAAATCGTAATAATAACAATTAAAATCTCCAAAGTAACTAAAGTTTTCAAATACAGGTAATTGTAGTGGAGTAAGTACAAATGTTGGCTCTGAGATGTAGCGGAGTAGTAGTAAAAGTATTGGAAATACTCATGTAAAGTATAAATACCTCAAAATTGTACTAAAGTACAGTACTTAGTAAATGTACTTAGTTAATTTGCACCGTACTGGACCATTGTCCTATAGTGTATGATTCAATATGAATAAAGTTAGATAGATAGACCTGTAGTGATCCAGAGGGGAATTCAGTGGTACAGTAATATCAGCTCACTGCAGTAAGGGTGAAACATACAGATAGGAGTAGAGAAAAACAGAATAAGATTATAATACATATATAGTCTATATCTATGAATAAGCTGCGAGATAGAAGTCATGAGGGGGTTGGTAGGTAGATGAACACAGACAGAGTGAGAGCAGGTGTTCCTGTAGATTTCAACTAGTCTGGTTGTTTTCAGTGTTGGTCCAAGAGGGTTCCAACTAGTCTTGTTGTTTTCAGTGTTGGTCCAAGAGGGTTCCAACTAGGGATGTCCTCATCACGTTTTTTCTCCTGATCAGATTCCGATATTTCGATTTTGAGTATCTGCCGATACAGATTTTTCCCGATCCAATGTTTATATTTTTATCACGTGATCGGATCGGGACAACCATAGTTCCAACGCATTGTTCCAGCGCATTGATTTGTCGCAAGTCACGCGTGCACACGCACTCACTAACTCGCTCACTCACTCTACCTGAATCAAACGTCAGAAACATTGCCTGTGTGGTTACCATGGAAACAAATTGAAAGCCACACTTACACAAATACACAGAGGGGATGAAATTAAGGCACACCCACATATTTGCCCACACCTGTGGTGGAAGAAGTACTCGCATGTCTTACTTGAGTAAAAGTATCAATACTGCAATATATTGGAAATACTAAGTAAAAGTCCAGTATTAAAAATGTACTTGAGTAAATGTACAAAGGTATTGTTGGCATCAAAATGTACTTAAAGTACCAAAAGTAGAATGTTCCATTTGATATGCTTTCAAATGTATAGCTCACAATGCGTCGCGATGCAACGCATTGTGAGCTTGTGGATCGGTTAGTTTCAAATGGCCGAAATGTATTATATAGTGGTTAATGTATGTTTTGTAATATTATAATAATCAAAATCTACAAAGTAACTAGTAACTAAATTATTTAAATAAATGTACTGAAGTAAAAGTACAATATTTGTATTTTAGCAGCCTAAACTAGTTTAAACTAGCTCTAGGGAGCTGTGTGTGTCTGTGACTGTGCCCAGGTGATGATGGTCGTTGATGCTCATCAAGGAAGGCAATTATGTTTCTGCACTGTCAAAAGTAATGCTACTTCTTTTGCAATGTAGTTAAATAAAAAATCTCAGGGGGGAAGATAAATTATATAAAAATTTAAAAAACGGTAATTTTTCTTTAAAATATATATACTGTATTTTTTTATATTGTGAAAAATCGGATCGTGATACGAATCGTATAGTGAGTTGAGTGAATCGTTACATGCCTATAATGACATGACAATAAGATATGAGACAAAGTATCGTAACTAATGCAGCAAGGCTGACCTTGCTGGTGCTGGCGCTGAGATGTCTCTCGTAGCCTATCTATAAAGTATGTATACATATCAAGTAGGCTACACTGTATCTCAAGTTCAAGTACACAGAATAAGATGTACATGGGAAACTCATGATATAACAACATCCAAGGTTCGCATCGGGCTGAAACTTTACAGAGTGGTGTGTTATGATCCGGGGAAGGTCATGGGCAATGAAATGTATTAAACTTTTATATTTTACTTTCTAAAACTTTAATTTGACACTAGTGAGCATACAGTACACACACACACACACACACACACACACACACACACACACACACACACACACACACACACACACACACACACACACACACACACACAAACAATTACTTGTTTTAATGATTTATCCATATTTAATGTACCTGAAGCCACCTGGTGTTATGCAGGCATGATGTTATACTGCATCAATAAAGCCAGTGTCTACAGCAGCTATTACTCTTCACAGACATGTAGCTGAGGCTCTCATTTGGACCGGCATAGGGTCTTCCAATATGACAAGAAAGCAATATGCTATAGGTTGACAAAGGTTAAAAGCAACAACACTCTACTGAACCCATCATGACTTGATTATTGTTCTTCTAAATCGTAGTTCTCACACTTTCAAGATTTTTCCTTATGATGTCTCTTACAATGAGACCACGAGCTATACATTCAGAACAATGTGATGCGAATATATCTTCTAAATACCCCGCAAATGCACCTTAAGTGGAATGTAGACAAGTGTCAATTTAACCACAAAATAGCTTACAAATGCACTAAAGACTATTCACTGTTTACGGTCTTCGCTTCCTAACCTTATTTAATTAATTAACCTTGCACTACCAGCAACACTGGGGCTTTATGCATAATAAGACACCTATGGCATGCTAGCATGCAGCTAATTTTCTGCAACACTGAGTTTATAAATCAGCAGGGGTTGAACTTGAAAGTCAATCTACCGTCAGTAAGGCTAGACGGTTAGAAGGTTAGACACTTTACTGTGTATCTTCACAAAGGGCTGGAATCTGTAAAGTTGTATTGTGTTTTTACTTTTACACAACTGGCTTCAATGATTTTCTCAAACTGTTCACTGTATTTTCCTGTCAACTCCAATGTCTCTCTCTCTCTCTCTCTCTCTCTCTCTCTCTCTCTCTCTCTCTCACACTTAGGTGCACACTGCCACAGCTAGGACCCCAGGGTGTGTTACCTCTCAAGACAGTTAGTTGTCTCCACCAGGCCGAAGGCATGTGGGGAGAGTATGTTTTGCACTCCGTCCGTCCGCGTGTCCGTCCGTGTGTCCGTGTGTCCGTGAACAGCTAATCTCGGCCACCGTTAACCCGGTCGATGCCATATTTTGCACACACACTCCCTGGATGCCAACGATGAACCTCTGCCCCAAACTTTCCAGAACGGCCTGTTATAGCGCCACCAGGAGGCCGCTTTGTGCAAAACACGTTTTTGCACAGTACACCTACAGATTTTGTCCAAACATCACGCAAATTGGTACACAGTCTCTCTAGAGCCATTCAACGAAACGGGTCTTTCAGATTTATCAGACTCCATCCTGATTGGTTAAGATTGGCTTCCAAAGTTCACAGGAGTGCTCAGTTTCAAACAAAATGCTGCAAATCATGAACACATCGCGTGATTTCCGTGAAATTGTGCACCCACATTCCCACTAGGCCGAGGACGAAATGCCACATGAACAATTTCAACTCAGCCTCAAGGTGGCGCTATAACTGGCCGAAAAGTGTTTTTACCTCTAACTGCACGGATCTGTGGATAACCTGGTGGAGACCTGTGCCCGGAAGGGCACTTTTTCTAGTTGTCTTTCATTTGATTAATAGATTTCTTCAAGCTGACATGTTTGAATAATTCAATGAGGAGACACTTGAGGAGTTTTCACTGTTCTGTCTCTATTGAAGCAGGCCTGAAGCAGGCCTGTGCCTGGCTAGGTTACATAGCATAGCCTACGGTATGCCTATTTGGAAGGAAAGGCCAGCAAATAATCAGCAGAGTTTTACAGGATTGACACTGTTATAAAAATGGAACCAGTCACAGAGCGGCTCGGTGTGAAGTTCATGCAGCCTTGGGAAGGGGTTGAGGAGAAATAGAAAAGTGGATTCCCAAACTGTCAGTCTCTTTGTATTTAAGAGTGAATATTAAGGTGAAGTTGACTTCAGAATGTTGAAGGCGAGACAGACGAAAAAAGAAAATAGTATGAACCTTGCCAGAAAACTCCGGAAAAAAGCGAAGCGTCAGTGTGACAATAAGGCACGATCTGAAAGCCAATCTGACGTTGGCCTTATCCAACTACACACCCCAGCCAGGGAGCCGGATGCGAGAAATGATGTGGAACATTAGTCACTGCGGGGCTGTGGGGAGAGAATAGGGTTGACAGTTGGGACTCGCAAAGTGAGGACAGGAGGATATAGGAGAGCAGAGAGGGCTTGGGGATGGGGACCAGCGTGATGCCAGAGGTGGCGGGTACTCTCCACCGGAAGGGAAAGTGGCAGCCATGTGGGCCAGGAGAGCAGGCGGCCTGAAGGGATGATAGATGATAGTGGGCATGATGATATAACAGATAGGAATATGGTTATGGTGAAGACCAGCTGAAATGAAATAATTCACACCCGTGTGAACTGAGCGGCGCAGCAGGCTGCTCAACAACACCGCTGGCTGGTTGGCTGCAGTTATAGTTATAGTAGCCTTGGTACCAGTGTTGTTTTTGTCGACTAAAACTAAGACGAAAAATGTAAACTAAGCTATTGTGACTAAAACTAAGCTAAATGTATTGACAGTTTCGTCAACAGATAGAAACTAGACTAAAATGTTAGGAAGCGACTAGTGGACAAGAGATCCAGTATAAGTCATTTTACACTTGGTTTGCATGCTGAGAATAGCCGATCTACAAGCTCACAACGCCTCGCGCTGCGACACGTTGTGAGCTTGTAGATCAGCTATTTTCAGCAAGTGTAAAAACAGTCATTAAGAGTCACGCGCCAAAATACATTTCAGTCAACTAAATCACCTGTAGATTTAGTCGACTAAAACTAGACAAACACTAAAACATTCCAGGTGACTAAAATGTGACTAAAACAAACTGAAAACTATTCAAGAGAATATGACTAAAACTAAAACCAAAATATGCTGCCAAAAACAACACTGCTCGGTACCCAGGCCTTTATTTTCGTTCGCATTCTTATTTTATACTCAATCGTACGTTGTAGTACAGCCGGCTATTTTTGGAGAGTGACATAGTATGAATCAGATCCTCCCAATGTCACCAACAGGGCAGCTCAGTGAATTCAGCTCCGTCCTCTATATTCACTACCTTAATCCTGATTTCCCTCATTGTATTTTGACTATTTTCAGTGAAGGGGTATACTTGGGTTTTGTTTTGTAGTGATCATTATAGGTATTAATCAGTGTTTTATTGCATATTTCTATTGATTCTGGGTGATTAGACTAGCCATGCTTTATTTTCACTGCATAATGCTGATCGTCATCTTTTAGTGAGTGATCAATTGTGGCAGTAGAATTGTGTAATTAAAGTGAGGTCATTTGTATTCCCATGAATGAAACAGAACACAGCACTGTCTCATAAACTATTATAATGCTTTGCAGTTTGGTGGGTTTGATTATTAATAACTAACTGTGAAAAGTTTTTAATAACAGACAACTGCAGTTGGTTCAGAATGCTGCTGATCCTTGAGTCCATATTAATACCAAGAAAGTATTGGCTATCACTCCATTTCTTATAGGACCCCCAAGAACTGATTTAAAATATAATGGCCTACTGTTGGTTTACAGTATAAAGCGTTGAATGGTTAGGGACAAAATGCATGATCTCATGTGCGATATCATGAAGCAGAATGGAGAAATCACCCATCAAGGACTTCTGGTGGGGTTTCTTTCATTTTACATGAGTTGACCGAATGGCCATCTCAGGAGTAGGACCGGTCTCAGTGACTTGCCTCGCTAAACATTAGACTCCCAAACCACACTTCCTGGTATCGAATCCCACTTGCAGTACTTTTGTGCCAATAAAGTCCGGATATAGACCGCGACGGAGTCCGACAAACGTGGCTCACTCGTGGCTTCCCTGTGAGGTTAGGGTTAGTAATGTCAGACATACATACGTGGCCGGCATGAGGTGACCACCGAAAAGGTGATCACCTCATCATCTAAGTATGAGTATGAAATGAATAGGCCTTAAAGATGGAATTAGAGCTGGGACTCGATTAAAAAAAAATATCTAATTAATCAGAGGCTTAAGTTAATTAATCTCGATTAATCGCATTTTAATCGCATATCAATATTTAACCCGAAAACAGTGAGAAACCTTTTTTTTCAAATGTTTTTGGTATCCCAGTGAATAGTGACTACGGGATTCCACTCATTTTCAACATTTTACTGTCATTAATACCTTAATATACCTTAGAGTTGTTGTGTGGATAAAATAAGAAAGTCCCCCCCATTCTGTGTTGCCTAGAACTGGAGGTCTGAAAAAAAATCAGTAACATTATGAAGTACATCTCAGTGACATCACAAAAATGTACTTCATAATGTTACTGTTTTTTTCAGACCTCCAGTTCTATAGGCAACACAGAATAGGGGGACTTTTTATTATTTCCAATGCACACAACTCCATATAAAAATGCGTTTTATCCCAACAGTGATATATAGGCAGGTGATATATATATAGGCAGCAAGTGCCTATATAAAGTGTCTTCAGTGTGTATATGAATACTCAAATGTGCTTTACATGGCTGGGCATGAGAAAACAAATAAAAACAACTTTATTATGGGGGGAACATTTCACATGACATGAGGTTGGGGCAGACCATTGTCTGACCACGGAATTCCTACGCTTGCTACTTCAGTATGTTTTGCATTGAGAAGCTTGACAGCTTCGTGCTGTGGTGAAATCACCGCGCGTCTCTGGTGTCCTGTGAGACATGTTAAACTGAAGCAGCTAGCATGGAAGCTAACGTTGGTCATATATTTCCCTCTCATTGCACACAGCCATGCCGCTATCCACGTGTCCATCCGATAGCTTTTACATCTAAATGTCCCATCCATGGAGCAAAAGCGATATAAGCGGCTTCTTCATTCGATTCATTTGGGTTTGGGCTTCTGACGGAGCTGTAGCCTGTAGAGTGTACTGCTGCCTGCATGGAGCAGTGTAGAGCCAAGTCAGTACTATAGAAAAGCGCCCAGTGAGAAACGTTCCGCGGTGAACAAAAAGGTGCGATTAATTTATCTGTAGTTAATTAATCTCGATTAACGCGTTAAAGTCCCGGCCCTAGATGGAATGCCATGTTTTCTTTCCTCCATAAAACATGATCATCAGGTAATTGGGTTAGGGTGGGAAGTGGGAACGACTTTACAGTATGTCCCTTCACGTTTCAGGCACCACATATCAGGAACAAACTCTCAGAAAGCTGCAGCCAGGTGTGCTGAAACTCAGTTAAACACACATAAAAACGTTTCCGTTTGTCGCAGATATACTTTTTCTTAAAGAATCGTGTCTTATCTAAGCATGCATGCACGCACGCACACACAGACACACTCGCGCGATAACAGCCAGTTGAATCCTGAACAAAACACCTGGTAATCATTTATAGCAGCTACAGTATGTGTGCTGTGGTGCAAAACCAAGACAGTTTAATAACAACTTTGAGGGCAAAGAGGGGAGGCCAAGCAACTAATCCTCTACAAGTCTACATTGACTGAGGATATACACCCATGGGACGGGTTAGAGTTCACCATGGTGGATCTACTATACTCTCTAGGGCTGTATTTTGCGTGTCTTAAGTACCAGGTCTTATTACTTAATTTAAGACCTGGAGGCGTTATCAATGCTATTTGGCTATCCTGAGTGGCCAAAGAGCATTGACCACGCCTCCAGGTTTTAAGTTAAGTAATAAGACCTGGTACTTAAGACACGCAAAATACAGCCACTGTCTCTCTCTCTCTCTGGATTTGTGCACACACATACGATTGTGTGCTGTTTTCCATTTGCCCACATGTCATACATTATAATCCCTGAGAGGGAGAAATTGACAGACACAGACAGACAGTTAAAATTGTTGTTTTAATTAAATATATTTCCCCAAAGTGGATAGAAAATAGAGAGCAAGGGGTGCAATTTATGTGTGCATGCATGTGCACAGACAAACGCGCAAGCGTGCACACACACACACACACACACACACACACACACACACACACACACACACACACACACACACACACACACACACACACACACACGAGCAATAAAGAAAGATTTGGCTATGCAATTTGAAAGCTTGATTGTTTTACGGCTGCAGCCCACCCTAGCTCCAACGGTAAATCTGGGCCTGGGATGAATGCATGTTTTCCGCGGGGACTGCGCATTAGTCCGACATCCTGCTAGTCTGACTATGTGCGACGGTTAAGACTCCCCCTGTGGTTTCCACCTGCAGTTAGGGTTTGAGATATACCGGTAGCAGCGGTTGGAACAATGACACGTTACCTTTTTCCACGTGCATTCTCATTGAAAGGCATTGAGCAGACGTCCCTCTGTGGCCAGCTCTGGCGAGAACAGCCGCACAAACCTTGCAGAACAACAAAGAGCGTGAGCCAATTTCTTTGGGGGGGGGGGGGGGGGGGGGGGGGGGGGTTTTCAAGCTTAAGTGGTACAATTTCATGATCGTGACATCTGTATGATGATGATGTTTTTACCACATGACAGATGTGATCATGAGAACAGCTGTTCTTGTTTGGAAGACTGCACACAACTTTTAGTCTCTCCTTGACTTTTTTAAGCTTTTTACTTTTTGATTTTATTTCTTTAGTTTATTCATCAAGCGCTCTCACATACTGCCATAATTACCGAGAGAATTGTCAGTGCAATTGCTCAATGCATTGTTACTGTTACTGTACTGTATTTAGTCTCACCTGAAAGACTTAATTATGCCACCCCATCCGCTATCACACGCAATTATGTCCTCTAGCTCCAACAATGAAAGGGTATACTGTATACTTTCGAAGAATGCATCTGTGACAGAGAGTGAACAAATTGAGTCATAAATCATGGCCTGTCGGGGCAGGAATCATGTCTACGCAGAGGGCAGACAATAATGGTACATCTGCGCAGAACAGAATGAGACTAAGTGAGATGCAGACCGGCGGCGGCGCGCAGAGCTTTGTTTGCATATCTATTGTGGCGCTGGGATTTAAATAAGAAGAGAGTGTGACTCGCTGTGACTTCATATCCTCCTACCCACTGACTTGACATTTCCCTTGACAACTAAGTGGAAGTCCGGTTAATACAGTGATTAAGAAGTGGTCCTCTGTATATAGAGGGTATGAGCATGCATAAAGTGAGTGGCAAAGTGAGTTTAATGACGCATAACGTAGTCCAATGCAATCAGATTCAGATAGGACTTTTCCATTTGGATGTATGAGCTGTCAAGGCCAGAAAGTAGTTATTTTGCCTCTCAGTAGGGCCTACTGAGTTAGCCTGGCTAATAAGCCAGACTAATATCACACGGCTGATTTGGTCTGGCTTATTAGCCAGGCTACTACTGAGTAGGCGTTCCCGCATAACTTCTGGGTATGATGATGTCACGTGCATAACCTCTATTCCCATCATTGAGACAGGACATACCCACTGTCTTATAAAGAAGTATAATGCTCACTTCCTTTGGATAATATGGTAGATTATGGGCATCAAAGGGACAATGATTGAAAGATACAGATATCTCCATATATGGGCATATCAGTCGGCGATGCGACATAGGTCTGAGGACCGCAGCCCGGACCTCTAGTACACATAGCCTTGCCTTGCCTAAGGGCAGATTGGATTGGAACAGAAATATAAACAGTTCTTACGAGGGCACACCAATATGACAACTTTATGACTTTATGACCACTCTCTGTGGCCCTTCCAACCCTCAGACTTATTAGGTGTCAGATACAGTACACTTCATTACATTACTGCCTGTTTTTCTGTCATTTTGAGGAATGAAAGCAGGAAAATGCAGACCCTACTTCATTTCAGATGACTAATTCCACTGTTACCGGTTACCACTTACGTTCCGTGTCGGTTGACTGATCGCCTCACAGTAATACAGTTATTACTGTATTTCTACTGTTTACTCAATTCATCAAATATGCTGCAAGTCGTCACAAAGGTCGATAAATGGTAATGGAAAATATAGTTATTTCACCAAGAGTTCAGAGAGAAGAATGTAGAATTACCATCCTATCTTAACTACTAATTACTGCCTCCTCAGAATGTGTCCTCAGAATGCGTCCTCAGAATGCATCCTCAGAATGCATCACATTAAATGTTTGATTAAACAATGTGCCACGAAAAATAGCTTCCAAAGCTTGTTATGTTTGCATCGAGGAGGTAGCATGTGTCCATACATGATGATACATGATGATCCCAGTGAGTGAAGAGCACTGATGCCTGATTTATTCTTCGTCGTACAAAGTGTGTGATGAAAATGGCTGATCTACAAGCTCACAACGCGTCACGTCCGCGGCATGTTGTGAGCTTGTAGATCAGCTATTTTCAGCACGCGGAGATATGCAGGCTCTGAGAGCATTTAGAAACTTTTGCCTTCACAATAAAAGTATGCAGCTTTCACAAGTTGGCCAACTTGGCCCATGAAGACAAGGAAAAGGATTAAGAATTCGGTGGCCTTTATTGACTGAGTGACTTTGTGTTTTGTTCAAACCATCTACAGTGTTTTGAAGTATAACCAGGTAGGTTTCTGTTTTTTACACAGTGACCTTTGTAGGGGGTTTTATGATTCAAACCTTTAATGGTGGAAACCACTACAAAAATAAATGGCGCCCTATGTAATGAGTAGGCAAAGCCTTCATTTCGACGTCAGGCCTAAATGGGTTAATATAGTTTAAACTGTTTCAAGTAAAGTAGGAGGAGTTTTTTTCACCTAGGTGAATTGGATGACACATTTTAAGAAATTATCACCATGAAACTTCCCCAGTTTTCTGAAATTGTTCATTTAAATATGCAAATTAGGCATTATATAGGAAAACATGCCATATTTTGCATAACTTTCCAGAATCAAAATCGAAAAAATGTGAAATAGCCAGAGGCAACCTTCTCATTTAATGTTGTCTAACCCTACACAAAGGTTTTAAGTAATAAGTCGCTAACCCCGTCCCGTCCCCCCTGTCCCACACAAGTGATATTTCTGCCCCTCAACTGAACACTTTGGATCTAGTCACCCTAGGCTACAGTAATTATATTCATATAATTAGACTGAACACAAGGCTGCCGTACTGTAGGGCTATACCTTATACTTTAAATGCTTAGTATGAGGTATAAAGTACAGCAGCCATGTGATCATAAAACTGAAAGATTGGGTATTGGGTAAGACTGACGTTATGTATCTTTCAGGACCTTTCACTGCTTCGTCTCAACCATTACTCAATGTTCTGTTCTCAGACCCCGCGGTGGAAATGTTGACGTTCCTGTTTTTTTTTTTTTTGGAATGTTGCCACTACTGTTGGAGCAGCCATAAACTAAACAGGTTCATCTCGATGTTCTGGGCATCTTTGTAATGTTAGTGTTAGTATAAAATGCAGGTAAAAGAGAAACGTTTGAGGCAGACTAACATAAGCCACTCTACCGTTCACTGCAGTAGAAGAGGTGAAGTAGCCTACTCTATACTCTGTACGCCTATATTCTGTGATCAGCAGTGAGGTGTTGGATGCAACGCTGACAAGGAACAAGCATCTTTCTACACACGGACAAGAGAGAGTGAATTAAGTATGCATTTTGAATGTTGTTTTTAGTTCTGCAAAGCTAACTAATCTATGTTTTAATGTTGTCATTTCAGAGTCAGACAGAATGTATGGAATCATTATAGTAAAATATTAACCCTTTGAACTGTGTTTATCTGTGCAGAGCCTCTGGCGTGCCTGGTTTCTCCTCGGCATCGTCAGGAACATCAGAATTCCTTGCAGCCAGCAGCCAGGTACCGTACTGTCAGGATAATTGTATCATGCAATTATTTGACCATGAACATTGGAGCATGCACGCACGCACTCTCTCTCTCTCTCCCTCTCTCTCACACACACACACACACACACACACACACACAATCACACATATATATATTTTAGAGATGCACATTGAAATTATGACCGATATCCAATTATTTGCACAGTCATATCGGCCAATTCCGATATATTACATTATTATAAAACATTTTTAAATTTAACTCATTGTTGCATTTCTTTATTTATTTGTTTAGTTTTGCTGGTGAAAGTAGATGGTAAGCTCTTGAATCTCAAATGAATACAGCTCCATAACAATGAATTAGAATATTGTGTAAAAGTTCATTTTCTTCCGTAATATAATTCAAAAAGTGAAACTTTCATATATTCTCAATTCATTGTCCATAAATTGAAGTATTTAAAACCTTTTTTTGTTTTAATCTTGATGAGTATGGCATACAGCTCATGAAAATCAAAAAAATCCTATGCCTCTATCTCTGATCAAATTAGAATATTTTATGAGACCACTAAGAAAAAGATTTTTTGAAACGAGAAATATCGACCATCTGCAATGTATATGCAGTTAATACTTTGTCTGGGCTACTTTTGAACAAATTATTTCATCAATGGGGCGTGGCATGGAGGTGATCAGCCTGTGGCACTGTTGAGGTCTTATGGAAGCCCAGGTTTACTTTGATAACCACCGTAAATTAATTTGTATTGTTCAGTCTTATGTCTCACACCTTCCTCTTGACAATACAACCTAGATTCTCTGTGAGTTTCAGGTCAGGCCAGTAGTCTGGTCAGTTAAGCACAGTAATACCATGGTCAGTACACCAGTTACTAGTAGTTTTAACACAGTAATACCATGGTCAGCACACCAATTGTGGCCAAATTTGACATATTGGTTGTTCAGTTTGACCCACCATGCAGTTTTGGAGATATGGCTTTTAGAGTAATTAATGTCTTGCAGAGAAACAGCGAGTTGAGAAAACAGGCTTGAAACTAGTAGTAGTTTTGGCTCTGTGGGCAGGGGCCAAGTGCTGCCTGAAAAGGAAGATATGATATGTATCATATCATAATAGATGGTTTTGTTGAGACTCTTGACTTGGGAAAAAAGTGATGATTTAGGCCATGTTATCTGCTGGTGTTTATCCACTGACAGTGAAAACTTAACAATAGTTTCAACACAGCCATCTTGTTAGAGTACATTGTGCTTCAGTATGCTAACAAGCTTCATGGAGATGCTAATTTTCCAAAAATATTTTGATGGCAGCTAAAATCAATATCAAATACTAAATCAAGCAACTTAAAAACTGTCGGAATACCAGAACAAACCAGTTAATGTCCTGTTTTCCTTCTCAAAGCTGTCGATGCTGAAGCTGAGAGATGACAACTAGTTGGAGAAGATAACGACACAACTGAGAAGAGCTTCAGACACAATGGAGACAGCAGGTAAGAAGCGTTTATTCACCAGGTCAATACTTCAATGTTAAGAAAAACACATTCTCACAACTGAACATAATGAATGCGTATGTAGGCGAGACATGGCAGGTGGAAATTGTTTTGAGAATGTTTGCTATTTTGCTTCCTACACATGTCTTCTTTCAAACGAATGCAAAATAAACATTCAAAATACACATTTAGATGTTTATTTTAGCCAATGACGGCTCGTTTTGCTGGGTGAAGATTCAATTATGACCACATGTGGATTAAACCACAGTCAGCTCGAGGTCCAGACCTTTCCAACGGTATATGGAATGACATGTTGTTGCCAAGTATTGGATGAGATATTGTGTCTCAAAATAATGGCTTCAAATAAAACGTTTTGTAATTTTACAATACAAATCTATCTATCCATACAAAAAGGCAGTTTTCCCAAATTAATATAATATAATTATGTATACATAGCATGATTTACATCTTTTATTCCTAAAAACATGGCGAAAATGGCCTGTTGACAGTATTTTCTGATTTCTGGAGCGATGAGAAGAGATATCTAAAATCCCCTCATTTGTAATTTCCTTTGTCTCTAATATGTCAAGAAAACGAAACAATAATTTTCAACCTGCAGGGCCTTATCCGATCTTCAGATGTATTATCCCAAAAAGTATGCAAATTAGCACATATAATGCCGAATTTGCATATTTAAACATATAATTTCAGAAAACTTGTGATAGAAAAGCCAAGTCTTACTCTTAATGTAAGTATCAACTGGAGAAGTGTCATTGTGATAACTATTAGTTAACGTTTTTACCCTATTTATCTGTAGTGTGTCATAAATGAACAACATGTCAGCTTTATAGAGGGTATATGCGCGTGGCAAAAAAATACTTTCTGGCCTTGACAGCCCATTAATTCAAACAGAAAAGTCCTGTCTGATTGGAGTGCAGTACTTTCATCCGACGGACCATTGGTCCGAACGACAACCTACCTCCTCCCTCACCCTAACCCTAACCTCCCCCGGGGCAGACACCTAAACCTAACCGCAACCCTCTCCCGACCCGCAGCGCACCTCGGAGCGTGCGCACCTCGGAGCGTGCACACCTCGGAGCGTGCGCACCTCAGAGCATTGCTCCTTCGGAGCAATGCTCTGTCGGATGATAGTATGCATCCCGTCTGATTGCACTAAACAATGTTAAACTCACCAACATTGCAGCTGTACGAAAAGCTTGAATTATCCTCTTTCTATCTGCAAAGTTTGTGTTTCATAAAAATCCACCATAGAAACGTTATGAGCTACTTCCTGTCAAGAAATGCCCTGCATTTGATTATTTTGCAGATATAAGTGTTCGGAAGTGCTTGTTTTCAATAACACAACATTTTGCTGCCTCCTGCATTATGTGACATTTAGAAACAGATGGTACGCAGGGCAGTTGAGTGATTTCCAACGAGCGCTTCCAAACTCCAACACTCCATGCTGCTCAATGTTTTGCCACTCAGTCTAGATGAGGGGGGCGTGTCCTGATAGGAAAAGCATGCATGTGCATACTCTCTATAGTCACATATAAAGTTTAAAACCGTGTGAAATTAGTTTTTGTGCATAACTCCATTGTTTTTATAAATAAAGCAAACAAATAATCTAAATAATTACACATAGTAGCTGAGATAAGATATAAAGGCGTGTGAGCAATGCAGCTGATGATACGCTATCGACGTTAGTTAAAGGGATATTTCACTTTATTTTTTATTTCTTTCATTTTATCATCTACTCAGGCTTAAGTGAACACCCCAGACGGTTTTTTTTACATGACCGAGGGTCGTGAATCGTGATTTTTACATTTAAATTAAACAGCATGAGATGTGAACTGTATCGTTTAACCTGACTATTAGTATTATTTGTTTTAATCCAAATAGGTTCAAGGAACACTAGACTGTGAGAGGGGGGGAAGAAGAAAAATGGAAGGGGAAGAAAGGGAAAGAAGAAAAAGAGAAGAAAGAAGAGAAAAGGAGAGAAATCTTGAGAAAAGGAATAAGGTAAGATGACATACCTTTCAAATGGTTTTTGCATTATTTACTTTAAAGCAGGGGATTTCAACATTTTTACACCACCACAGAAAAATACTGTACTCTCCAAGTACCACCATAATAACTGATGTTAAAATACAGCAGCGTAGACCTGCCCCATCCTATTCAGCTATTAACACAGGAGGAAGATTTGATTTATTCTTTGAATTGTTCGTTTTTTGTTCCATTCCTAAGCCAATAATGCTGCTGCATCTGCAGTCTAATAACTAATCAGCAGTGTTGTTGAAGTTGCTGTTAAAAAGTAATTACTGTATACCAAATAGTAGCCCGGGATGTTAATATGCAAAATCGATTCGGACCCCGGGCGTTTATAAGGGCCTAGGCCATTATTTGCCATAGGCTGTTATTTATTTTTGCACCGGCCTGCACAAGGCCATTATTTGGTTTCAGTATATATACATACAGTAACATACAGTAACATGTAGTGCAAATATTGTCTGGAACTGGTATTACCGTAATAATAATAAAAAAAACAAAGCTACAGTACATACAGTAAAGCATTTAGAAGTATACTGTACAAAACAACATATAATAATACTAGGCATGTAACGATATATCGTATATCGCGATATATCGATATTATAACCCGACGATATGTATCGATTTTTTCCGTCTTGACTCCGACACCTCTGTCGGAGATGATCACACCTTGTCGTCATCAACTGGAGAAGTGTCATTGTAATAGCTATTAGTTAACGTTTTTACCCTATTTATCTGTAGTGTGTCATAAATGAACAACATGTCAGCTTTATAGAGGGTATATGCGGCGCGTGGCAAAAAACTACTTTCTGGCCTTGACAGCCCATTCATCCAAACAGAAAAGTCCTGTCTGATTGCACTAAACAATGTTAAACTCACCAACATTGCAGCTGTACGAAAAGCTTGAATTATCCTCTTTCTATCTGCAAAGTTTGTGTTTCATAAAAATCCACCATAGAAACGTTATGATCTACTTTCTGTCAAGAAATGCCCTGCATTTGATTATTTTGCAGATATAAGTGTTCGGAAGTGCTTGTTTTCAATAACACAACATTTTGCTGCCTCCTGCATTATGTGACATTTAGAAACAGGTGGTACGCAGGACAGTTGAGTGATTTCCAACGAGCGCTTCCAAACTCCAACACTCCATGCTGCTCAATGTTTTGCCACTCAGTCTAGATGAGGGGGGCGTGTCCTGATGGGAAAAGCATGCATGTGCATACTCTCTATAGTCACATATAAAGTTTACAAGTGTAAAACCGTGTGAAATTAGTTTTTGTGCATAACTCCATTGTTTTTATAAATAAAGGGAAACAAATAATCTATATATTTACACATAGTAACTGAGATAAGATATAAAGGCGTGTGAGCAATGCAGCTGATGATACGCTATCGACGTTAGTTAAAGGGATATTTCACTTTATTTTTTATTTCTTTCATTTTATCATCTACTCAGGCTTAAGTGAACACCCCAGACGTTTTTTTTACATGACCGAGGGTCGTGAATCGTGATTTTTACATTTAAATTAAACAGCATGAGATGTGAACTGTATTGTTTAACCTGACTATTAGTATTATTTGTTTTAATCCAAATAGGTTCAAGGAACACTAGACTGTGAGAGGGGGGGAAGAAGAAAAATGGAAGGGGAAGAAGGGGAAAGAAGAAAAAGAGAAGAAAGAAGAGAAAAGGAGAGAAATCTTGAGAAAACGAATAAGGTAAGATGACATACCTTTCAAATGGTTTTTGCATTATTTACTTTAAAGCAGGGGATTTCAACATTTTTATACCACCACAGAAAAATACTGACTCTCCAAGTACCACCATAATAACTGATACAGCAGCGTAGACCTGCCCCATCCTATTCAGCTATTAACACAGGAGGAAGATTTGATTTATTCTTTGAATTGTTCGTTTTTTGTTCCATTCCTAAGCCAATAATGCTGCTGCATCTGCAGTCTAATAACTAATCAGCAGTGTTGTTGAAGTTGCTGTTAAAAAGTAATTACCGTATACCAAATAGTAGCCCGGGATGTTAATATGCAAAATCGATTCGGACCCCGGGTGTTTATAAGGACCTAGGCCATTATTTGCCATAGGCTGTTATTTATTTTTGCACTGGCCTGCACAAGGCCATTATTTGGTTTCAGTATATATACATACAGTAACATACAGTAACATGTAGTGCAAATATTGTCTGGAACTGGTATTACCGTAATAATAATAAAAAAACAAAGCTACAGTACATACAGTAAAGCATTTAGAAGTATACTGTACAAAACAACATATAATAATACTAGGCATGTAACGATATATCGTATAGCGCGATATATCGATATTATAACCCGACGATATGTATCGATTTTTTCCGTCTTGACTCCGACACCTCTGTCGGAGATGATCACACCTTGTCGTCATCAACTGGAGAAGTGTCATTGTAATAGCTATTAGTTAACGTTTTTACCCTATTTATCTGTAGTGTGTCATAAATGAACAACATGTCAGCTTTATAGAGGGTATATGCGGCGCGTGGCAAAAAACTACTTTCTGGTCTTGACAGCCCATTCATCCAAACAGAAAAGTCCCGTCTGATTGCATTAAACAATGTTAAACTCACCAACTTTGCAGCTGTACGAAAAGCTTGAATTATCCTCTTTCTATCTGCAAAGTTTGTGTTTCATAAAAATCCACCATAGAAACGTTATGAGCTACTTTCTGTCAAGAAATGCCCTGCATTTGATTATTTTGCAGATATAAGTGTCAGAGTTCGGAAGTGCTTGTTTTCAATAACACAACATTTTGCTGCCTCCTGCATTATGTGACATTTAGAAACAGGTGGTACGCAGGACAGTTGAGTGATTTCCAACGAGCGCTTCCAAACTCCAACACTCCATGCTGCTCAATGTTTTGCCACTCAGTCTAGATGAGGGGGGCGTGTCCTGATGGGAAAAGCATGCATGTGCATACTCTCTATAGTCATATAAAGTTTACAAGTGTAAAACAGTGTGAAATTAGTTTCACTCCATTGTTTTTATAAATAAAGGGAAACAAATAATCTAAATATTTACACATAGTAGCTGAGATAAGATATAAAGGCGTGTGAGCAATGCAGCTGATGATACGCTATCGACTTTAGTTAAAGGGAATTTCACTTTATTTTTTATTTCTTTCATTTTATCATCTACTCAGGCTTAAGTGAACATCCCAGACGTTTTTTTTTTACATGACCGAGGGTCGTGAATCGTGATTTTTACATTTAAATTAAACAGCATGAGATGTGAACTGTATTGTTTAACCTGATTATTATTATTATTATTTGTTTTAATCCAAATAGGTTCAAGGAACACTAGACTATGAGAGGGGGGGAAGAAGAAAAATGGAAGGGGAAGAAGGGGAAAGAAGAAAAAGAGAAGAAAGAAGAGAAAAGGAGAGAAATCTTGAGAAAATGAATAAGGTAAGATGACATACCATTCAAATGGTTTTTGCATTATTTACTTTAAAGCAGGGGATTTCAACCTTTTTATACCACCACAGAAAGATACTGTACTCTCCAAGTACCACCATAATAACTGATGTTAAAATACAGCAGCGTAGACCTGCCCCATCCAATTCAGCTATTAACACAGGAGGAAGATTTGATTTATTCTTTGAATTGTTTGTTTTTTGTTCCATTCCTAAGCCAATAATGCTGCTGCATCTGCAGTCTAATAACTAATCAGCAGTGTTGTTCAAGTTGCTGTTAAAAAGTAATTACCGTATACCAAATAGTAGCCCGGGATGTTAATATGCAAAATCGATTCGGACCCCGGGCGTTTATAAGGACCTAGGCCATTATTTGCCATAGGCTGTTATTTATTTTTGCACCGGCCTGCACAAGGCCATTATTTGGTTTCAGTATATATACATACAGTAACATACAGTAACATGTAGTGCAAATATTGTCTGGAACTGGTATTACCGTAATAATAATAAAAAAAACAAAGCTACAGTACATACAGTAAAGCATTTAGAAGTATACTGTACAAAACAACATATAATAATACTAGGCATGTAACGATATATCGTAAATCGCGATATTATAACCCGACGATATGTATCGATTTTTTCCGTCTTGACTCGGACACCTCTGTCGGAGATGATCACACCTTGTCGTCATCAACTGGAGAAGTGTCATTGTAATAGCTATTAGTTAACGTTTTTACCCTATTTATCCGTAGTGTGTCATAAATGAACAACATGTCAGCTTTATAGAGGGTATATGCGGCGCGTGGCAAAAAACGACTTTCTGGCCTTGACAGCCCATTCATCCAAACAGAAAAGTCCTGTCTAATTGCACTAAACAATGTTAAACTCACCAACATTGCAGCTGTACGAAAAGCTTGAATTATCCTCTTTCTATCTGCAAAGTTTGTGTTTCATAAAAATCCACCATAGAAACGTTATGAGCTACTTCCTGTCAAGAAATGCCCTGCATTTGATTATTTTGCAGATATAAGTGTCAGAGTTCGGAAGTGCTTGTTTTCAATAACACAACATTTTGCTGCCTCCTGCATTATGTGACATTTAGAAACAGGTGGTACGCAGGACAGTTGAGTGATTTCCAACGAGCGCTTCCAAACTCCAACACTCCATGCTGCTCAATGTTTTGCCACTCAGTCTAGATGAGGGGGGTGTGTCCTGATGGGAAAAGCATGCATGTGCATACTCTCTATAGTCACATATAAAGTTTACAAGTGTAAAACAGTGTGAAATTAGTTTTTGTTCATCACTCCATTGTTTTTATAAATAAAGGGAAACAAATAATCTAAATATTTACACATAGTAGCTGAGATAAGATATAAAGGCGTGTGAGCAATGCAGCTGATGATACGCTATCGACGTTAGTTAAAGGGATATTTCACTTTATTTTTTATTTCTTTCATTTCATCATCTACTCAGGCTTAAATGAACACCCCAGACCTTTTTTTTACATGACCGGAGGTCGTGAATGGTGATTTTTACATTTAAATGAAAGAGATGTGAACTGTATTGTTTAACCTGATTATTATTATTATTTGTTTTAATCCAAATAGGTTCAAGGAACACTAGACTGTGAGAAGGGGGGAAGAAGAAAAATGGAAGGGGAAGAAGGGGAAAGAAGAAAAAGAGAAGAAAGAAGAGAAGAAAGAAGAGAAAAGGAGAGAAATCTTGAGAAAACGAATAAGGTAAGATGACATACCTTTCAAATGGTTTTTGCATTATTTACTTTAAAGCAGGGGATTTTAACCTTGTACTCTCCAATACCACCATAATAACTGATGTTAAAATACAGCAGCATAGACCCCTGTTACTGAACACACACTCTAGCAATGATTATTGTCACAATATAGAGCTATTTAACACCGTTACTGAACACACACTCTATAGCAATGATTACTATCACAATATTTAGCTTTTTAACACTTATTTAAAAAAAGAAAATCACTACCTTTAACATCATTATTTTTCCATGTGTTTTCTTTTTGTTTTTAAAGGTTGGCAAAGTACACAAACCTGTGAAGAATCACATCGTCCCAGAAGAGCAACTTCGGAAAGTCGATGAACTGTTTTCTAGACTTAACCTCAAACACCACTATAAAGATAAGTTGACTACTGCTGACTTTCTGAAAATTCTCCCTTCTATAAAGAAGCATGATGAAATAACTGAGAAAGACGTAGCTCACACGTTCCTTCAGAAGTTGTTGATGCTAGACCACAGAGCCAGGTACATCCCAGTAGCAGTGGGCAGTACCGAGGACAAGCATTCAGCAACTGCTGAAGTCGCTGATGACGTTGACACAGAAGACTGTGACTGTGATCTTATATTCGGCTCCAATGTAGACAATAGCCAGAGACTGAAGCAGAGCCACGTCCATCCGATGGATGTTCAGATGGCTGTGTTTCACTGCTCAGATAGCTTCCTCAGGCAGAACATGATTACTAAACTAGCCCAGTGTCAGTATGCCTTACCTTTGCTAGTGCCAGACCCGTTCACAGGGGATATCGAGTGTCCTTTATGGACTTTTAGACAACTCAGAAAATCCTGGAAGGTGACTGATAAATCAGGTTACATCACAAGTAAGAACATGCCCATCTGTCAAGCTGAGACACCTATGGTGTCATTTTTCCGTCTTGGCTCCGACACCTCTGTCGGAGATGATCACACCTTGTCATCATCTAAATCTCAGCTGATGAATACCATAGTCAATGACCGTCACAGCACGTTCTTTCATAGGCACTGTCCAGGCGCTACCAAATCTCACTGCCTGATAGATGGTATGGCAGAGATTGCCTGGTATTGCCCTGCTGGAAAAGCCAATGACGCTTTCTCTGACTGCGTTGCCTTCTGTAACCTTCATGGAGATGCTGTATTACATGAAAAACAGCGTGAGATACTGATCAACAAGGCTTCAGTCAACGTTGTCCTTGTACCTACTCTGGGAAAAGGTGACAAAGGTTGGAAGATTCTGTCAGACCTTTGCAAGCGTCCAAATCATCTCATTTGTCTCCGAGCTGATGATGATTCTGCTACAGTTGGGATAGGATCAGGAAAATATAAAATGGGTCTGAAGGGTAGAAGTCAGTCAGATGTGGCTACAGAATTGAAAACAATACTTCGAAAGATTTTGTCAACACCACATGAATCCTTCCAGCTTGATAACATGGCAAGTGTCTCTGGAATCAGAACAGATGAAGCTGAACGCCCATGCCAAAGAGGGAAATCTGCTGCTGTGCAGATTCTGACATTGCTTCAAGGAAAGAAGCTTTCAGAGATCAAAGACACATTTCTGCCATGCCAAGGCAAAATGTGGCATGAGTGGTGCAAACTCAATAAAGATCTGTACCGTCTCCAAGGAGACGAGAAGGAGAAAGACAAATCTAAAAAAGAAAAGCAAATGGAGCAAAAAAGAACTGAACAACGAGACAAATCCTCCAGTAAGCTGATGAAGCTGTTTGTTCAAAACCTGCAGTCTCTGAAAGGGGATGAAAAACGTTACTTCCTAAAATGGATTGGAATCTTACTGGATACCTTCTCAACAGACGATCTTTATCAAATCAACCAGGAATATGATGCAAAGTGGTCAGCGGTCTTGGCTTTGAAAAAGAAGCGTGACAATCCAAAACAACTGGAGGAGAAGCAAAAGGAGTTGGAAGTCATTGCAGAGAAACTGTATTCAGCGACAGTTGGATTTGAGCACATCCTGAGAGAATTGGGACAAATGTACGAAGCTCATGCATCTCCAAATAAAGTAGGACACTCTGAATACCCCAAGCTGGCTGCAGAGCTCATGATCGCAGGACATCCAATGGAGCTGATGGACGGAGATGCAGCTCACGTGCCTTTAACGTGGATCACCAGTGTTCTAGACGAGGTCGTCAAGACACTGGGAGACAAGAGGGTTTTTGTCTTGTCAGTTTTAGGCATCCAGAGCAGCGGCAAATCCACCATGCTGAACGCAATGTTTGGATTGCAGTTTGCGGTGAGCGCCGGCAGGTGCACCAGAGGAGCCTTCATGCAGCTGGTGAAAGTGTCAAAGGAGAAACAGAGGGTCTACCAGTTCGACTACGTCCTGATCGTGGACACCGAAGGACTGCGTGCTCTCGAGCTGGCGGGGAAGAATACGTTTCACCATGACAACGAACTGGCAACGTTTGTCATTGGCCTGGGAAACATGACTCTGATCAACATCTTTGGAGAGAATACGTCTGACATGCAAGACATTCTTCACATTGCCGTTCAGGCCTTCATGAGGATGAAGAAGGTTAAGATGACTCCAAATTGTATGTTTGTTCATCAAAATGTCACAGATATTGAGGCTGGTAACAAAAACAAGGAGGGGAAGAGACGACTACAAGAAGATCTTGATGCGATGACGAAGCTAGCTGCCAAGGAGGAAGTGGTCAATGCAGAGTTCTTCAGTGATATAATTGCATTCAATGTGGAAACCGATGTGAAATACTTTGCCCAGCTGTGGGAAGGCAGTCCACCCATGGCTCCTCCAAACCCGGGCTATAGTGAGTGCATCCAAGATCTGAAGGACATGATCCTCTCTAAAGCAAAAGAGTCTCGTGGAATTCCACTGTCAGAATTCAAAAGCACCATCGAAGACCTCTGGAATGCCCTGCTGAAAGAAAACTTTGTTTTCAGTTTCAAAAACACAAGGGAAATTTCAATCTACAGAACACTTGAAGAAGAGTATGGGAAATGGACCTTTGCTTTAAGGCAAGCCATGTTGAACACTGAAAACCAACTCCACACCAGGATTGATAATGGCACAACCATTGACAAGATTCAAAATGAGCTCGTCAAAGGAATGGACAAGTCTCAAAAAGAAGTGGTACAACAGATGAAAGAGCACTTTGATGCCGTTAAAGATAAAGACATACTGGTTCAATGGAGAGGACGATTTGAAACCAAAATTAAAGAGTTCCATGATGACCTGGTGAAAGGATCCAAACAGAAGCTTGAGGAGATTATTCAGCAGAGAGATGCTCGGAAGAAGCTGGATGATAAGAAGACGGTGTACGAGAACAAGCTGCTACAGGTGAGCAAAGCACGTGCCTGTCAATTAAAAGGCAAGGCAAAGGAAGAAAAGGAACTCAAAAGGGCGTTTAATGATCTTTGGAAAGTTTGGGTTACTGAATTCAAAGCTGATATTCCTTCCATAAAAGAGATCAACATTCAAGAGGATGTAGATTATATCCTTCAGGAGATTGGCATTGAGCATTATCGTGAACGCAGAAGATATGGTAAATACAAAAACCTATCACATCTAGGGGATTATTCAGAATATGTAATCCCTAAAGGCCTGTTCTCTAAAGGGTTGAACCGGATTGGGTTTAGTGCAGACCTACTTCCTTATCAAAAGGCTAGAACCTTCATTCGCAATATTGTGGATCAATCCATTGCCTTGATTGAGAGCAAACCTGTTCGAACCAGAGGCTACAATAGCAGTTACTTGCAAGAACTAGCAAAGAAGGTCATACACCAGTTCAAACTATTTGATTCAGACAAGACATACGCCCTTAAACCTGCGTTTAAAGTTGATCTTTTACTTCATGTATTTCAAGCTGCAGAGAGTTGTCTTTCCAAGTCTCACGAAGAATTCAAGATCAACAATGATCCACTCACTCATTTGGAAAAACAAAAGGACCAATACTACAACGTGTTCAGAGGCTATTGTAAAGGAAACTCTTCTGCTGCTGTGCTCGGTGAGTTGATCTGTAGCAAACTGAAGGAGTCTGCCACTCAGTCTGTCTATGACAAGACCGCTCTTCACTTGGCTGGAGAGATGAAAAGTAGTCTCCCTCCCTTCAGCGGGAACAGGGTGAACTTGGAGAGACACGTTTTAGGATCACTGGCAGAGCGAGCGGACTTTGACAGTTACATGAACTACATCACAAGTCCAAGGGAACACGTGGAGACATTTATAAAGGAAAAGGTGAAGGAATACATCGCCACCAACCATGACGGGGTACTCGGTATCATGAAGAATCATGTGGAGGATGTGTGCCAAATTCTGGATCAAGCAGTGCATGACGCGACAAAGAAAGTCACGACTCGGAAAGGAGACACCAACATGTGGCTTGTGGAGTTTTCCAGTCTGTTAAAGGATGATCTAAGATTCGACACAAACTGCTATAAAAACTTCAATGACATAAACCAATTTGATTTTCTTAAAGATGAGATCAAGAAAGGTCTCCGTTCCATGAAGGAGGATTTAAACAGCCTCTCGATCAACACGGAGGATGTCCGTGTGAGCCCAGATCAAATTCTCATCGACCATTTGTGCAAGTGTTGCTGGGCAAAGTGTCCGTTCTGTGGCGCCATTTGCACCAACACCCTAGAGGATCACGTTCCTGACGATCACAACGTCCGTTTTCATCGTTCGGGAGGGATTAGCGGAATGAGCATTAGAGGCACACAATTACTTTATCTTCCTTTCTGCACAACAGAGGTTGGAAGTGATGGAAGTTTCTACGATTCAGAAGATTCAGAGGAGCTCTTTCTGTTCAAAGAGTATCGAAAAGCTGGTCCAGAGTTTGCCAACTGGAAGATCACACCTGATGAATCAAAATTGCTTTACTGGAAGTGGTTTGTCTGTGCATTTCAAGAGGAACTGGAGAAGAATTATGGCAAAAAGTTTGCGGACAGCCAAGAGATTCCAGAAGAATGGAGAGACATCACCCAAGAGGAAGCTATTGAAAGCTTGAAGGAGATGTAATCTGTGACTTGAAACATTCACAACCCTCTTCAAAGTGACACAATCCGATACCATCGTTTGATGACTCTTAACACTTGAGTGTCTTTGAGGTCTTTCTGACCCATTTTGAGATTTTGAAGTTGATTATCTTTGCCCGTGAAGCTCTCAGAAGGTTTCCTTCCATGACCTTTCGTAAATATTCGTTTATAATCAACTGTTCTTTTTTTTCTTGGCTGAAACATTTTCTAAATAGGAATGTAGGCATACTTATAGCATCTTTGTCTGTTCGTTTTCGGTAAAGCTGACCCCTCAATCCCTTCCTCCCCCCACGGGAGTGGACTTTAACGCCTCCAGACAGCCCATTGTCCAATTAGAAAGACAATGTCTCTACCCCGCTAGGGGAGGTCAAAGCCTCTGGAGACAGTAGCCAATAACAATGTCTCTACCCCGCCGGGGGAGTTCAAAGCCTCTGGAGACAGTAGTCAATAACATTGCATGAACAAAGGTATTTTTGACCTGAAGCCAGCTTGTGTGGTGCCTGGCCTTACTTCAGACATGCGAGTGTTAGAGAACACTAACAGCTAAATATGCACAAAACAACACAGATATATATATTTTTTAAATACATCTGTGGCGTAGTAGTGAGCAAAAGTAATTTGATGCTGATTAGACTTAACCTGACTCTGTCAGATGGTGGCAGTATTGAGTTCACAAACTGTGAACTTGTGAAATTGCCAATTGCAAGATTAGTCCTAGCCAGACAAACAGACTCACTCACAGACCTATAGATGGCCCCATGTGGTTTTTATTATGAAAATGTATTAGAAGAAGGCTTGGTTAACTTTAGTTTTTAAAGGCAACTGAGATTCCCAAATCTTACAACACATTCTGTTGAATAATATGCAGAACTAAATGTTTTTTTGATTCTACATAAATTTATGTATGCGACAATTAAGTCATCATACAGACTAGTTTCTGAATATTATGAATGGATAGAAGCAAATTAATTTAATTCTGAAATATGTACTTTCTCCTTTATTTCATCATGATAAAGTGAACATTTAACTGTCACATGAACTAAAACCAATCATATATTTCTTTCATTCAAAATGTGTCATTTTCTATGTATTTAGATTAAGATTTATCACAGGGTGTTTGAGAAACTGATTAAACAATATGCAGCATTTAAGAAGACTTCATTTGAAACAAAAACATGAAAATATGTTTTACTTTCGAAAATATGGTGGAACCAATTATCAATGAAAATATGTATTACTTCATCGACACGTCATTTTAAATCTGTCCATTTTCACAGAACATTATAGAAGTGATACATGGATACCGGTACTACTTTATTAGTTGATTGAACTTTTTGTTGTCCGTCATTTACTGTAAATCATCAAATAAATATTTTGTAATTGATCAAAACATCTGATTGTTTTTTGTATAACTGAAAGTTAGTTAGTTAGTTAGTTTAATTTATCGTCCACAATGTGGAAATTTGTCTTTGTCAGTACTAACAACAAAACAGAAAAAACACAAACGCAAAAAGCAACAACAGTGTCAAATACAAGTAGAAAGATTGTATTATCAGATTCCATATATCCATTAGAGTGTATTGTTTAATGCAGGGGTGGGAAACTTTGACGATGGAGAGGGCCACTATATTTCCGCACACCCTCCAGAGGGGCCACATTGCATATTACTGTTGTAGATCAGTTAGTTTTGCTATATTTGAATTGAAATGCTGAATTTTCAAATGCCTTTCAAATGCCTTTAATAATAGTTATGTTAACTTTATAAACTAAATACAAATAAATTGGACATAAACAAGACAATAATATTTTAATACTGAAGTAATTAAATTCGGTCATGTTTATATGTTTGGAACCTGCAGGGCCACATTAAGTGAAGGTGGGGGCCGCATGTGTCCCCCGGGCCGCCTGGTGCCCATGCATCGTTTAAAGGACCGTTATTGACAATGAGAAGATTATACAGTTAATGTATTAAAGGGTTCATGACATACATTTTCATTCATTATTCATTTTGTTTGTTTTGTTTCATGACCTCAGTTATACCCAAAAATCTGAACTTTGAACAGTCAGTGGATTTTCTGTGGGCTGGGATTTTCTCTGTGTCTGTGAAGCTTTTTGAGCTGCAATGAAAACAGGAAAAACATGTGACATCTGCTGGGAAATCCCATTGACATATATGGGATTTGCTGGCTCTTGGCTGGCTTTTTTTTTTTTTGAGTCAGGCCTAAATGGGTTGAAGAATGACCGCACCGATATATATTTCATTATACATTCATATAATTGGTCTTCACTACCGCTCATGATACAACGGTTACATTTCTTTTTGGGTCATCTACTTGGTCTGTGTCTCAGAGAAGGGCTGTGGATCCGCCTACCAGTGACATCATCGAGTGGGAATCCAAGCTTAGAAACCGCAGGCTTGCGCTACATTCTCGCGTTAATAAAAAGGTTTTGAAATAGTAAACTATTTCAAAATGATTTCCCGATTTTTCAAGGTTTTTGACGCGCTGTGAGCTTCTGCTATCTGCTATTTTCAAATCGACAAAGAAAAAATAGGGTTAAAGTCGTTTTGATGCTATATACTGTATTAATTAATTTTGCTAGGGACCCGCATGGAACCCCTTCAAGGACCCCTGCAGGGATCCCCAGACCCCACTTTGAGAATCACTGGTCTATAAATATCATTATGTACGGAGGCAAGGGATGTATGGTTGCTTTCCCTCAGCTAATGATCTCAACAATGATGTGCTTACTTTTGGAGGAACTCAACTTTGTCGTGTTCAAACAGTTTTATACCATCATATAGGATAGGATAGGATAGGATAGGACATAGGATTAAAAAAAAGGAAGGAGTGAGGTTTCCCCATGAACACTAGCATCCGTATTCTGGGTGAAACATTCTTCGAAAATCTACAAGCTCAATACAAGGAGCAACACAGCACATTGTGAGCTTGTAGGTTACAACTTTTAGTGAAGATATTTGGTTTATAGAGGGATAATGCGACTGGGCCTAGTATAGAACCCGATGGGACTCTGGTCATTTCCATGTATTTGAAGTATCCATCTCTCTTTGTGCCTCTTTCTATACAGTTCTCAATTCTTTGTTATTTGCCTATGTCTCTCTCCTTCTATCCTGCCTCCATCTTCCACTTTCCCTTTCTGAAGTTAATGCCATTTTCACCCTGATGACTCATTCTTAGAGGTCTTTGGTTAAGCCAGAGAGATCCGAAAATACCCTGGGTCCGAACTGAACCGGTTCCGGTTCCAATCACAAGAAGTGACTGTATGTTCGGAGCGGTATGTCTCAGACCTCGAGTAATGACTAAAACCCGAGTGGACCCGGCGATTGGCCGCCACAGCTGTCAATAACCCCCGCTCCCTTCTCTACAGTAATAGAGACAGCAACAACAAGAAAGAAAGCAGTGGAAAATTGGAAATGAAAGAGGTAAAAGGAAAATTGTGTGACGGAGTGTACCAATACCATGAGGAGAAAACAGATGGGAACAGTCACACGGGTGTGATGTTTTTATTTACAAACTGTCCGCAATGATTGACTGTCTACGCTGCAGCACCACCAACAACAGCGGGGTACATTTAGGTAAGAAAGAAGTTAATAATATATATATATTTTTTTCAATTCAATTCTCATAGAAATTCTCATTTCTCATATTCTAGGTAGTTACGTTCGGCTCTGGTTCCGACACCTCTCGGTGCTTTTCGGTTCGGAGGCCGGTGTTGTATCATTTTCTGTCTTAGAACTTCTCCTTTGGTCCACCCGTTCCGGGGACATATGAGAATGGCAAAAAGAGAAAAGAACTAATGAAACGGTCATCGTGGGTGTATGGGATTTGAGGATTTCTCTCTATCACTCTATCACTAAACACAGGTGAAAAACACGGGTGACACCTGGGGTGTCTGTCCTCCCAGGCCCCCCCGCCTCCCAGTGTTCTAACACTCTGTGTTTGAAGTACTGTAGACACTATAGTGCTTTGTAGGGTATGATTAGGGGAGGTAAAGGTGGAAACAGGATGAATATCAACCATTTAACAGGTGCTCATAATTCAGCTGCATAATTACACTCCCATCTAAAAACACAGTGTTTGAGGTAGACACTAGTTATTTCTAGGGTATTATTTGGTGAGTTAAAGGTGGAAACACTATGCATTTATTTTAAACTGTTTAATATAACTCCACTAGCTAAGTCAAAAACACTGTTTGAAATAGACACTCATGCTTTCTAAGGTGTGATTAGGCGGGGGCCCTAGAGATGAATACAAAATCAATATCAACATCTTAATACTGTCCAATACTTAGATAGGGAGGGGGGGTGAAATTATGACAGGCAGTTACTGCCGTCAAAATATGACCCTCCCAGTCAAAAAACACTTTGTTTGAAATAGACACTCGTGCTTTCTAAGGTGTGATTAGGGGCCCTAGAGATGAATACAAAATCAATATCAACATCTTAATACTGTCCAATACTTAGATAGGGAGGGGGGTGTAATTATGACAGGCAGTTGCAGGCAGTTCCAACTACATCCGGGCATTCAAGTTAACATTAAACTACGCTGATTTTAAAGAAGACACTGTTACACACAGTACAGTAAAAGCTATTGAGCTGTATAATTCAATGTGGTAGACACTGAACCAAATTATAAAAGGCTCTAAGCTGGATTCAACAATGTAGTAAAGGCATCTGAGGGGAACCTAGGCTAGAGATGGATTTAAACAGTGTGTGAAAATGATAAAAATGTTCATGTAATTTCCGTTTCTTCGACCCAATGGGCCAAACACAGAGCAGCTATTCAACAATGTTTTATTGGGCAGGCCATTCAGCCATCTATTCTGCAGCAATGGTACATTATCACCAGGTGTTACCGATCATCTCATCTTCACATCACTCCATGTTGTTGTTTTTTTCTCTTCTGTCTTATCTCTCCCTGCAGTCTCTGGAGATCAGAGCGTTTATTTATTTATATATATATTATATATTTATATGTATTAATTGTAGTTCCATTATTATTATATAACGAATATGTTAACATTTCTGTATTAGCGTTCCGCCCCACAACAGAGTGCTAAACCAGCGAGATAGAAAGAGGGAATGTATGTTAGGCCTAACAAAAAAAAACTTAACAATTTACGGTTTACGGTTGCCGACCGACTCTATTAAATATGCGCGACTCATATTATTTTATTGGCATTTGGTGGGGAAAAAAAAAAAAAAAAAAGAAAACTCAGAATACGACCGACTCAAGACCAAAAAGGTCTTTGATCATTAAAATTCTCTTTGATGAGACCATCGGGACGCGCAAAGTCAAAATAAAGTTTTCTTTCGTCTAAAATATCACGTGCGCAAATGTTTTGGAATGCGTCATCGCGAGGTGCATGGTAGGCTACTTGAGGTTGTAACTCACGTTCCATTTCCAACATTCTAATGGTTTCCAGCGATTTCCAGGGGTGAGTAAACATCTTTGAATCAAAGTAGCAGCGATCGTCTGAAGTGACGCAGCATGTCCAATACTGTCCTCGTTAACAAAGTGCAACTTTTTCATCATTCACCGTTGGCTAACGTTGTGCAACAGTCCAGAACAGAGCTATACAATATTATGACAACTGTCAACTTGGCTATAATCTACTAGGCTACTGTAGGCCTACATTAATCATTGCCTCTCAAACCCACATACCACGCGTAATGTGCGTTGCCTAACCAAAATAACAGACATACAAACTATCAACATGCCGCTCGATTGCGTGTCGACAGCTTGCAGATCTGTTCTTTTGGGCACACATGAGGCGCACTGCGCTGCGATGCGGAAATTAAATTGCTGTAGTCTACAGCGCTACGATTTGGAAACCAAATAGCTGTAGCCTACAGTGGACTGTAACATTGCTTGGTCAACTATATTACGTGTATGCAGTGAACATTAACATTAGCGCTTTCATAGTTATATGGAGCATTTACCGTGGTGACGTTGATTTAGGTTATTCACCCAGCTGGGTTCAACGAGACCGACGCTTCCAAAACGAGCTATTGCGGATTAATCGATGGGCGTATAGAACATTTAAGCATATGGCAAGTTAATTTAAGTTATATACTTTGATGCTGAACACTAAGCAATTAATTTGGTTCGCAAACCAGAGGCCAGACAGCGGTAGCAAGTTCAACAACCACCGTTCTAATCTGTTTGACCAACCACCGTTCTAACACTATTCACTTTTAAGCTGCATACTATCAGTATTTAGAATGGACTTAATTGTTAAAGCTCCTCATTCTGAATTGAGCTCATCTCATACCCTGGGGTAAAATGTTTTATTATTTTCAAATCCTGGTATAATTCATTCACCAGTCAGTATTCTTGGTTTTCCAACTCCTCATGCCATTGGTTGGTTTAAGTTAATTTGTTTGATCCAGGGATAGCCAGTAGCTCTCTGCTTCAAAACACAAGTTCATGTTTCAGCTTTATTACTTGAAGATTTTTTTTTACATTTGTATTTATTTTTGGTATGTGAGTGATGCAGCACTTTACTTTGGTTTGGAGTTGAATTAAAACTCTAAAGTATTCAACCAGTGTGTGGACATTCTATTCAAAGTTTTAAAATGTTTAGCTGTAGGCATACAGTGTTATGTGTACTTGAACCATTCATTATTTAAAAGATGGTATTTCAGGCAAATATTGAAGTTATTAAAAAAGAAGCCTATCCATCATTGCCGTAGGAAAAAAAATAAAAAAAAATCCTTGCTACCCATCGAAAAAATTTAAAAATAAAATAAAATAAAATAAATTCCTTGCTACCCATCCTTCCCACGAAAAATAAAAAAATAAAATAAAAAAAAATAAATTCCCTACCTACTCAGCCCAAAGATGACAGCCAATCGGAAACCAAAGTTTTTTTTTTTTTAGGCCTTATATAAATAGATAATGTTATATTATTTTCTGAGCAATTAACGATGATTACGTTTCCATTTCTTATTCTGGTTCTCATTTCCATTCCTGGAAGCGGGTTGGAGCTCCTGCCTGATCTATCCTTCCTTCTTCTCTTGCTGAATCTCTCTCTCTCTCTCTCTCTCTCTCTCTCTCTCTCTCTCTCTCTCTCTCTCTCTCTCTCTCTCTCTCTCTCTCTCTCTCTCTCTCTCTCTCTCTCTCTCTCTCTCCCCCCCCTTCCCTCCCTCTCTCTCTCCCCCCCCTTCCCTCCCTCTCTCTCTCCCCTTCCTTCCCTCCCTCCCTCCCTCCAGTGTGGCACATGCAGTCCAGATGCTCATGTTTCTGTTGCCTGTGGGTCCATATGACGTCTCAGGAAGATAAGACCTCCAGAGAAACGCCATTTTCCCCTCCTTCACATCTACTTCTCCTTTTCCTTCTCTCCCTGGCCCACTGGCCCAGGAGGACCGTGAAATAAGAATCCTTATTTTATTGGCCTGTGTGTGTGTGTGTGTGTGTGTGAGACGTGTGTGTGTGTGTGTGTGTGTGTGTGTGTGTGTGTGCGCGTGTGCGTGTGCGTGTGCGTGTGTGTGTGTGTGTGTGTGTGTGTGTGTGTGTGTGTGTGTGTGAGACATGTGTGTGTGTGTGTGTGTTATGTTTCCAAGCAAGCAGCACCCTGCACCTATCCACACAAGTCATAATTCTCCACAAGCTGTTAGGGAAAATGGAATGCAGAGGGAGGGGGGGGGGGTGGAGGCTTAATGCCTTTAATAACATCTTACACCTGTGGCTGTCAGAGCTGCTCCACACACCACGGAAAGAGTAATGTGTGCAGTGCGCGCCAGATGTAATGCCACAAAACAAACAAATTACAGCAGTCAGATGGTGACATTATTGTGGATGAGAGACACACTGTTTGCGCAACAGATTGGCGACTGCAATTCACTTGTGCTAAAGAGGCACACAGTGTCACAAAATAAATTAGCTACAGTAGGCAGTGGCACAACATGCTCTACAGTACAGTATGTTTGTATTTTCGGCTAAGAGATTCAGTGCAGAGGGAAATACTAGCGCCCCTAATACAGAGCCCTGGGGGACCCCGGTCTATGGGGACGCTATAGCATCCCTATTGTTTGCATATCTTACTCGGCAACCGTTTTGCAAAAACAGGCAAGCGGTGAAAATAAGCTAAGAACCAGCAAAAACAGCAGATTCTGTGAAAATAGCAAAAGTGGTACTATTAAACATTTTGAATCTACTAAGTGGTAAATAGAACCCAGATAATAAGCGGTACTACAGGACCTTTGTTCATCTCAGTGTTCTACCTCTCAGCTGCTTACTGTCTTTAGGGATTTCAAACTGTAGCTCTACTGCTCTTTGTCACTTTGTTTAAGTAAGAACAATCCATAAGACTCTGAACAGGGACCTCCCTGCAACTCATATTAAAATTGACCTGGCTGCAAGGATTCACTATACAGCCGGACTGTACCCGATGACGATGGTACCATCTTCGGGCCCCTCATTATTCCGGTGGCTCATTATTCTGGCGCATTACTAACCTAACCGTAGCCCGACCCCTAATGCACGCAAAGCCATAGTCGGATTAACGGGATGTCGGAGTTGTGAGCAGTCCCCTTCTACACTTGGGTACTGCTTGTGCACCTGTCACAGGGAGTAGAACCAAAGTGGTAGATGGCTTCTGCTGCTACAGTAAATACCCCCCACAACAGCAGCTGTTCACATAGCCCATATACTGTCTGTTATGTACAGCACAGACAATTTAATATAGTGTGAGTGCAAGGCAATAAATCATCCTCTAGGTTAGCACGTTCAACAGGTAGCCAATTCTTCTCTTTTTTTGCTTTCTTTGTGTTTCCTCGGAGGTATACCCTCTACTGCTCTCCGAGGATCCAAATTATATCACCTTTCGTGCCTGTCAGCTTCCATTACACAGCTCACTGCCTCAACGGTTTCATCTGGGTTTGAAAATGACAGTGAGCTCTGTGGTCATACTACTGGAGATATGACATGCCTTTGGTCTGTCCCATCTATGTTGTCTATCCGTCCACCTAGGATATCCCCAGTGGCGAACACAATGCTGAACTCTATGATCACAGTGCTATACAGCCTGACCTACAGTATCTCTTGTCTTAGCTGTCTCGCTGGCTATTTATGGGGCTGTCTCCTGGCCTGCCTGACTGCTGACTCTGTGTATTCAGTGTGTTTCATATACATTGTTAAATGGTAAATGGTGCATTTACCAATGGTGCATTTATCCAAGGCGCTGTACATAGATTGTGCATTGCATTCACCCATTCACACACACATTCATACACCGATGGCAGCGGAAACCATGCAAGGCACCAACCAGCACATGGGTTCAGAGTCTTGCTCAAGGACA
Organism: Protomyctophum parallelum; assembly: GCF_964188405.1. Taxonomy (NCBI): domain Eukaryota; kingdom Metazoa; phylum Chordata; class Actinopteri; order Myctophiformes; family Myctophidae; genus Protomyctophum; species Protomyctophum parallelum. Next base: position 19,746,008 of record NC_139713.1, read on the forward strand.
CTTCGACACTAACTCTGGGGGAGCCCGGGTTCGAACTGGTAACGTTACGGTTACCATCCGGCCACTCTACCCCTAAGCCAACTCAACCGCCGCCCCTGTTGCTCTTGTTGCCTTGTCTTTCACTATTATGTAGGATCAATGTGTCACAACTGACACATTTGACCAAGGCATATATTTGTGGTAAAATGTATCAAGGACAAGTACTGAATAGTTACTGTACACATACAGTATATCATATACACAATACACAATATACACAATACATGTTTCTGAATTTAAAAAATACCAATGATAATCAAAGCATAAGAATGCAATGGCACATTTTTACTAGATTCTGGTAATTAAGCTGCTGTATATTGTGGGCGATAGCCAATGAAATTCAAGCGATGCTCGCCATTGGTCTCTCAGGTCTCCCACTGTTAAAACGTACTGTAACAATAGCCATAGCGCAGCATCTTGTCTCACACATACCGTTCGTATGTCATGAAGTTTCAAGATATTCCTCATACTTGTACGTGAATAAATAAATAAATGTAAATTTGTGAACGTGTGTGAACATTGGGAATGTTTGACGCAAGTATTATAACATAAATGATACACACACACACAGTTGTGGGGAAATGGCCACAAAAGTGGAGGCACCTGCACTGAAAAGGTCAGACCCAGCAAGAGACAACTGATACATTTCTCCAACACTCTCTGCAGAGAATTTCAAGCAGAATATTCCCCATGACCCTGATCCTCCCCTCTGGAAAACAAGCTAAACCGGTCTTATTGCCACATTGAACATCAGCAGACTTCCTGTCCCTGATGTCATAGCTGTGTCACAAGTTCTGCAAGCTCATTAGTGGAGTGTTGTTCATCTAGTTCATCTAGTATTGTGGAGGATTGTATTTCACAGGTTCAGAATGAACAGAGTGCATTCTGAACGGTTGCTTTAAGCAATATCTCAGGCAGAAACCTTGTATCTACAGATTAAAAAGAAAATCCCAAATGAATGTCCTAGTTCCATCATACAAGTGTTGCACATACGTAGTGGAATTGTAGATGGGTTATACATTTTCACCATTTTAAAATGTTTTTTCAAAAATAATAATCAGAAACATTGGGAATACAAGTTTTTTTCCACCTGGCAGCAAACGATTTACATGAGCCAATGGTGTTACAGATATGACAATTAAAAATATGCAATGCACACGTGCATGCAATGCAGTGCTGGAATATGCTGTGGTTTGTGGTACAGTGTCCTGGTGGGTCTGCGTGTTAATTTCCAGTACGACTACACGGTACGAGGCACACAATTAAAAATGGATGGCGATGGCATGTTTTTCAGTAATTACTTTCCGTCTACTTCATGGGTTCCCAAACCTTTTCAGCATAACATACAAAAATACATGATGTATTTTTCTTTTCCTAATTCATGGAATTACTTTTTTTAATTTTTACCAGTTAAACTTAAACAGCATACGTTGTTGAGTCCCTCAGGGCTCTATACTAGTGTATTTTCAGTTTTTGGGTGGGAACCCCTTTCGGTGTTTTAATCATTATGTCATACTTTAGCTATAGAGGGTATGCGCATTGTGGGGTCTGGTGAGCGACCCCCGCGATGGTAAGTGCGTTGCCAGGGCAAACAGGCACGCTGTCAGACAGAAGACGCCTCGGGCCGTTAGGAACGCCCTCCTCCGCCAGATTGAGCTGATTGACGGACCGCACCCAAATCAGCAAGCGGCCACACCCGTCAGATAAAAGGGAGACTTAGTAGTGCGTCTGACAGCGGCTGGTTCACACACACGCTCCAGGAGGCACGCACACCGTCGGGGGGTAAGCAGACACACGCACTTCCACCAAACACACACACTTATGTGTATAGCTCTGCGTGTCTTAACTGTCACTCTCCTCTCGTCACAGGTTTTATAGAATCCGTCTAGGATTGTGTCCGAGGGACACTATCCACAGGACTGGATGAAGGACATATCGGAGCAGTCCAGGGTTATGTCCGAGCGACAGAATCCACGGGACTGTATCATGGACATATAGGAACAAGCGTTCCGGTTCTCACGTATCGGGCTGCGGGAGGAAGGCAGCCCCGCCAGTGACGGCGACGTGAGAACCACAGAGAATCAGGTTGGAAAGAAACATGTAATTCTTTCTATAATATTGAGTTCGAGTTCTCATGTATCGGGCTCCGGGACGAAGCCAGCCCCGCCACAGACGGCGACGTGAGAACCACAGTTGATAATGTCGGAAAGAAGCATTTAATTCTTTATATAATATTGAGTCCTGTCAGGCACACAGGACGGAGTTCCAGTTCTCATGTATCGGGCTGTTGCATGGAAGCCAGCCCCGCCAACGACGGCGACGTGAGAACTACAGATAATAAGGTCGGGAAGAAGCCTATAATTCTTCCTATAAGATTGAGTTCTGTCTGGCATACAGAAGAGGAGTTTCCAGTTTCCACGGACCGCGCCACAGCGACGAGGACGAGGAAGCTACGAACAATAAGGTCGGAAAGAAACCTACAATTCTTTACATATTAATTCTGTATATAACAGTGAGTTCCAGTTCTCACGTATCGGGCTACGGGAGGAAGCCAGCCCGCCACAGACGGCGACGTGAGAACTACAGACAGTAAGGTCGGAAAGAAACCTATTAATTCTTTATATAACTTTGAGTTCTGTCTATAACAGTGAGTTCCAGTTCTCACGTATCGGGCTACGGGAGGAAGCCAGCCCCGCCACAGACGGCGACGTGAGAACTACAGACAGTAAGGTCGGAAAGAAACCTATTAATTCTTTATATAACTTTGAGTTCTGTCTATAACAGTGAGTTCCAGTTCTCACGTATCGGGCTACGGGAGGAAGCCAGCCCCGCCACAGACGGCGGCGTGAGAACTACAGACAGTAAGGTCGGAAAGAAACCTATTAATTCTTTATATAACTTTGAGTTCTGTCTATAACAGTGAGTTCCAGTTCTCACGTATCGGGCTACGGGAGGAAGCCAGCCCCGCCACAGACGGCGACGTGAGAACTACAGACAGTAAGGTCGGAAAGAAACCTATTAATTCTTTATATAACTTTGAGTTCTGTCTATAACAGTGAGTTCCAGTTCTCACGTATCGGGCTACGGGAGGAAGCCAGCCCCGCCACAGACGGCGACGTGAGAACTACAGACAGTGAGGTCGGAAAGAGACATATTGGTTCTTTATATAATATGGAGTTCTGTCTGGGATACAGAAGAGGAGCCCAGTTTCCACGGACCGTGCTGCGAGAAGGAGGCTAACCCACCACAGCAACAAGGACGAGGAAACTACAGATAATCAGAAGAGGAGTCCAGTTTCCACGGACCGTGCTGTGGGAAGGAGGCCACCCCGCCACAGCGACGAGGACGAGGAAACTACAGAGACTAAGGTCGGAAAGAAACCAATTAATTCTTTATATAATTCTGAGACATTGCATTGAGGCCTGTCTAGCAAACAGGCGCTCATTCTATACGCCGGAGCGGCTTGAAGACTTGCGCTCTTTTGGAGCTAAACGCCGCTACAGATAAAGATAAAGACTGATGACGTCACGAAGCCAGGCATCGACGTCACCTGTATATCACTATCTGTTAACCCGGAGCCATCAGAGACTGTATATTGTTTATTAATAACTAAGCTCTCCAGTGAGGAGCGAGCTACAGGAGAGTACATGAGACTCTGTATAAACTGAGTTGAAACTAATATATTGTTCTCATCTATCTCCAGGCTGGAAAACGCCTGATAAAAACTGTGTCTGCAAACAATTACTGTATGGACCAAACCCAGCAGAAGAGACCTACGTGGGGTTTCTCCTGTCTGGAAATTATATTTTGCTGCTCTTCTATTATTTACTGTGCTAAATTGAAATAAACAACGTTTTGAAAGTGCTGCAATACCGTGTCCCGCCTGTTGATGACCTCGCAGCCTTCACAGCATGCATAAAGTGAATGGCAAATCGAGTGGCAAAGTGAGTTTAATGTTGTTTAACGTCGTTTAATGCAATCATATTGGACTTTTCTGTTTGGATTTATGAGCTGTCAATGCTAGAAAGTATTTTTTTTGCACTCAGTAGGCGTTCTCGCATAACTTCCTGGTTTGATGATGATGTCACACGCATACCCTCTATTGAAAAATATCAGATAGAGCCAGCAAAATGTCAATAACAAGAAGATGGCTAACCCCAATCACACCCACAATGGACGATTGGCATGGAATAGTTCAAAATGGAAAAATGGACATACATTCTAAGAACTAGACTAGACAATTTCTACCAAATTTGGAATAACTGGATAGTGCACATTGCCCCTCTGAGAGCAGACTTTGTGTGATCTCACTGGTCCTATAATTGCCTGCTTTATGATCTTTGTAGAAAATGTTTAAGACACCCTTCCTCCTCTCATTGTCGAAGTCCAAAGCCGTTTTGTTTTTGTTCCCCTCAGCAATAATGTAAATACTTTCGTTTATTTGTTTTTTTTGTTTTTTTTTGTCTTTGTCTTTTTCTGCCCGCTCTTTCTTCTTTTTCTCCTGAAATGTACAATCTGAAGCGATATTGCCCTGTTGCCCCTGTTTAAGTGTGGACTTGATGTCATATGTAGCTCATCTGAAGAAAGAGAGGATTACACAGAGTCATTGGAGATGGAGCCACTTGATCAAAACTGCCTTGGCTCGAAACGTCGTCAATAAATGTATCTTTTGGAGCATGAGTGTGCGGGTTCCCTTCTCTTTTCATATGTTACTTTTTGAACCCAGCACCTCCACAAAGTGCGTATTTTACTATAGTACCTACCCTAGGGGACACGGGGAGAACATGTGAGGGTACCTACCCTATAGGGGACACGGGGAGAACATGTGAGGGTACCTACCCTATAGGGGACACGGGGAGAACATGCAAACTCCACACCGCCAACTTTGATCTTATGCAAAGCAGGAGGGATATCTGCCGATGTATAGAAAGTAAATTTGGCCTTTTGCCAGTTGAGTAACTGGTAGAACATGGTTAATACCCGAAGGTCATGACTGTATCTTAAATCTTATAAAATATATTGAAGCTCATTGAAGCTAACTTATAACAAAAAACATCGCATGGATGCACCTGGGACGTATCCTCAGTGATGTATCCTGAGGTCAATGGGGTTTCGGGTCTCGCAACATCATACCCCTCACTCAGGCGACCCAGCCGGGAGTGATCAAGTCCCGACTTACGTCCCAGTAGCTACCCTCAATAAGTCCCATTAGGGAAAAACCAGGGGCACACAATCCGTTGGAACTACTCCAGAACTACTCTGCCAGGGCTTGGAGGTACACTTCTGGCACATGGAGGGACTAGGCTCTGTGGGTTGTCTCCTGTCCGGGCCCCTCCTACGTCTCACCAGGTCCACTCCTGCTCTCACCAGAGCGTGGACCTGTGCGTTGCACCAGAGTCCCAGCACCAGACAGTTCATTCAGGAGTGGTGGGCAATGGTTCCGCAGGGTCATGGTATTGCGGTTCCGCTTGCTGCTTGCATGGCCCTCCTAAAGGCCTCACCGAGGGTTGTTGGGCTTCCTACTCACGGAGGACACAGGCTGGGGCGCTAACCCATACTGCTCACCCGGTTGCCGTCTACATTCCGGCTGTCACCCGTCTCTCCGGTGGTCACCAGACCAGACTATACCTGGTTGTCACATAGTCTAACCATTCCTATGAGTCACTATAAATAGAAGAACTATAACAAAAAACATTGCATGGATGCACCTGGGACGTATCCTCAGTGATGTATCCTGAGGTCAACGGGGTTTCGGGTCTCGCAACATCATACCCCTCACTCAGGCGACCCAGCCGGGAGTGATCAAGTTAACTTAAGTATATTAGCATGTGTTTGCCACTAGCTGGCATGGTGTAGTATATACAGTTGGGTTCGGTAGTGTCATATCCCTATATGTATGGCATGGTGTAGTACAGTTGGGTTCGGTAGTGTCATATCCCTATATGTATGGCATGGTGTAGTACAGTTGAGTTTGGTAGTGTCATATCCCTATATGTACATATGGCATGGTGTAGTACAGTTGGGTTTGGTAGTGTCATATTCCTATATGTATGGCATGGTGTAGTACAGTTGGGTTTGGTAGTGTCATATCCCTATATGTATGGCATGGTGTAGTACAGTTGAGTTCGGTAGTGTCATATCCCTATATGTATGGCATGGTGTAGTACAGTTGGGTTCGGTAGTGTCATATCCCTATATGTATGGCATGGTGTAGTACAGTTGGGTTCGGTAGTGTCATATCCTTATATGTATGGCATGGTGTAGTAGAGTTGAGTTTGGGTTTTGCACCCCAGCCTACTGACAGGAAATATGCTGAGCCGTGTATCAGACTTCTCTTGAAATCACATGGTTTCATGGAAATCATCCACCTACATGTCTTATCTCTTTACACAACTAGCAGTAATAAAACAGGGGGGTAAATTATGTCACTCAGTCACATCATTATGATATCAGATTATCAGATCTAATTGTGAAAGTACAGCAGAGGTTTAATGAAGAAATTAGCTGGCGTTTTCAGCTGAGTCAGCGTGCACGCGGTTTCATGGAAATCATCCACCCACATTTCTTATCACTTAAGTTTCATGAGTAAGTGACATCACTGAGTCAGTGGTAACTAGGGCTGGGCGATATGACGATATATATCGTATAGACGATAGAAAATGTCTATCGTGAAAAATGTTCTCCATCGTTTATATCGTTGTGTCGCAAAACACAGTATTTTACGTCACAGCGCCCAGCCACGCTGTGCTGTTATTTCATAACAAACATGAAGGGAGATGATGGCTGACGAGATTCAGAGCGGAGTAACACTAAAGTAACCGGACATTCACTGTTATAAATGCAGGTTTCATGTTGGGTCAAATAAATAAACTGCGTGAGCCACGCATTTTTTACACAGTTGAACAATCGGCCCAAAATATTGTGTTCATTGTCATGATTTGTCACGATCCGAGTTGGCTTTGTCCGCGGCGTAACCGTCTTTAAATAAATACTTTAAGAAAAGCCTATGGGAAAAATGCATTGGGATTCATTTCCTGGGCCACTCGTCGTTCTGAAAGGGGGTGGGACACATTGTGACTAGCAGGCCTCACTGCTGAAATGCCTTAATAATAGTTAGTCCCCTAATAGTTGGCTCTCTTGCCTCTTTCCTGCAAGGTGTTATTATTATGTCTGTTAAAATAACATTAGACATATCCCCTAGGCTATGGTACCAAGTCGGCCATACCACCCATGACCAAAATTTGCATTTAAAACAAAATGTGAGACATCAGTTTGGATCTGATTCTGGTCACTAAAAGGGCATTGAGGGCTTTCCTGTTATTCTGTAGCTGCTGTCTATGAGGTGTGGCTCAGTGCAGGGTGACAGGTTTGAACTGCATGGCCAAATTGTGTCTCTTTATAGACGGAGCTTGAAACAGAACCTGTATTCTCAGTTGAGATTCTGGTTGGTTTACATTACTGTTCAGGACAGGTCAGTAGTCAGGCTGCATTCAGGTGTTAAAATACCAACATAAGACAGAAGTCCATGAGCCAGACCTCCAAATGTGGGCTATGATTACCTAATCTGGGTTCCTAGGAGTTTTTGAGACGAGATTACCAAATGAGTAGGCAAAGCCATAGAAGACATTTTTTTAATTTCGACGTCAGGCCTAAATGGGTTAAAATAGTTTAAACTGTTTCAAGTAAAGTAGGAGGAGCTATTTTCACCTAGGTGAATTGGATGACACATTTTAAGAAATTATCACCATGAAACTTCCCCAGTTTTCTGAAATTGTACATTTAAATATGCAAATTAGGCATATGCAAAACATGCCATATTTTGCATAACTTTCCAGAATCAAAATCGGAAAAATGTGATATAGCCAGAGGCAACCATCTCATTTAATGTTGTCTAACCCTACACAAAGGTTTTAAGTAATAAGTCGCTAACCCCGTCCCGTCCCCCCTGTCCCACACAAGTGATATTTCTGCCCCTCAAATCATCCTCACTTTGGATCTAGTCACCCTAGGCATCAGTAATTATATTCATATAATTAGACTGGATATTGTGATTTCACATATTGTAATTGGCATAAGTTTGATATTAGCATAAGTGTTCTTTTCCAGTTTTTTGAGTGGTGCAACCACTATAGACGAATTCAGAAACGGGTCTCATGGTCGCAGCTTACGTATTTCCTGTAGGCGGACTCGACATAGCTGCAGGGTTTAAACCCTCACCAGGCGCACCTCTTCTACTGCGGTGAACGGTAGAGTGACTGAGTGACTAGTGGCAACATTCCAAAAAAACAAAAACGGAATGTCAAAATATCCCCCGCGGGGGTTGAGTAATGGTTGAGACGAAGCAGTGAAAGGTCCTGAAAGATACATAACGTCAGTCTTACCCAATACCCAATCTTTCTGTTTTATGAACACAAGGCTGCCGTACTGTATACCTTATACTTTAAATCAGGGGTCCCCAAACTTTTTCCTGTGAGGGCCACATAACTTTTCCCTTCTCTGATGGGGGCCGGGGTCAGTTTGTAACAGAAAAAGTGTGACGATCGCAGGGGGTGCCTAAACGTAAACATTTTTTTTTTTCCAGAAAGCCACACATAACCAAATATTAATAACCAGTGCACATACTGTACATGCAGCACTACAGGGCTGCATAGTGCATGTACTGTACATGCAGCAGTGCCAGGGTTTCCTGCACAATGTTGTTGGCATGGCGCTGCCATGCTTGAAATAAATCGCGCCATGCCAAGCTGTTTTTTCTTTTTTGAGGGGCCTAGTGAATCATGGTGTGTGTGATATGAAATGTCCAGTACCTCCTCAGTGCCTCCCCAAGTGCCACCCCAGAGTCTGCCCTGCAGTGTCTGCCCAGTGTCTGCAAAGTGCCTCGCCAGTGTCCTCCTGAGTGCCTCCCCAGTGCCTCCCCAATGTCTCCCAGTGCCTCCCCAGTGTCCCCCCAGTGTCCCCCCCGAGTGCCTCCCCAGTGTCTCCCCAGTGCCTCCCAGTGTCCCCCTGAGTGTCTCCCCAGTGCCTCCCAGTGCCTCCCCAGTGCCCCCCCAGTGTCCCCCCAGTGCCTCCCCAGTGTCCCCCCAGTGCCTCCCCAGTGTCTCCCCAGTGCCTCCCCAGTGTCTCCCTGAGTGCCTCCCTGAGTGCTTCCCCAGTGTCTCCCTGAGTGCCTCCCCAGTGTCTCCCCAGTGTCCCCCCCCCCCCCCCCCCGAGTGCCTCCCCAGTGTCTCCCCAGTGCCTTCCCAGTGTCCCCCTGAGTGTCTCCCCAGTGCCTGCCCAGTGTCCCCCAGTGTCCCCCCAGTGCCTCCCCAGTGTCTCCAATAGCAATACAAGAGCAATAATACAAATTAAACTTAATTTATGAATCTAATTATTTGCTCTCATCCAGTGCTAATGAAAAAATAAAATAAAATCCTATATTGTGGCTATTAAAAAAAAAGAAAAAAGAAATTTGTTTGTTTTTTGCTTGAGGCAGGCGGGCCACATAAAATGACATGGCGGGCCATATACAGCCCGCGGGCCGTAGTTTGGGGACCCCTGCTTTAAATGCTTAGTATGAGGTATAAACTACAGCAGCCATGTGATCATAAAACTGCAAGATTGGGTATTGGGTAAGACTGACGTTATGTATCTTTCAGGACCTTTCACTGCTTCGTCTCAACCATTACTCAATGTTCTGGTCTCAGACCCCGCGGTGGATATTTTGACATTCAGTTTTATTTTTATTTTTTTATGTTGCCACTACTGTTGGAGCAGCCATAAACTAAACAGATTCATCTCGATGTTCTGGGCATCTTTGTAATGTTAGTGTTAGTATAAAATGCAGGTAAAAGAGTAACGTTTGAGGCAGACTAACATTAGTCACTCTACCGTTCACTGCAGTAGAAGAGGTGCGCCTGATGAAGTAGCCTACTCTATACTCTGTACACCTATATTCTGTGATCAGCAGTGAGGTGTTGGATGCAACGCTGACAAGGAACAAGCATCTTTCTACACACGAACAAGAGAGAGTGAATTAAGTATGCATTTTGAATGTTGTTTTTAGTTCTGCAAAGCTAACTAATCTATGTTTTAATGTTGTCATTTCAGAGTCAGACAGAATCATGGAATCATTATAGTAAAATATTAACCCTTTGAACTGTGTTTATCTGTGCAGAGCCTCTGGAGTGCCTGGTTTCTCCTCGGCATCGTCAGGAACATCAGAATTCCTTGCAGCCAGCAGCCAGGTACCGTACCGTCAGGATAATTTTATCATGTGCAATTATATAATTGTGTATTTTGACCTTGAACATTGGAACACGCAGTGTTGTCAAGTAACTTAAGTAATAAAATGTATTTATTTATTTATAAAACATTTATTCAGCCCTTTTGAATGCATTAATTGCATACACTATTCGATGATATATTTTCTGCCTATTAGGACAGAAACCAAATAGGTCAAAAATGCATTTTAGCCATTTTCTGCCGAACATTTTCTGCGGCTGAATATTCGGTTCATCACTAGTTAAAATAGTATTTTTATACAGAGTAAGTAAATAATAAATAATCTCTCAATCACCTGGTAATGACTGTGACACAGTCCTGTAGCTGATAGGTCAAAAGGTCAGTCCTTGCAACCACAATGTTTCCAGCCAGACAGGTCTAGTCCAGAATGCCACTTGAGCACTATATACTTTGTTGTACAACAAATAGCGAAAATAGTTGACCTACAAGCTTGTAGATCTTTGGAAAATGTGAAAGATTTAGAAAGCTTTTGCCTGTAATGCCATGTTGAAAGTGGTTATCACTTAACATACCTACACCCGCACAGTATAATCACTGTTATGGATCCATAAAACATTTATTCTGCTCTTTTGAATGCATTAATTGCATACACTATTCAGTGAATATATTTTCTGCCTATTTGGGCTTAAACCGAATAGGCTAAAAATGAATTTTTAGCCATTTTCTGTCGATTTCTTTCTGCGGCCGATATTCGGTGCATCACTAATATTACTATTTTCACGAGCCTTGGTGGAACTGTGGGTTTGAGTGTTTATTTATAATGTGTACACTATACAGTACACTTTTTAGAGTTAAATAAACACTGCAGAATAGGGGAGGGGGGACTGCTAATGTTGAAAATACAAAGTAAGACTTTTGGGGACAAAATATGCAATTACTGGGGGCGAGAGAATAATAAGTAAAGTAATAAGTCACTAGTTACTTTTCTCAGGGAGTAATAAGTAGTGTAACTTTATTACTTTTTTAAAAAGTTATAAGTAATAAGTAGTATATTACTGTTTAAGTAATATTTTTTGACAACACACACACACGCACACACTCTTAAAGCGGGTCTTGTTTTCATGTTTGGAATTGTAACAGCTGAATTAAATAAACATGACCCGCTTTGATTACTTCAGTCTAAATTAGTAGCTTAATGAGTAGTATTAAAATGAAATTGTCTTTTTTATGTACAAGTTTTATAAAGCAGGAGGGATGTCTGCCGATAGGAGATTGTATAGCAAATAAATACATTTGGCCTTTTGGCAGTTGAGTAACTGATAGAATATGGTTAAGACCCGAAGGTCATAATTAATCTTAAATCTTATTAAATTAATTGAAGCTGATGTGTAACTTTTCAAGTTCATTAGCATGTGTTTGCCACGTGCTATGAGTTCGATAGTGTCAGTTACAGATCCCCACGTACGGTAGCCTATGGTGTAGTACAGTTGAGTTTGGGTTTTGGGTTCACCACAACCTACTGACATTACATTTTCTGAGCTGTGTATCGGACGGTTATTCCCTTGAAACCACATGGTTTCATGGAAATCATAAAACTACATTTCTTTATAGAACTACACTAATACAATAGGGGAGTAAAAGTAAATATGTCACTCACACATCATGATATCAAATTGAATTATTAAAGTACAGAGGTTAACGTCTTATTAAGAAATTGCCTGTCTAAGTCAGCTGTACGTGGTCCCTACACAGCATATATATATATATATATATATATATATATATATATATATATATATATACACACAGTACACACACACACACACTGTGGTGATCAGCAGTGAGGTGTTAGATGCACCACTGACATCCTTAAGCATCTTTTTACACACAGACAAGAGAGAGGGAATTAAGTATGCATTTTGAATGTTTTGTATTTGTTAGCCACTATAATCTATGTTTTAATGTTGTCATATCAGACTACAGAATGTATGGATAGGAAGCATTATAATAACATTAACGCTTTGAACTGTGTTTATCTGTGCAGAGCTTCTGGCGTGACTGTTTTATCCTCGGGATCGTCAGGAACGTCAGAATTCCTTGCAGCCACCAGCCAGGTACCGTACCGTCAGGATAGTTTTGTCATGTGCAATTATTTGACCATGAACATTGGAGCATGCACGCTCACTCACACTCACACACACACATTTTAGAGATGCACATTGAAATTATGACCGATATCCAATTATTTGCACAGTCATATCGGCCAATTCCGATATATTACATTATTATAAAACATTTTTAAATTTAACTCATTGTTGCATTTCTTTATTTATTTGTTTAGTTTTGCTGGTGAAAGTAGATGGTAAGCTCTTGAATCTCAAATGAATACAGCTCCATCTCAATGAATTAGAATATTGTGTAAAAGTTTATTTTCTTCCGTAATATAATTCAAAAAGTGAAACTTTCATATATTCTCAATTCATTGTCCATAAAGTGAAGTATGTAAAACCTTTTTTTGTTTTAATCTTGATGAGTATGGCATACAGCTCATGAAAATCAAAAAAATCCTATACCTCTATCTCTGTTCAAATTAGAATATTTTATGAGACCACTAAGAAAAGGATTTTTTTAAACGAGAAATATCGACCATCTGAAATGTATATGCAGTTAATACTTTGTCTGGGCTACTTTTGAACAAATTATTTCATCAATGGGGCGTGGCATGGAGCTGGTGATCAGCCTGTGGCACTGTTGAGGTCTTATGGAAGCCCAGGTTTACTTTGATAACCACCGTGAATTAATTTGTATTGTTCAGTCTTATCTCTTATGTCTCACACCTTCCTCTTGACAATGCAACCTAGATTCTCTGTGATTATCAGGTCAGGCCAGTTGTCTGGTCAGTTAAGCACAGTAATACCATGGTCAGTGCACCAGTTACTAGTAGTTTTACTTTTATCACAGTAATACCATGGTCAGCACACCAATTGTGGCCAGATTTGACATATTGGTTGTTCAGTTTGACCCACCAGTTTTGGAGATATGGCTTTTAGAGTAATGTCTTGCAGAGAAACAGCGAGTTGAGAAAACAGGCTTGAAACTAGTAGTAGTTTTGGCTCTGTGGGCAGGTGCCAAGTGCTGCCTGAAAAGGAAGATATGATATGTATCATATCATAATAGATGGTTTTGTTGAGACTCTTGACTTGGGAAAAAAGTGATGATTTAGGCCATGTTATCTGCTGGTGTGACAGTGAAAACTTAACAATAGTTTCAACACAGCCATCTTGTTTGTGCTTCAGTATGCTAACAAGCTTCATGGAGATGCTAATTTTCCAAAAATATTTTGATGGCAGCTAAAATCAATATCAAATATCTAAATACTAAATCAAGCAACTTAAAAACTGTCTGAATACCAGAACAAACCAGTTAATGTACTGTTTTTCTTCTCAAAGCTGTCGATGCTGAAGCTGAGAGATGACAACTAGTTGGAGAAGATAACGACACAACTGAGAAGAGCTTCAGACACAATGGAGACAGCAGGTAAGAAGCATTTATTCACCAGGTCAATACTTCAATGTTAAGAAAAACACATTCTCACAACTGAACATAATGAATGCGTATGTAGGCGAGACATGGCAGGTGGAAATTGTTTTGAGAATGTTTGCTATTTTGCTTCCTACACATGTCTTCTTTCAAACGAATGCAAAATAAACATTCAAAATACACATTTAGATGTTTATTTTAGCCAATGACGGCTCGTTTTGCTGGGTGAAGATTCAATTATGACCACATGTGGATTAAACCACAGTCAGCTCGAGGTCCAGACCTTTCCAACGGTATATGGAATGACATGTTGTTGCCAAGTATTGGATGAGATATTGTGTCTCAAAATAATGGCTTCAAATAAAACGTTTTGTAATTTTACAATACAAATCTATCTATCAATACAAAAAGGCAGTTTTCCCAAATTGAGTTTTCCTCATACCTGGAACAAAGAATCTCCACTTCAGTTGCTCACATACACCAAACCTTCCAGTTTTATTCATATCTATTTCCTGCAGGTATTTACAGAAAGGTTTGTTGATATATTCATATAATACAATTATATATACATCTTTTATTCCTAAAAACATGGCGAAAATGGCCTGTTGACAGTATTTTCTGATTTCTGGAGCGATGAGAAGAGATATCTAAAATCCCCTCATTTGCAATTTCCTTTGTCTCTAATATGTCAAGATGTTCAACCTGCAGGGCCTTATCCGATCTTCAGATGTATTATCCCAAAAAGTATGCAAATTAGCACATATAATGCCGAATTTGCATATTTAAACATATAATTTCAGAAAACTTGTGATACAAAAGCCAAGTCTTACTCTTAATGTAAGTATCAACTGGAGAAGTGTCATTACTTGCGCAAGCAGAGCACGCAAGTAATAGTTTCGCCCGGCTCGTATGCACCGTCCCAGCCAACCCGCCACTTTTGATGCGTATGCACCGTCCCAGCAAATTGTGCCTGATTTGCTGGGACCAGATTACATGGTGTGTATATGTATAACTAGCTCTCAATGATGACGTAAGAAATATGTGGATTAAAGGACCCAATGCCAGAGTGTAATTGGTTTTCGATGGTGACGCAATGACGATATGTTTTAGTGTTGGGAGGATTAAAGCTAATACTCCTGTGTATACATGTAATCTGGCACCACTGCCGTATCAGGCACAGTTTGCTGGGACGGTGCATACGCATCAAAAGTGGCCTGTTGGCTGGGACAGCGCACGGCGCAAAGTAACCACAGTATACCGCTAATCAACTTACAAATTACATATACATAGTATATGTATAACTAGCTCTCAATGATGACGTAAGAAATATGTGGATTAAAGGACCCAATGCCAGAGTGTAATTGGTTTTCGATGGTGACGTAATGACTATAATGTTTTAGTGTTGGGAGGATTAAAGGTAATGCTCCTGTGTATACATGTATGTATTCTGGCACCACTGCCGTATCAGGCACAATTTGCTGGGACGGTGCATACGCATCAAAAGTGACAGTTTATAACGGTCGAAAGTACTTGCACGCTCTGCTTGCGCACTAGTTGGCCATTTATGGCCTACTAGTGTGCAACAAGCAAGTATGCACTCGACAGAGTGCAGTTCTAGTCGTGATAGCTATTAGTTAACGTTTTACCCTATTTATCATAAATGTCATAAATGAACAACATGTCAGCTGTACAGAGGGTATATGCGCGTGGCAAAAAACTACTTTCTGGCCTTGACAGCCCATTCATCCAAACAGAAAAGTCCTGTCTAATTGCATTAAACAACGTTAAACTCACTAAAATTGCAGCTGTACGAAAAGCTTGAATTATCCTCTTTCTATCTGCAAAGTTTGTGTTTCATAAAAATCCACCATAGAAACGTTATGAGCTACTTTCTGTCAAGACATGCCCTGCATTTGGCCCAGGCCGTAGCGTAACGGTCTGGGCACCGGACTGGTGATCCAGTCGCGGTGTGCCGCGGGTTCGACTCCCGGACCCGACACGGCCTTTACCGCATGTCATCCCCCCATCTCTCTCCCGTTTCCTGTCAGCCTACTATCTGTCCCTTACAAAATCAATAAAAGACGTAAGCCGCAAAAAAATATCTTAAAAAAAAAAAAGACATGCCCTGCATTTGATTATTTTGCAGATATAAGTGTCAGAGTTCGGAAGTGCTTGTTTTCAATAACACAACATTTTGCTGCCTCCTGCTTTATGTGACAATTAGAAACAGGTGGTACGCAGGACGGTTGAGTTTCCAATGAGCGCTTCCAAACTCCAACACTCCATGCTGCTCAATGTTTTGACACTCAGTCTAGATGAGGGGGGCTTGTCCTGATGGGAAAAGCATGCATGTGCATACTTTCTATAGTCACATATAAAGTTTACAAGTGTAAAACAGTGTGAAATTAGTTTTTGTGCATCACTCCATTGTTTTTATAAATAAAGGGAAACAAATAATCTATATATTTACACAGTAGCTGAGATAAGATATAAAGGCGTGTGAGCAATGCAGCTGATGATACGCTATCGACTGGATATTTCACTTTATTTTTTATTTCTTTCATTTTATCATCTACTCAGGCTTAAAGGTATATTCAGTGATTTCACTTAATTCAAATATCATTTTTTTTTTTTTTTTTGTGATAATCCTCTCTACTATAGAGTGTGCTGACCATATAAGGAGTTCCTCCCTGTCCCCAGTTAACCCCTGGGGGTCAAAAAACCTTAGGTTTAGTTTTTGGCTCTCTATCCTGATTGGATGAAAGGCTTTGTCTCCTAGCCAAAAACGAAACCTAAGGTTTTTTGAGTGAAATCACTGAATATACGTTTAAGTGAACACCCCATCCGTTTTTTACATGACCGTCGTGATTTTTACATTTAAATGAAAAAGCATGAGATATGAACTGTATTGTTTAACCTGATTATTATTATTATTTGTTTTAATTCAAATAAGGTTCAAGGAACACTAGACTGTGAGAGGGGGGGAAGAAGAAAAATGGAAGGGGAAGAAGGGGAAAGAAGAAAAAGAGAAGAAAGAAGAGAAAAGGAGAGAAATCTTGAGAAAAGGAATAAGGTAAGATGACATACCTTTCAAATGGTGTTTGCATTATTTATTTTAAAGCAGGGGATTTCAACCTTTTTATACCACCACAGAAAAATACTATACTCTCCAAGTACCACCATAATAACTGATGTTAAAATACAGCAGCGTAGACCTGCCCCATCCTATTCAGCTATTAACATAGGAGGAAGATTTTATTTATTCTTTGAATTGTTTTTTTGTTCCATTCCTAAGCCAATAATGCTGCTGCATCTGCAGTCTAATAACTAATCAGCAGTGTTGTTCAAGTTGCTTTAAAGGCGTAGTGAAATGAAAAATATGTTTTTCACACTTTTAGACCATATCCGTGGTCATCATATGGGCATACCCAACAATGGATAACAAAATAATGGTAAAATTCTCATTTCTGTGTGTTTTTATATCAAAATTCCATAAAAACTTTTGTTTTATTTATTTATTAAAACGAAAACGTGCTGCGTGATGACGTGTAGAGATACACATCGATAAAAGCCAATAAAAATGAAGCTCACCCGTTTAATTCCCCATATCTGCGCATCCGTCCAACACAGCTGCTACTGATTGCAGAAATCCTCAGTTTTTATTCCCATTCAAGATAACATCCAGACAGTGTATTACTCGGTTTCAACTTAATTATCACGCTAAAATATGTATCTGAAAACATTATAGGGTAGACATAAGCCACATAACAGTAACCTGATACAGCTGGCCGACAATCTGATTTGTAAACAAACACACACCATGCGTTGCGGATAGCATAGCTACCGTCCCATCGCCTGAAGGGATGCGACGCTCTGATTGGTTCAGAAACTTCATACCGGTGTTTCATGTTGAAACTTTAAAATTAAATTGATCACCATTTCCGTTTCCCTACACCTTCAAAAAAGTAATTAGTTATAGTTATAGTTAGGCTACTAGTCTGAAAAAGTAACTAATTACTTTACTAGTTAGTAAATTAAAATGGTGTTTTTCGAAAACCGACTGCACGGTTCAGTTAGAACTGCTATATAAAAACACAAAAACAAATATAGCTACAAGCAGTGATAAGGCGGGACCAAGAAAAAAGACAATACGCAATAAGAACAACATGCACAATTAACATCATTATGTGTAAATGTATTAACTTTGTTTTTATGTGTTTTATTTTTATTTTTAAAGGTTGGCAAAGTACACAAACCTGTGAAGAATCACATCGTACCAGAAGAGCAACTTCAGAAAGTCGATGAACTGTTTTCTAGACTTAACCTCAAACACCACTATGAAGATAAGTTGACTACTGCTGACTTTCTGAAAATTATCCCTTCTATAAAGAAGCATGATGAAATAACTGAGAAAGACGTAGCTCACACGTTCCTTCAGAAGTTGTTGATGCTAGACCACAGAGCCAGGTACATCCCAGTAGCAGTAGGCAGTACCGAGGACAAGCATTCAGCAACTGCTGAAGTCGCTGATGACGTTGACACAGAAGACAGTGACTGTGATTTTATATTCGGCTCCAATGTAGACACTAGCCAGAGACTGAAGCAGAGCCACGTCCATCCGATGGATGTTCAGATGGCTGTGTTTCACTGCTCAGATAGCTTCCTCAGGCAGAACATGATTACTAAACTAGCCCAGTGTCAGTATGCCTTACCTTTGCTAGTGCCAGACCCGTTCACAGGGGATATCGAGTGTCCTTTATGGACTTTTAGACAACTCAGAAAATCCTGGAAGGTGACTGATAAATCAGGTTACATCACAAGTAAGAACATGCCCATCTGTCAAGCTGAGACACCTATGGTGTCATTTTTCCGTCTTGGCTCCGACACCTCTGTCGGAGATGATCACACCTTGTCGTCATCTAAATCTCAGCTGATGAATACCATAGTCAATGACCGTCACAGCACGTTCTTTCATAGGCACTGTCCAGGCGCCACTAAATCTCACTGCCTGAAAGATGGTATGGCAGAGATTGCCTGGTATTACCCTGCTGGAAAAGCCAATGACGCTTTCTCTGACTGCGTTGCCTTCTGTAACCTTCATGGAGATGCTGTATTACATGAAAAACAGTGTGAGATACTGATCAACAAGGCTTCAGTCAACGTTGTCCTTGTACCTACTCTGGGAAAAGGTGACAAAGGTTGGAAAATTCTGTCAGACCTTTGCAAGCGTCCAAAACATCTCATTTGTCTCCGAGCTGATGATGATTCTGCTACAGTTGGGATAGGATCAGGAAAATATAAAATGGGTCTGAAGGGTAGAAGTCAGTCAGATGTGGCTACAGAATTGAAAACAATACTTCGAAAGATTTTGTCAACACCACATGAATCCTTCCAGCTTGATACCATGGCAAGTGTCTCTGGAATCAGAACAGATGAAGCTGAACGCCCATGCCAAAGAGGGAAATCTGCTGCTGTGAAGATTCTGACATTGCTTCAAGGAAAGAAGCTTTCAGAGATCAAAGACAAATTTCTGCCATGCCAAGGCAAAATGTGGCATGAGTGGTGCAACCTCAATAAAGATCGGTACCGTCTCCAAGGAGACGAGAAGGAGAAAGACAAATCTAAAAAAAAGGAAATGGAGCAAAAAAGAACTGAACAACGAGACAAATCCTCCAGTAAGCTGATGAAGCTGTTTGTTACTAAACAACGAGACAAATCCTCCAGTAAGCTGATGAAGCTGTTTGTTCAAAACCTGCAGTCTCTGAAAGGGGATGAAAAACGTTACTTCCTAAAATGGATTGGAATCTTACTGGATACCTTCTCAACAGACGATCTTTATCAAATCAACCAGGAATATGATGCAAAGTGGTCAGCGGTCTTGGCTTTGAAAAAGAAGTGTGACAATCCAAAACAACTGGAGGAGAAGCAAAAGGAGTTGGAAGTCATTGCCAAGAAACTGTATTCAGCGACAGTTGGATTTGAGCACATCCTGAGAGAATTGGGACAAATGTACGAAGCTCATGCATCTCCAATGAAAGTAGGACACTCTGAATACCCCAAGCTGGCTGCAGAGCTCATGATCGCAGGCCATCCAATGGAGCTGATGGACGGAGATGCAGCTCACGTGCCTTTAACGTGGATCACCAGTGTTCTAGACAAGGTCGTCAAGACACTGGGAGACAAGAGGGTTTTTGTCTTGTCAGTTTTAGGCATCCAGAGCAGCGGTAAATCCACCATGCTGAACGCAATGTTTGGATTGCAGTTTGCGGTGAGCGCCGGCAGGTGCACCAGAGGAGCCTTCATGCAGCTGGTGAAAGTGTCAAAGGAGAAACAGGAGGTCTACCAGTTCGACTACGTCCTGGTCGTGGACACCGAAGGACTGCGTTCTATCGAGCTGGCGGGGAAGAATACGTTCCACCATGACAACGAACTGGCAACGTTTGTCATTGGCCTGGGAAACATGACTCTGATCAACATCTTTGGAGAGAATACGTCTGACATGCAAGACATTCTTCAAATTGCCGTTCAGGCCTTCATGAGGATGAAGAAGGTTAAGATGACTCCAAATTGTATGTTTGTTCATCAGAATGTCACAGATATCGAGGCTGGTAACAAAAACAAGGAGGGGAAGAGAGGACTACAAGAAGATCTTGATGCGATGACGAAGCTAGCTGCCAAGGAGGAAGTGGTCAATGCAGAGTTCTTCAGTGATATAATTGCATTTGATGTGGAAACCGATGTGAAATACTTTGCCCAGCTGTGGGAAGGCAGTCCACCCATGGCTCCTCCAAACCCGGGCTATAGTGAGTGTATCCAAGATGTGAAGGACATGATCCTATCTAAAGCAAAAGAGTCTCATGGAATTCCACTGTCAGAATTCAAAAGCACCATCAAAGACCTCTGGAATGCCCTGCTGAAAGAAAACTTTGTTTTCAGTTTCAAAAACACAAAGGAAATTTCAGTGTACAGAACACTTGAAGAAGAGTATGGGAAATGGACCTTTGCTTTAAGGCAAGCCATGTTGAACACTGAAAACCAACTCCACACCAGGATTGATAATGGCACAACCATTGACAAGATTCAAAATGAGCTTGTCAAAGGAATGAACAAGTCTCATGAAGAAGTGGTACAACAGATGAAAGAGCACTTTGATGCCGTTAAATATAAAGACATACTGGTTCAGTGGAGAGGACGATTTGAAACCAAAATTAAAGAGTTCCATGATGACCTGGTGAAAGGATCCAAACAGAAGCTTGAGGAGATTATTCAGCAGAGAGATGCTCGGAAGAAGCTGGATGATAAGAAGACGGTGTACGAGAACAAGCTGCTACAGGAGAGCAAAGCACTTGCCGGTCAATTAAAAGGCAAGGCAAAGAAAAAAAGGGTACTCAAAAGGGCGTTCAATGCTCTTTGGAAAGTTTGGGTTACTGAATTAAAAGCTGATATTCCTTCCATAAAAGAGATCAACATTCAAGAGGATGTAGATTATATCCTTCAGGAGATGGGCATTGAGCATTATCATGGACGCAGAAGCTGTGGTAAATACAAAAAACTATCACATCTAGGGGATTATTCAGATTATGTAGTCCCTAAAGGCCTGTTCTCTAAAGGGTTGAACCAGATTGGGATTAGTGCAGACCTACTTCCTTATCAAAAGGCTAGAACCTTCATTCGCAATATTGTGGATCAATCCGTTGCCTTGATTGAGAGCAAACCTGTTCGAACCAGAGGCTACAATAGCAGTTACTTGCAAGAAGTAGCAAAGGAGGTCATACACCAGTTCAAACAATTTGATTCAGACAAGACATACGCCCTTAAACCTGCGTTTAAAGTAGATCTTTTACTTCATGTATTTCAAGCTGCAGAGAGTTGTCTTTCCAAGTCTCACAAAGAATTCAAGATCAACAATGATCCACTCACTCATTTGGAAAAACAAAAGGACCAATACTACAACGTGTTCAGAGGCTATTGTAAACTAAACTCTTCTGCTGCTGTGCTCGGTCAGTTGATCTGTAGCAAACTGAAGGAGTCTGCCACTCAGTCTGTCTATGACAAGACCGCCCTTCACTTGGCTGGAGAGATGAAAAGTAGTCTCCCTCCCTTCAGCGGGAACAGGGTGAACTTGGAGAGACACGTTTTAGGATCACTGGAAGAGCAAGCGGACTTTGACAGTTACATGAACGACATCACAGAAAATGTGAAGGAATACATCACCACCAACCATGACAGGGTACTCGGTATCATGAAGAATCATGTGGAGGATGTGTGCCAGCTTCTGGATCAAGCAGTGCATGACGCGACAGAGGAAGTCACGACTCGGAAAGGAGACACCAACATGTGGCTGGAGGAGTTTTCCAGTCTGTTAAAGGATGATCTAAGATTCGACACAAACTGCTATAAAAACTTCAATGACATAAACCAATTTGATTTTCTTGAAGATGAGATCAAGAAAGGTCTCCGTTCCATGAAGGAGGATTTAAACAGCCTCTCGATCAACACGGAGGATGTCCGTGTGAGCTTTACTGGAAGTGGTTTGTCTGTGCATTTCAAGAGGAACTGGAGAAGAATTATGGCAAAACGTTTGCGGACAGCCATGGGATTTCATTGAAACATTCACAACCCTCTTCAAAGTGACACAATCCGATAACATTGTTTGATGACTCTTAACACTTGAGTGTCTTTGAGGTCTTTCTGACCCAGTTTGAGATTTTGAAGTTGATTATATTTGCCTGTGAAGCTCTCAGAAGGTTTCCTTCCATGAACTTTCGTAAATATTCGATTCAAATCAACTGTTCTTTTTTTTCTTTTACATCTGAAACATTTTCTAAATAGGAATGTAGGCATACTTATAGCATACTGTATTTGCCTGCTCGTTTTCTCAATCCCTTCCTCCCCCCACGGGAGTGGACTTTAACACCTCCAGACAGCCCATTGTCCAATTTAAAAGACAATGTCTCTACCCCGCTGGGGGAAGTCAAAGCCTCTGGAGACAGTAGCCAATAACAATGTCTCTACCCCGCCGGGGGAGGTCAAAGCCTCTGGAGACAGTAGTCAATAACATTGCATGAACAAAGGTATTTTTGACCTGAAGTCAGCTTGTGTGGTGCCTGGCCTTACTTCAGACATGCGAGTGTTAAAGAACAAAACAGCTAAAACAACACACATAAAAATAATACATCTGTGGCGTAGTAGTGAGCAAAAGTATTTTGATGCTGATTAGACTTAACCTGACTCCATCAGATGTTGGCAGTATTGAGTTCACAAATTGTCAACTTGTGAAATTGCAAATTGCAAGATTAGTCCTAGCCAGACACACAGACTCACTCACAGACCTATAGATGGCCCCATGTGGTTTTTATTATGAAAATGTATTAGAAGGCTTGGTTAACTTGGCAACTGAGATTCCCAAACACATTCTGTTGAATAATATGCAGAACTAAAAGTTTTTTTGATTCTACATTTATGTATGCGACAATTAAGTCATCATACAGACTAGTTTCTGAATATTATGAATGGATAGAAGCAAATTAATTTAATTCTTTCTCCTTTATTTCATCATGATAAAGTGAACATTTAACTGTCACATGAACTAAAACCAATCATATATTTCTTTCATTCAAAATGTGTCATTTTCTATGTATTTAGATTAAGATTTATCACAGGGTGTTTGAGAAACTGATTAAACCATATGCAGCATTTAAGAAGACTTAATTTGAAACAAAAACATGAAAATATGTTTTACTTTCTAAAATATGGTGGAACCAATTATTGATGAAAATATGTATTACTTCATCGACACGTCATTTTAAATCTGTCCATTTTCACAGAACATTATAGAAGTGATACATGGATACCGGTACTACTTTATTAGTTGATTGAACTTTTTGTTGTCCGTCATTTACTGTAAATCATCAAATAAATATTGTGTAATTGATCAAAACATCTGATTGTTTTTTGTAAAACAAGTTATACAGTTAGTTAGTTTAATTTATTGTCCACAATGTGGAAATTTGTCTTTGGTCAGTACTAACAACAAAACAGCAAAAACACTTACACACAATTCTGTTCATGGCAAAAAGCAACAACAGTGTCAAATACAAGTAGAAAGATTGTATTATCAGATTCCATATATCCATTAGAGTGTATTGTTCAATGCAGGGGTGGAAACTTTGACGATGGAGAGGGCCACTATATTTCCGCACACCCTCCAGAGGGGCCACATTGCATATTACTGTTGTAGCAAAAATAGCTGATCTACAAGCTCAAAACGCATCGCACTGCGATGCATTTTGAGCTTGTAGATCAGTTAGTTTTGCTATATTTGAATTGAAATGCTGAATTTTCAAATGCCTTTCAAATGCCTTAAATAATAGTTATGTTAACTTTATAAACTAAATACAAATAAATTGGACATAAACAAGACAATAATATTTGAATACTGAAGTAATTAAATTCGGTCATGTTTGAATGTTTGGAACCTGCAGGGCCACATTAAGTGAAGGTGGGGGCCGCATGTGTCCCCTGGGCCGCCTGTTGCCCATGCATCGTTTAAAGCAGTGTTTCCCAACCTGTGTGTCGCGGAGCTTTGGTGCTACGTTTGATGTGTCCAAGTGTTCCGCCTAATTTTACCTAAAGTAACACTATCCCTCCCCCGAAAGCAATATTATAGCTACTAGGCTGCAGGCTTCCTATTGTTGTGTCGTTGTTGTCACACGTCTAACCATTAGACGTGCGATAACAACAACACGGAACAATAGACTCTAACGACCCTCAGCCATTGAAATGTTAATGCTTAGATGCATCTGCAGAGCGCATTATGCACGTAGACAGCAGACACATACATGTCCCGACCCAAACACTGAGGAGCTAAAGTAAACGTGAGTTACGTGACGTTGTTGTGATTAAACATAATGTGCCACGAAAAATAGCTGTCCAAAATAGCTGTCCATAGATGTCTAAACAAGATTGCCTCTTTCGGCCAACGAAATATATCTCCCTCCCTCAACAGAAGCGCAGTGATGCCTGATTTATTCTTCGTCGTACACGTGTTATGCTTGCATGCTGAAAATGGCTGATCGACAAGCTCACAACGCGTTGTGAGCTTGTCGATCAGCTATGTTTAGCACGTGGAAATATGCAGGCTGTGAGAACTGAGACCCTTCACAATAAAAGCATGCCGCTTTCACAAGCTGGCCCATAATAAACACAAGGAAAAGGATTAAGAATTAGGTGGCATTTCACATTGCATATGAGCTATTTCTTTCTCCAAATGTATTTTAAAAAATATATATATATAATAAGGAATTAATTTGGATAATGGTAATGGAGATATTGTAAAAGTTGTCACTTTATTAATCCCAACACTGTATGTATGTATGTATGTATGTATATATATATATATATATATATATATATATATATATATATATATATATATATATATATATATATATATATATACACACACCCCCCCCCCCCCTAGGTGTTCCTGAGATTTTTAGGCTATGAAAAGTGTTCCCTGGGACAAAAAAGGTTGGGAAACACTGGTTTAAAGGACCGTTATTGACAATGAGAAGATTATACAGTTAATGTATTAAAGGGTTCATGACATACATTTTCATTCATTAATACATTTTGTTTGTTTTGTTTTATGACCTCAGTTATACCCAAAAATCTGAACTTTGAACATTCAGTGGATTTTCTGTGGACTGGGATTTTCTCTGTGTCTGTGAAGCTTTTTGAGCTGCAATGAAAACAGGAAAAACATGTGACATCTGCTGGGAAATCCCATTGACATATATGGGATTTGCTGCTCTTACGTCACATTCCACAGGAATTGTTTGAGCCAGAAAACCCCAGACCACAGAGAAACATGAGGTATTGCAGAAAACTGCCAGGATTTAGAAGTTATTTTTTTAAATTTCGAGTCAGGCCTAAATGGGTTGAAGAATGACCACACCGATTTTCATTATACATTCATATAATTGGTCTTCACTACCGCTCATGATACAACGGTTACATTTCTACTTCAACAAAATTATGCAAAGTATAATGTAGGACAGAGACCAACTGTAGAGGGGAATATACTCATTGCATTGCAGGAGAGAGAGAGAAATAGACAATTTGTTAGACTGGCCGATACAAAATGGCAGACAAACGACAGATATACTGGCGAGAATTCAATGGGGCGTCTAAATTGTATTTTTAGTGAAATGCAATTGGTCTTTTTTGCGGTTCCCTGTGAAAAGGAATTTGGACAGTGCATGCGCACCAAAGGTGCGCATGCAAAGGGCTTCGAGTATGATGGAATCGCAAGTTAACTCTCTCTGACAGAGGAACGGGCTGCAGGGAGGAGTTGCTGTGGACTACCTGTCACAGTGGAGAGGGGTTTAACATGCAGGACATAATCCAACCCAACCCGGAGACAGCAATGCACTGAAGCATGTTAATATGCATGACTTTTATTATATGTCATGTGTGTGTGTGTGTGTGTGTGTGTGTATATATATACATACACACATACACACACATGCATGTGTATATATATATATATATATATATATATTATACTCCACTGAGCTAGGTTTGGACTGAGTACTCGGCGCGCTACGAGCTTGTAGGTCTTCTATTTTTGAAAAATCTTAAAAGTACGGCACAAATCTTTGAATATATATTCTTTCAGAGCGAACGTTTTTTTTATTTTGACGTCAGGCCTAAATGGGTTTAAGAACTTGTTAAAAACGTATTTATTTCGTAAGCACTTTATTTTATGATGTATTTTTACTTGACATACTTGACTTTTTCTATTGTTGTTTTTTTGCCCTTGTTTTAATGATTGTTTTACCTTGTTGACCACTGTACAGCATTGTGTAACATTGTTTTGAAAGGTGCTTTATAAATTAAATGTACTTACATATCTAATGGGATTGGTGTGTTAGGTGTGTTAATAATCTCCCCGTAACATGAGGTTAATAGGAAAGTAGATAACGTTTAAATGACCTTGAACCACCTTGAGAACAGCACACGTACATTTTTAATCTGTCGCACGATGATCCCTATAGAATCCTCCATGTGCTTCTCACTTTCACATCACTATACCCCCCAGTAAGGCTGACCTTTAAAGCAGGCGTACATCACGTGTGGTACAATGCTGTCTCTTGTTTTCCTATGGAAAAGGGTGCCGACCTCTACCCAAGGTTGACGCTACCTTGGGTGACATTTACCACCTGGACAGCACAGAGCACACACATGCTGCCCAATACAAACAATAGCTACTGAGGTCAGAGTAGGGTCACCACACCCATCCTCAAACTCATCCTTGATCTAATCTACAAACCTGTGAAATCGTGTGATGAAAATGTGCACGGTTGAGATTACATCACATAACAAAGACAAGACAAACACCTTTTTACGAGGTAAAAAGATAAATAATAAAATTATAAAACATTTTGTAGTAGGTCCCGCTACAACGGAATTTCTTTCCATATAGGAAGACAAATGACAACTGTTTTGCCAAAATGTTACTTAGCTCTCGTTCTGCAAGTGTTCAGAAAACATGTGTTGGCTGCCAGTAAGTTATGTAATACTAGGGCTGCACGATATGGACAAAATGTAATATCTCGGTATGTTAGAATTTCAGATTCAACATTAAAAACTAAACATTATTCAATAAAGTGTGCATGAAGGCATGAAAGAGGGAGAAACAAAGTTGTGGTTTATTTTCTGAGGGGCACAGGCTAAAACAGAGGGATGTTGCTGGCTTTAGAAGTGGACAATATATCGACAATATATTGATATATTGTGATACCGCCTTTTTTGCGATACTGATATAATATTGTGCATGTTCATACATAGATAATGATACGTTATATTGTGTACTTATAATGCAGTCACATCACGACTGCATGTTGACACAAGGTGGCTTAGGGTACATGGGAAGTTCCTTAATAAATCCATCATATATCAAATATTTATACATCATTAAAATGGTTAATGGGGCTATAATATATATGTAATACGTGTAATTCAGCATAGGGGCTGAGCAAGATCCACCCTGTCTTTTTGCCTGTGAGCTTTACGTGTGTGCGCGTGCGTGCAGTATACTGTATGTGTAAACGCTCCCGACACTTTGACGGCAGTGATAAAGAATTGATAAAACATTAAGCTCTGGATTAGATGAGACTGAATCACGTTATTGATCGCTCAACACATAATTGTTACAACGCCGGGCTGCAGCCTAAAGGGACCATCCCTTTACTTCTCATCCTCACCATCTCCATATGGCCTTGGTTTGGAGCCCATTAATATTTATAATTTAATTTCAATGCGTAACCAGGGCTAGAAGGGATTGGACGGTTGAGAAGTAATTGTAGGAACCCAGGAGGCTCATTAAGAACCCGAGTACACGTCCACTCAGCTCACCGGAACAACTCCAACTCCGCTTGTCTCGTTGTTAGACAATGGTGACAGCTGGAGCACCGAGCCATTTATCACCTTCCCTCTAAGCTGTCACTTGTGTGGGGATCATGTCGGAAACAGTGGTCCTCAAACCTTAAAGTGATGACTGAATTAACTATTCTCCTATAGTGTAGGCTGGTATAGGATAGGAAGCAAATGTAAAGGAGTGCCAAATGGTCATCGTGACAGTTTTATACTTATTTGCACGCCGGTGTCACATGCTGAAAATGTAGACCTGCTATTTTCCGTCTGTGACATTGTTGTATGACAGACTATGAATTAAACATCTTTCATCACAGCAGTCTACAACCAGTGAGAAAATGCCACAGTCCAGGTATATACTGTAGCCTAAATGTCCTGCAGTAAATATACAATTATTTTATTGTCCACATAATTTTTCTTTGGGCAGGATCATAGATCCGTCACGGATGGCTTCTGATCAAGCATGACAACCAAAACCAGGTTATAAATACAGTAGGCGTCGCATTTTTCACTCGTGTTGCCACACAGTGGCTGGAAGAAAAACGTTATTATGGATGTCACTGCAGGGACTTGGAGAATATATTTTCCCCCTCAGAGTAGGAATCTGTCTAATATGACAGTTTAATCCTCTTGGAGACTTCATTCATTCACCATGATCAAAGAGAAGATTTAATCATAATCTATACTCCATCGCATGGCGGTGTCACTCACCAAAAGGTAACTTGTAGTTCAGTATAATATAACTGATCTACAAAGCTAGGCTATAGAGAGCATTCATATGTTTCTAAGATGTTTCTAAGATGTTCTAAGATGTTTGGGAACCACCATATTATACTGTTAAAGCAACATGCAGTTGCTTTAACAGTATAATACGGTGGTTCCCAAACATCTTAGTTCAAGACCCAAACGAGAAATTAGACGTTTGCCCGGGACCCAAACTGGTGAAAATAGCAGATCTACATTCTCCACTTTGTGAGTCTGTAGTGTTTTGTAAGTGAAAATAAATTTGTCATGAAATTACTGTAAAAAAAAATCACACCCGTGTGAACTGAGTGGGGCAACCCCCCCCCCCCCCCTCTCTCTCTCTCATTAGCAGGCAACAGTGCAGCACTCTCCCTCTCTCTGTTTCTGGCACAACAGCGCCCCTACTGGAGTGGTTGCACCACTCAAAAAAACAAAACATTGTCTCAATGTGTTTTTTACTGGTCACTGGTTTTTACTGGTTAAAAACAATCAGACCCGTCTGAAGTCTGAACTGAGTGGTGCTGTACTGTATAATCGTGCTGTAATACTGTAGTGTACTTGTGTGTGTGTACTTGTGTGTGTGTGTGTGTGTGTATGTGTGTGTGTGTGTGTGTATGTTAGTGACTTACTCTTGAAAGTATCACCAAATAAAAAGGCATCTCCTACTTAGTTGGAAAAGATTTTCGATTCCAACTGTGGTTGGTTCCAAACTTAAATTGGACTATAGCTGCCATTTTGGTGCATGAGATTGGCGGCTGTGAGCTGCTGGCTCTTCAAGAAGGGGACTCCCTCTCGAGGTCCGCACTAGTCTTTGATGTGCACTTCAGATAAGCCAGTGTGGTGCTTGGGGCTGTCCCTCAGTTAAATAGCCAAGGACTGCACACTTTCTGTATGGTCTGCATTGATGCAGATTTTGCTTGAGGCAGTAACCCACAATCCGTAGTGCTGTGATGCTAAAACCCCAGGGATGTAAACAAAACATGGAAGGAGTTGGAAACAATATGTTTGTCCTAGGATAATGCTGTCTGTTCCTCGTTACATTTCAAGCCCTTTGCACCCTATTGCATTCATATTGCAACATTGAACACGTACTGTAGGTAACATTAATTAAAGTCTTTGTTGATTCCGTGCTCAGGGCAACATGCCCCTACCTGCCTTCAGAGTTTTGTTTTGGAATAATAACCTCAGATGTTCCAATCGATGTGTATGAAATTCAAAGATTTAGCTATAAATACAACATTAATCAACTGAACAATTCCAGCCTAAGGGCCATCCAGGGCTGTGCTGGCCATGTAAAGAGGAAGGCAAACATGTACAGTACCACCCAGACGTGCCAGCCTTCCATATCAAGCACTAAAACATCAGGGTGCTTTCAAACACCCATATGAGTCAAAGAGCAGCTCATATTTGCCTATGTCTACATGTAGAAGTACAGCATTTGCTTTCTAAGGGAAACGGAGACTTTTTTGTTTGTCCATGGGGGAAATTCAGTTTGAGCTTTATATCCCGATGATTGCAGCTCAGAAGGATAAGATAAGCGCTCAGGAAGGATCAGTTATAGGTCTTGCTTAAGCACACATCGACGCATGGACCCAAGCCAGGAGGCGAACCACAGACTGACAGTGAGTCAGTCTGCATTACATGGCCCAACAAGCCTCAGTGTCCATATAAAAACAGAAACACTTTATTCTCAGATCAACAGTTCAACGAGTGAAGGGTTCAACTCTGGCCTGCGGGGACTGGTATTATTACGGCTCGTTTTCCAACCTTTAGTTCCATGTCTAAAGATTCCCTGATTAGATTTCTAGAATGACAAGGGGTGTGTGTGTGTGTGTGTGTGTGTGTGTGTGTGTGTGTGTGTGTGTGTGTGTGTGTGTGTGTGTGTGTGTGTGTTTGTCCATCCGTATGTGTTCTTCAATTCTTTCACATTGGCCTGTTATAGCACAACCAGGAGGCCGAGTTTCGCTAAACACATTTGTATACATTACTCCAGATTTATCTCTGTAGACATGTGATCAAGACGGTCCGGATTTGTCCTGTTTGGCTAGGATTGGCTTCCAAAATAATTCAGGAGAGGCCCCTTTTTGATCAAAATGCCTCTAATCATCAATGCAGCGTCCGGTTGCTGTGAAACTTTGCACGCACATTCCTACCAAGTCAAGGAAGAAATACCATGCTCCAGTTACAGCGCCACCATGAAACTACTCCTACGGATGTTGTCCAAATTCCACACAAATTAACCTACATTCTTGTCTGACATTTACTACACATCTAACAATGATGTTTTGATTGAACGTTCAGGCTGTACTTCTCCTTTGAAGTAACATTCTCTTTCATCTGTGGATTCATTCAACGAGGATCAGCCTGACTGTCAGTAAAAGAGATTCCATTTATATGGAAATCACTTTAGTGTATATTTGTGGAGACTTGGTGCTGTAGTCATTGTCGACTATAATGAAACTGTTTCCGTGTGACAAGGCATCATTCTTAAAGGACGACTTCACCACTTTTCAACCTATCTTCATATAATAGGTCCTCCTCACTATTAATCATGAGAAAATGGAGCAATGTTTTTCTACTTGGTCTGTGTCTCATAGGAGGGCTGTGGGCAGTTCAGAAACCGTCCTCCAGTGACATCATCGATAGGGAATACAAGCTAATAGAAACTGCAGGCTTTCTAGTCCTGAAAAGTTGCAATGCGAAAATGGAAGCCATCGTTCTCACGATAATGACATTTTGTAAAAGAAATCTTGTTTAAAAAAAAAATCTGCCTAATGATGATGTAACTGGAGGACTGTTTCTAAACTGCCCACAGCACAGAAAGAAATCGTGCCATTTTATCATGATTATTAGTGAGTGGTCCTTTAAAGACCTACTGAACTGAATGAGTGTAACTGAATCGAACACACACACACACACACACACACACACACACACACACACACACACACACACACACACACACACACCTTATTTGCCCTTGAATTTTGTAGCTTGACCCTAATCGCTCTGGCATCCATCTGTCCATTTTAGGGACAGCAGGGTAACATTAGAAATATTGATGGTGTTTGGGAGAATTTTGCCCTTGCCTCTTTAACAATGATAGTTTGTTTTATTAATTTAAATTGCAAAAGGGCTGTGCCTCCTCTGCTTATACTGTCCATAATGTGGAATAATACAGATCCAGATTTGCTGTGGTATTCATTCATTCATGTGCGTGATCTGCTTTTATTCTATTATTCTGAATGTTATAAATTGTTCAGTTCATACTGTAGGCTGGAAGATGTTTAGGCTGCCAGTTAATGTTTACCCAGGTCTGTAAAATGCAATGCTGCACAATATCTATTGAAGAAGGTGAAGTTGTATCTGTGCTTTTAATGCCCACATCCAAGGTGTTATGATCCGGGGAAGGTCATGGGCAATGAAATGTATTCAACTTTTATATTTTACTTTCTAAAACTTTAATTTGACACTAGTGAGCATACAGTACACACACACACACACACACACACACACACACACACACACACACACACACACACACACACACACACACACACACACACACACACACACACACACACACACACACACACACACAGAAGTACAGAACAAACACAATAATAATTATAGTAATACAAATTAGTTTGTTCTGTACTGCAATTCACAAGGGAAGAACAGGGTATGAAGTGTGGACTTATCACGCTTACCCCTTAAGGTACGATAGTGGATCTTAGAGAGATACTTGACTGGAACCCCCTGTGATGAATCGCTCACCATTACAGGCTCTACAGTGTATTATCAGATTCATAACATACAGTACATACAGGTAGCGTGTAAAGCCCTGGAGTTGTACAATATGAAACTGAGTTCCACCAATGAATATTAAGCAGCTTGACTCTCTGTATGGACTGTTAATCACCAGTGAGGTCAACCAATTCCGCTTCACACACACACACACACACACACACACACACACCCACCCCCCTCCGGGAGGGAGTCAGTTCACATACGTAACTTGTACTGTACGGTTCATCAGATTCCATGATCCAACCTGCAGACTGGCTAGCAGCCTCACGCCGTCATGAATTATTCATTGACACGTTGGGAGTGGGACTATGAGGTTGAGACTATGAGGAGTCTGTGGAGCTCTCAGACATCTCCCATCTCACCACAAGGGAAGCATATTTACCGAACAGTCACGGTTTGGTTCTTCTAGACGATCACGTTTACGGTTGGGCGGTAACACTCGGACCACCGGTGGTATGTAAATCAGGATACACTGCAGTAGATCTCGCCGGGTCTCTCCATCACTTTTCATTGCCCTAAATTGTCTCGTCATTTATCACAGACACTGTGAGTGTGCTGCTCTACAACAGCCCTGAGGTGCTGACTGCTGACAATGCCACAGGACCAGGCCCATACATCAGACCGGTCACTGCCGATTCAGAGACAGCGTGTCCGTGTCCCATGCCCCCCCCCCCTAATTCTGCCATACTAGCCAAGCCATTCTTCACTCAGGCCGCCAGCATCTCGATTGCCCAGCCCGTGCACACACATTGTCAGCTAGAGAATTAACTGTGTCTGCAGCTTTAAATAATAGATGAGGACACTCATTTGTGTGTGGCGGTACTTTCTCACAGGCAGTGCTCAGGTAGCTAGGCTAGCTGTCACACCTAGGGCATGTGGTAGAGTTATTACAGAGAAGTTCTCTTGCTCATGTGTAGCTCAGCCTGAAGAGCAAAAAAGGCCTAATATGGCCTATTCCTTGGCCACATGGGGATCACCTCTTACCATACTGTACAAGCGCCACACGTTTGGTGTTAACCCTAGCCCCACGCAGGAACTCTTGGTTCGAATCGTGTTGTACACATGCACTTGTGTGTGGAATAAAAACTATTAAAAATAAATACACACAGAGAGAGAGAGAGCGAGAGAGAGAGAGAGAGAGGGGGGTTGAGAAGTTTACCTTTTGAAAACTTTTCAAAACAATTCAAATGTTTTCAAAAGTTACATCTTTTTAAATAAATAACAAAATCTCTACTCTTCAAAAGTATGTTTTACAAGCTCACAACGCACCGCAACGTCTCTAATTGCACCATCAATTTATAGACTGATTTGATGTTAATAAATCCTTCAGGAAATGTGTGAGTGTTATTGGCAGATTATGTACCAGGTTTGTGTTCAGGTACTAGAAAATGAAAGGCAGCACACTTTAATGATGTATATGAGCAACAAATTATTCACATGAAGGGATATGGACTTATTTAATTTTTCATAGGAAGCAGACTACAGTATGTATCCAGAAGTTCTCTCAGCACATACAAGAACTAGAACTAAACTTTCATTTTACTTAGTTATATGATAGTCAGTGCTTAAATAATCAAACACTTTTCAATAGTAGATGGCATACGCAAACAAGCATCACCTTTTTTTCCCCTCTGTCATGGAATTCTGCTTCCTAT
This sequence comes from Protomyctophum parallelum, assembly GCF_964188405.1. Lineage (NCBI taxonomy): Eukaryota > Metazoa > Chordata > Actinopteri > Myctophiformes > Myctophidae > Protomyctophum > Protomyctophum parallelum. The sequence goes on from NC_139713.1 coordinate 19,780,456, forward strand.
AGATAAAAAAAAGAAAAATGCCCATCAATACCCCACTAGTCATTGAAGACAGCAGAACCAGATTGCAATGCATTTGAGCATTTGTTGAGCCACTCTTGAATGAGACAGTCACAATTCCCTCAGAGCGTGTGAAGGGCAGGCTAGACCTTAATACCCACTTTCACTGTGCCTTCAACTTCTCATCTCCCTGTCGCTGTCAGTCAAAGGCATGATTTCAGAAAATAAATAGGGTGGCAATATATATTTACCATAGCTCCATTTCTAAAATGGCAAAGAATTGTGGCTCTAGAAGCTCTCAACAACGCGTCGCCAAGCAACGGGTTGAGGGCTTGTAGATCAACCATTTGTTTGGGGGCAAAAAGAGAAAATGTTTGTCTAAAATGACATTCCCAAAATAGGGATGCCACGTTGAAAGCGGTTACTAATGGCATACATCCCTGCTGTCAGTTCGTAGCCTTTTCTGTGCAGAACTGTCACTTTTCAGGAAATGGGGAAAAATAGCCGGTGTTCAAATGTAGTTATGAGTTCTCGTTCATAATTATTACGGGTTAAATAATTCAATTATATTATAAAACCCACAGGCAGACTTAACCACTTTCAACCTGGCATCCCTATTTTACAAAATGTTCGAAACGTTTAAAAAAATGTGGTCTCGCGGTGTGCATCTTACCGTTAGGCATCGCTGTCCTGTCCACCGAGGACAGTGAGCACATTCTGAGAGAGACAGTCAGCTTACATACCCCAAGGCTGTCAGACCACTTTAACCACTTTGATTTGATTAAGCAGATGAATTGGCACATTCCTTAATTTATTCAATTTGGGCGGCCGTAGCTCAGTGGCCGGCCGTCTGGTAAGCAGAAGGTTCCCAGTTCACCTCCCGAACCCCAGCCAATGTGTCAGAGTGTCACTGAGTGAGACACTTAACCCCAGCCAATGTGTCAGAGTGTCACTGAGTGAGACACTTAACCCCAGCCAATGTGTCAGAGTGTCACTGAGTGAGACACTTAACCCCAGCCAATGTGTCAGAGTGTCACTGAGTGAGACACTTAACCCCAGCCAATGTGTCAGAGTGTCACTGAGTGAGACACTTAACCCCATCCAATGTGTCAGAGTGTCACTGAGTGAGACACTTAACCCCAGCCAATGTGTCAGAGTGTCACTGAGTGAGACACTTAACCCCTAAAAGAACCCCAGCCAATGTGTCAGAGTGTCACTGAGTGAGACACTTAACCCCTAAAAGAACCCCAGCCAATGTGTCAGAGTGTCACTGAGTGAGACACTTAACCCCAGCCAATGTGTCAGAGTGTCACTGAGTGAGACACTTAACCCCAGCCAATGTGTCAGAGTGTCACTGAGTGAGACACTTAACCCCTAAAAGCTCCCCCTGAGTTATCCCCGTGACCATCTTAGCAGCCATTAACTGGATGAAGCTGAATTGAATTCCCTTCAGTACAATGAATAACAAAATAACTCCATTTCCTTCCCTCAATCAGCTGACCAATGCACTGTCCATGGTGCTGAAATGTCTCTTCAGGCTTCAGCACCCCCTGGTGGCCAGCTTGTATGGTCGGGTCCATACCACATGCCACAATAAAACCATACCAAACCATACCAAAGCCAATGGTAGGTGTTCATTCTCGAGATCGGCTGCACCTTTGATTACAGTTTTGAGGAAGCCTTCCTAACCAAAGTGCTAAAATATCACCAGTTAGAGCAGACAGTTAGGCTACAGATGTAAACTTTGAGTCTTTATCTTTGGTAGCCTAGGAGGGCACGTGCACAAGTTGGTTGTGAGGGGCCTTCAAATGACTGGCCTCTCCAAAAGGAGGGCCAAACAGTTAGCAATGAAGGTACTGCTCAGCATCAGCTATTATAGGAAGCTGCTCAATTTGGAGGAGGGATTGTTTCCTTTGTCCTTGATTGACGCCTGCCCTGTCTGACAAGTGTGTCAACTGTAGTGTAAGTAACAATGTTCCCGCCTTATAGGAACTTTGTAACTGGCTGTTATCTATCGTCTGACTGCACAGGCAGTGTTTATGTCCTTTGTAAAAGGTATTCCTGCACTTCTGATTATGTGGACATAAATATTTCATGTGTGTGTGTGTGTGTGTGTGTGTGTGTGTGTGTGTGTGTGTGTGTGTGTGTGTGTGTGTGTGTGTGTGTGTGTGTGTGTGTGTGTATGTTAAGAGGATCCTCTGAGGTTAAATACACATTTGTTTGCTTTTATAGGTTGATTTAATAAGGTCTTGAATTCAGAAAGGGACATGTTGTTGACATTGCTTTGATTGCTAAATTGGTTTTGATATGTTTAGCCCAATTATCTTGTAATGTATTCTGCACAATGGCTTATATTATACAGTATATGGCTATAATTACTATACACACAACTGGGATGGCGAGGTTTAAGTGATTAAAGCCATTATCCGCATCCTTCCAGGACCTCAGAACTATGCTTTGAGGTTTGACGCTTTACTTGCATTTCAAACAGTTAAACAAATAAACCCTATAGCCCCAGTCATGGCTTGCACTGGAAATATGTATATACAGTATAAAACCTTTAAATGCCAGGAACATAAAGCAGACTTTACTTTGTGTAACTTAAAGTACAGTATACGATTCTCAGGGCGTAGCAACACTTCAGTATACGATTCTCAGGGCGTAGCAACACTTCAGAACAATGGATAAACAAGCACTGAATGTGTGGATTATTTTTGAGCGGGCAAAAATGCAAGGCCAGGCAGCATTTAGGCCGTTCCTTTGATATCTTTCAGTGCTTTGAGCAGCTGGTGGGCACTGGCATCAAAGTGCCGCTTCAAAGAGATTGGCCGGTTTTCCAGACGTCTAGTAGATGCTATCACATTGGTATCACTGCCGGGTGACAGTTCACCAATGCTGAACCTTCTTTCAGTTTTTCCCCTTATAATGGGAGTGGATGGAACTTGACGCCACTTGAAGCGTATGTCTGCTCTAGCCCAATGAAAGACAGCAAGGCGTAAACCTCGGAAGTCGGAAAGATAATTGTTCCTTGCATAACTGTAGTTCCAGGTTTCCAGAATCATACCCATTTCCTATTCTGGTTCAGTGTCCCAGAGCTTTGTTTGATTGGCTCGGCTGCAGATTTGAATGGGAAACATACATGACCACTTTTTTTTAAGATACTTTTTATGGCTGTTTTGCCTGTAATTGATTGAGTACAGTAAATAGACAGGGAGACTGCAGGGAAGATCATAGGGGTAAGACAACTCCCCTCTCTTCAGTCTATTTATGAGCAGGCTACATTAAAACAGGCTCAAAAAAATTGCAGTGATGTTACCCATGTTTTAAATGGCGAGTTTGTACTTCTGCCCTCTGAGAGAAGATACAAAGAACCAAAGTGGAAGTACATCAGATTTAAAAAGTTTGTAGCAGCATCAACTAAGATGCTGAACGAGGCTCTGAAACAGCGGTAACTGCGTGAGGCTAGATTATCCACATCATGTGTGCAATTGTGTAATGTTGTGTCTTCCTCTGTAATGTATTTTTGTTGTCATTGATGTTTTATGTGTGGCTGTAGCTGGGGTGAAAGCCCAAGACAAATTTCCCTTGTGGACAATAAAGTTTACCTTGACAGGACAGGGGGAGAGAGACGGGGGGGAAGACATGCGCCAAAGGCCGACGGGCTCGGGACTCGAACCCGCGACACGCCGCCAGGCTGGATTGCCGGCCTAGGTGCCTGGACCGCTCAGCCGCGGCCCAGGCCACACATGACAAGTGTGTTTCCCGTTCAAATCTGCTTCCGAGCCATTCAAATTAAGCTATGTGAAAATGAACGGGAACAGGAAACATGGCAGTGGCAGTGACATTGGCTGTGAGTCACATTAATAAAAGGATTAACCCACACATGGCACCTGGCTGCAGATGACATCCCTGGTCGAGGCCTCGCGGCGTGCACGGACCGGCAGCTGCAGTTTGTTTGTGAAATCTTCAATTTCTCCCTAATTCTATCTGTATTTGCACACAGACCATGCATCGCCTCTACGCCCATAGGGGTAGGTGACGAGTAAATGCTTGTTAATTTAATAAGGTCATTAATTCATGAATTGAGTGTAAGAGCCATGTTGTCGACTAGCACTTTGCTTTGATTCACATTATGACCTCTTCTTCTCTGAATTGGTTTTGATATGTTGAGCCCAATTATCTTGTAATGTATTCTGTACAATGGCTTATACAGTATGTGAGCTTTTTATCATAATTAATTTCTCCCCAACTAATCCCTGGGAAAAAAAGAATATTAGCTTCAAATGCTTTGTTCTCTCCCATTCAAAACACAACACTGCTGTTGGAACAATAAGAATGGGCTTAAACAGAGCTGGAAGTTTTATTCTTCTTCTTTCTTTTTTTGTGTGCAGGAAAAGCACTAAATTTACCCAAGCTCAGGCGGCAATTATTTTAGCGTTTAAAATTGTTAGTTCTTTGCTGCAAGCTCTGAAGTAAAGATGTTCTATAGTAAGCACAGTTTAATAGCCACAGGTGAAGTGAAGCTGTCAGATTTGGATAAAAGGATTGGTGCAATAATTGGAAGAGACTGCATTGTCAGGTGCTCATTAGTACAGTAGACAAACATGGCCTAAAAATATCCCAAACAATCTTTAAAAAATGCATTTCAAATATACTGTACTGTATATGAATCTCATTATTTCTCTGCACAAACTATGTAGACCAGGAGTCAGGACATCCGACAGTGTTTCCCAAACTCACGTCGTTCTGAAGAACTGCTATACTTAGCGATACTGCATAGTATGTAAAACAATATAATTGCAGGTTTTCAAGAGACTGATCTGTAGCTCACTGAGCATTTCATTCATAAAATGTGGCTTTGTATCAATATGAACAATCCAAGAGAGTTGTGGCACTGTGCACACCACAGACACTGATGTCACACCCTGTCTAGTGTCTTCACCGGATTGTAACACTCAGTCTAGTCGTATGATGTTGACCAAACGATTTCATTTTAAAGATCCCCATAATTCTGTGAGGGTGTACAAAAAAACACAGGTTCCATTTGTACATGCACCCTCAGAGTTACAGACCTGTAATTGTCCATTTGGAACCCCAACACAGAGAGTCCCTGGAACCCAAGTTTGGGAACCACTGATTTATCACACACAGTGCACTACATGTACATGTAATGTATATATATAAACAACTCGTGCGTGCGTTGCTCATGCATGAGCATGTACAATCAGGTCGGAATGTGCCTTGCAACTGTAGGAATGGTATTTGTGCCATTTATGGCTGGTTTTATTGTCACTAGGGGCACAGCGTACAGTATAATGCACAGCATACAGTATAATGCATGTACAGTTTAATTGTAGTCATTCATTTTCTGTCCTAGTCCTTGTTGGACAAGAGTACTTCTTCCACCATTGGCGAGTACAATAACCTGTTAGCATCGGAGTCCAAACCAAGCATCTGTAAAGGTTATTATCTATAGTTCATGGTTTTCATCCTGATGAGAAATGTGTTTTATTTTGTCGAGTGCTCCTCTCCCTATACTCCCTAGGTACTTAATGACAATGATTAATCTTTGAAGGCACACAGTGGGAGCAATAATGCATAATGGATCATTTCTTGTTCTACTGATTTCCTTCCCGTGTGCATTTTATGAACTGATGTCCCCACTTTGAACGTGATTGATTTGCTCAACGCACAAAATGAGGAAATCAGTTATGCCGTCATTTTGAAAAAGTTATCGTTGTCAAACTTCTGTGCATTGTATGAAGAAACACTGCCACACCACATCACATGGCCTCTTTCCCACCGTTTGGGAACCGGTTCAGTTCAGAACCAATTCTTAGTCCATGAGCCAGAGCTCCACAATTGGAACGTTAATTATGAATTGAGTGGGCAAACCCACACCTATATTAAATTGTTTATAGGATCAATATTTTTTATTTTAAATTTGAATCTACAATTTCAGAAAATGTGTAATACAATAAATCAGTTTCATAGCGAAAACTATTAATTTTATTTTTACCTGTATCACGTATGCATCACGGTGAAAATAACAAAATGTGTAAAAAAAGCTACTGTGGGGGTACAGGCTTTAGTTTAGACATACTATTGGTCCGACTAGTGTCATTAGACCGACAACCTACCTCAAACCCTAACCTAACCACAAGCACAGGAGCAGTGCATGTTCGACCGCATCCGACCGTTGTTTCCGCATGTCAGTCCATTGGTGTGTCTAATCTGTGTTCCCTACTGTGGAAGGGTTATCATGTATTATTTTAAACAATTTAATATATGTATGGTTTTGCATTTTCATAATTAACGTTCCAATTTTGGAGCTCTGGCTCATGGACTATAAACTATTGGTTCTGAACTGACCGTTTCCCAACCGGTTGAAAAGGGGTCAAAGGCTCCCTGGTTATTTTTCCAGTGCTTTGCCTGGAGCTTAAGATTGCTTTGTCTTCTACCAGGAGACATTTTCTATAAAGCATTCTTCTCTCTCAGACTTATTAAAAACATCTTGCCTCAAATGTGCAGGTTGCTGTGGCTGAGGAAATGTTATGCCATTGAGTGATATAAAACATGGACTGTAAAATCTACTCGTGGATGGAAAATTCTTTCTCTGAGGTGATTCAAGAGATTAAAAAAATAGTGACATTTTCAGCTAATAAGCTCACGATGTGTCACAATTGTGAGCTTAATGTGTGCAATTTTCACAAATGTTGACACCATTTCATGACACCATTGTGCAGCGAAGTATAAAATTGTTAAAGTGGTTAATCAATTTCCTTCTCAAAGTAATCAATAGCATAATCGCTAAAGAAAATAATTTATAGTTGCAGCCCTTAGTTCAGATAGCTTAGGTAGTTCCCTTAGTTTAAATAGTTGCAGAAAAAATGGAAAGCCACATTATTCTGTCATGGTCTCCTTTGCCTCCTTCAGCCCACCTTCGCCATCAGCTCCTGTATCATGTTCTCCAGCCCATGGACATTTATTCCTGGATATTTATTCCCCTACGCTCTAACTCTCTCTCATTTCTCTCTCTGTCTGTGCATCGGCCACTGCTGTTCATTGGAGCAATGTATCAATGCGGCCACATTATTGTTCAGGGAAAGCTGTGCCTCCTATTGCATGTACTGCATGCCAGTATGTCTATCTGTTGAAGCAGAAGAGATAAACAGAAAAGAGAGAAAATTCTGTTACTACGTAGTCGAAGAGCCTTTAAAATGATGTTTTCTCTGTTATTTGCCATCTAGACTATGCATTATTGGGTTGCATTAAATGTTCATGATAAATATATATGGAAGAACATTATACAAATTATCATTTTGTTTGTTGCAGCCTCTACAAGTCATGGACCCAGACCATCCACTGGCTACACATGTATGAGAAGTATACAACAGGAAATAAATGGTGATGCGGCCATGGAAAAGCACACCAATGGAGACTAGAGCCATCTGTATCCGGCAAGCCAGCACGACAGACTGCTGACCATGAGTGCAGTTTTTCATTTTAAAAGCAGCCAGAGCAGCTTGGAAGTCCAACTGGCCTTATTCATCTTAATTTAGTTATGGTCCACTTCATTTTTGTCCTTATTTTGTTTTGTTTTTGTGCCCTGTTTTTCCCTTTCAGACAAAGCGGTTATAGCCAGCCGGTGGTTGTTGCTACCAACCACAGAACACACCTTTGTTTTAGAAACCTTGTTCACCACATTAACCAGGCCTCAGACTTCCTTAACGTTAGCCACTGCATTACACATGACTACCCTGCATTGATTTGTTTTGTTCAATATCAAAGTGTTTTGTGCAATATAGTGTAGTAATTGGCATCCAAATATCATAAACAACTCTGTTCATGTTCCATGGAAAAAATACAAATATCTGAGCCACCTGTTCTTTTGATTTGCTAAATTGGGATTGAAATGTAGTGTACTATTAACTTCGTCTTAATGGAGTCTTCAGACAAATCACCACCAGATGGCTTTTTTAAATAAATAAATATATGCTGCTCAGTTACTTTTCAATGTTTTATTTTGCCTAATTGGCTGCATGGCAGCCAATCAGACACTATGTCCTTTTTTGGGAATCACTGTCAAACACAACAACATAGAAATAACCTAGACTATAGCAAAGCCATACCTGTCCTCATTGCTCACGTAAGGCCTCCTGCATGAATACATTTAGAAGCAAACCTGTTTCCCTAAAGCCTCTTTAGCCTACACACACCTGTTTCCCTAAAGCCTCTTTAGCCTACACACACCTGTTTCCCTAAAGCCTCTTTAGCCTACACACACCTGTTTCCCTAAAGCCTCTTTAGCCTACACACACCTGTTTCCCTAAAGCCTCTTTAGCCTACACACACCTGTTTCCCTAAAGCCTCTTTAGCCTACACACACCTGTTTCCCTAAAGCCTCTTTAGCCTACACACACCTGTTTCCCTAAAGCCTCTTTAGCCTACACACACCTGTTTCCCTAAAGCCTCTTTAGCCTACACACACCTGTCCACATGTGGCAGTAGCAGAGAAATGTGTGATGTGAGTGGTGACTTTCTTCATCTCATTTAAATATAGAAAATTTTAAATTAAACAAACATGTTTAGGCCTACTTCAGCATCAAATAAATTAAATTGCCATCAATATATATATATATATATATATATATATATAAAGAATAAGAGAGCCTACTGTCAGCTGTCCAGCAGTCCAAATTTCAGAGGTGAAGTGATGTTGACAAGGTAAATTTAGGCCTATATGAAAACACTACTGTCCCATTGTGCAAGTGAATTAAATTGAATAACATTCGATTGTGGGTTAATAAATATAGACCTAGAAAAGGAGGTTAAATTGGAGGCTATTGTGCAGTCAAAGTTACCAATACAAGCTAGTTGATTCAGCATTCTTTTATTGACCAGTCAGTCCGGTATGGTAGGCCTGAGGCCTACCATAGGCCTCAGGCCTACCATTGCGTGGCACATCTATGCACGGAATATCTATGTTCACAGTGAAAGGGGGTGTTGTTGAGAGAAACCACACGCATACTCACTATGGATATTTCCTTTGGGAAACCCAGCCATGTCCTTCTGCTAAAGAAATGTCCACTTGTCTGACCTACCTCTACTGAAATGATTGCTCAAATAATCCTCTGCCATTGACCCCTGATGACCCGTCAGTGCTTATGTCGCCATTGCGGTGATTCATTTATACCAGAGACAGTTACAGAGGCTGCCTCTTGACCTCTAATTGACTGTCAAAGCGAAAGCTTTGCTACCAATACAATGCTCTTGGCAGGTGCATTTGCTTAATGGCTTCATTAAATTAGTCATGCAGGCAATAAAAATGAAACATTTTCATGATAATTACTTTCCACATTATGCTTTTTGTGAATATGAACAGTATTAGGGTTGTGGCAGTAGTTTAATTACCTGCTCTGTGTTGAATTACTACAGTGGGTATGAGCAACGTCACAGATTAATATCCTATAATATCCTAATATCCAACAATAAAAAAAAAAAAGTGTTGCTATTAGTATAGCCCATAGGATTAATAAGGGCATAGCAGAAACTATGGAACAGTTATTGATGGGTGACTATTACCCAACCTTCTTAGAAAAGAGATCCCATACTATACTGCAGTTTATATTAAACTAGCAATGTTTATAATTTGCAGTGGTGGATAAGAGTGATTACTGTCATCATTCTTCTGAGAAACAATAAGCAATACTCAACTCAAAAGTAAAATTATAGATTGCTATATTAATTTCTAAAGTACAAAACAAAAGTCCAGATTAACTTTGGTTAATTTATCACCACAAGACCACAAGTTTTTCTTCAGCAAGTAAATGCTTACTTGGGGGCGCCCGCCGGCCAAGTGGTCCAGGTGCATGCCACATATAGGCTTTGACCTGACATCGTGTTGCGTATCCGAGTCCCGTTCATGACGACCTTTGACCTTTGCATGTCTCCCCTTCTCTCTCTTTCCTGTCTATCTTCACTTGATACTATCAATAAAGGTAGAAAAGCCAAAAACAAATCTTTTCTTTTTTTACAGTACTTGTTTGATGTTATTTTTTGTCTCTGAGAAACATTGCTCTGTGAAATCTGTCTGGGTTTAGCCACAAAATGTGGGATTTTTGATGTAAGGGGAGGAAATCTGAGGCTGAGAAGGATTCAGCTTCCACAGCATAATACACACACACACACACACACACACACACACACACACACACACACACACACACACACACACACACACACACACACACACACACACACACACACACACACACACACACACACACACACACACACACTTTTCTTAGTTATGAATGTTTTGTGGATGCATATTGGGACCCTCAACTATCACTATCATGTGTGCATGTTTACAATTTCAAGACAAATGTTCAGATGCTATAAGTTGAGACACCAACAAGTTACAACCTCCTGTGTTTACGATTCGCTCTGCCCTGCTGCTATTCTCACTTTCTTCTCTCTCCCTATTTTAGTTTATCATGTGGGTTTCATCTCAACTGTGGGCACAGTGGAAAAGATTAACATCTGTCACTGAATCCTAATCTCTGGCTTCGCACCCAGAGGAGCAGAAAGGGGAACAAATGAATATCAGTTTGGAAATGACAGCTCTTGCTGCAGGTTTCCCATTTTCTTGTGTGGAGGCGATAGGATGTGTTGTTTACAGCAAACCGACTAATGTTTTTATATCACACGGTCACCCATTTTAGGCCGATAACTGTCCTCTACTGTATTTCTCAGTCTCTCTTCCCATCAAGGGGGGTGTTTCGAATGCACAGCCACAGAGCTGGCAGACACGCATGCACACAGTGCCCATGTTTGATGTTATCGCCCATGCTTTCAATTGATTATGTATGCAATGGCCATATCTAACAGTAAGTGAGAAGTCAGATTTGAGCAACTCATCATATGGCTTAATAACAATTAATAATGGCTTAAAGTTAGTGAGTATTTATGGCCAGATGACCCACTACCATGATTGATTGCACACACGCCTGTTCAGTTCACCACATTATTGCCATTGAACTGTCCCATAGTAAATTTGAACATACACCATATACTTTACTTTGGCTGCACTGTTTCAATTACTAACCGGAAACCTCTGGCACTGTACTGTACATGTACTGTAAGTATTTTTGACCAGCACCTGTAGAAGAGATGTTCATGCTTCCTGTCGTATCCTACAAAATGAATATCAACATCTTAAAACCAAAATGTTGAATTGTGGGTTTGAGCTCACATGCCCTTTTGATGTAAATCAAAAGGGGGGGTAACTACCTGTCAGTGGGTAGTGTTGGCTGGGAGGAGGAGTAGGACTTAAGGGAAGTCCATACTGTCTCCGACCACCGAACTTTTCGTCTGAAAGATCAGACTTAAATTTTTTCTCCGAAGTAGAGTTCGGAGAGTCACAACATCTGGGAGTGCAGCTTTCAGAAAACATTTTCGGAGGAATGCGTTTCAGAAGTTGCAAGTGACGTCATGTTGTAGTTGTACCGGAGCTTTCCGACGAAAGGTTTGATGGTCGGAGACAGTATGGACTGCCCTTAAGGCCCTATAAATGGGGAGTGTTGGCTGATGAATGAATATCAACATCCTAATACAACAATTATGACAGGCAATTCCTGCTGAAAAATATGACCCCCCCCAGTCAAAAAACACTTAGTTTGAAATAGACACTCGTGCTTTCCAAGGTGTGATTTGCAATGTTTTTATTTGGTTTGCAGCTTACTTTTAACTATGTCTGCACCTTTATACCTCTGGGTTCTAAAAAGTTGGCCTTAGAGCCACTATTTTCAATATATTTATGTATGTCTGAAAATCACAAGATGTGTAGAAAGTGGATGTTTCTTAAGCCCCAAAACATGTCAACTTCGATGCAGACCATGTCACCTTAAATCTAATTATTTAAAATTATAAGTACATGATGACTGATACTGTATTTAGTGTGCTGTGTGGGATTTAAGCAATATTACACGAGAGGGTGTACGTTACTGTCATTAGGCCTAACAAAACATAGGTTGGTTTCCGGTTGCCGACCGACTCCATTAAATATGCGTGACCCAGATGATTTTATTGGCATTTGGTGAAAAAACAAATCAAAAGAAAGTCAAAATCCGACCGAGTCGGACCAAAAAGGTCTTTGATCACAAAAATTCTCTTTGGTGAGACCACCTGGTCACGCAAAGTCAAAATAAAGTCATTATTAATTAATTTGCTCCACGTGTAAGATGAGATGCTCTTTGAAGTGGGCATTGGTCAAAAACAAAAGCTCCGACAGTTTTGTTTGACAAAGATAGCTGTTGTGAAAGCTTGAAGCTACACTCTTGCTAGTGTGTGTGTGTGTGTGTGTGTGTGTGTGTGTGTGTGTGTGTGTGTGTGTGTGTGTGTGTGTGTGTGTGTGTGTTTTTAAAACGATCTGTTCAAATCAGTGGTTCCTGGACTCTGCTAATTTACCAGACCATTGTTTTTCCTCTCTGTCAGCCCCAGCCTGTGCTCTACATCTATTCCTCTGTCTATCATTCCTCTCATTCACTGTTGGTCCGGGGACCACCAGTGGTCCTTGAAGGGGGTTCCAGGTGGTCCCCAGCTAAATGATGGAGTTATTTAGAGGGAGGAAACAATTATAATAAAAAAATCAGTATGCAACTGGAACGCCACTCATCGTCAGCACTTCACCCCACTTGGTGTGGCCACTTGCTGAAGCGCAAACATTGAGATGCAATGCACCAGTGCAACATTTCTTCTCTGTTAGTCCAGTACTGTCACAACAACTGTTTCCGAGGTTGCAAGGACAATTTATGCAAGAGCACACTTTCAATCTCCAGGTTACCGGATCAAATCCATGTGGTAATTCCCAATAATTATTCATTAGACTTACACAATATTTGCAGATTGCCACAGCACACAAAAAACCACATAGGCTGTAATGTTATCTTGCAGTCGCAGTTGATGTATTTTCAGCTTTTATAATGTATGTATTATGTAATTGCGGCAGCCTTATATCCCCACCACCAGACATTCAGCCAGTCAACTAAGCTGGCTCAATATGTGGCCTGAAATGTTGTGAAAAGTTTGAAAACAGTGTTTGTGCCAAGAAAGACCCACGGTGAACATCAACAAACAGTTGCAGAGATTCTGTAGTCCAGAGCTCCTCGCACATTATCTGGTTTAAACATACTTCCTGCTAATTACAAATACAGAGGTATACTAACTACACTATACAACAAATAATCTACTGGTCCGCAACTGTCTTCACTCAATTAATTTATTTAATAACTAATTGAAGTATGTTCTGATTAATCAGATAATTTAAATCATTCTGATTCTAATTATTACCTTTTACCTGTTTTGTATTTATTATTAAATAATAATATAGAAGCATATTGACAATCAATTTCCGTTAATCATGCTGTAAATAACTAAGACTAAGTAACTAAGTTTTTCTGAATGTTTTCTGTTAATAATATGTATATGTTTAATGTCTGGTTATTGTACACAGGTTGAGGCCTCATATAGCCCTTTGGGCTTCTTGCCTCCTCTTAGGACTTTCCTTTATTATTATTATTATTATTAAAAGATTTTCTACGCATTTCCCATTTTTGTAGTGTTTTATACTGTGCTAAATAAAATAAAACAAATACATCAAATCAAATCAGTCCTGGCACAAGTACAACATTCATTATGAATAACTATTAATTTATGGTATACTTAACTAAGCTTGCCAGAGGTAGAATGGCGTGCGTGCGTGCGTGCGTGCGTGTGGGGGTGCTAGAGAGAGCGCTCCCTATGTCACCTCTTCCATAACTCTTCTCTGTTTGTTGTTCTTTGAAATGTTTGAAATGTTCTTTGACAGATGGTGATCAATCGTTGGTCAGTGTTTGGTTTAATCTTCCTTTATTTTTGTACGCTAACATCTTCAAAAGTGTTTGAAGTCACTGTCAGAATTGCCTCACTTACTTTCATGTGTAAGATGAGATACTTGTGGTGGTTTAAGAACTTGGTTCACTTCACTTTCACTTGTGATTGGAAGGGAAGGTAAGAAATAAATGTCCTCAAAGTCCTCAAACGACCTCTGAAGTTCGTTATGTGGTGTCTCGATGTTTGTACCCGACAATGATCTCTGTAGGTCGAAACGTGGTACTCCAATCTAACAATGTTTTTTCAGCTTTATTACGTGTCCTCAAACAACCCCCATGATATCAACTGCAACTGAACTATAACAGATGTTGGTCCTTAGCTAGCCATACTGTAGTTTTACATCCACAAAACCTTTCCATGCCACACACTCTCAAATAGATATAGGCCTAGCTTCTGGCTGTGGCCTCCCCATTATGAAATGGCTTAGAACAACATATGCCAATAGCAAAAATAGGCCATCTACAAGCTTGTAGCTCCAAGATTTTCACAATTTTGACAGAGAGAGAGAGAGCGCCATGCTGGAATGATTCGATACTGAGCCACTCTTTGTTTGCTTTGGTAATCTTAGAGATGGCTTCCTGCTCGAGGCTGTCTGTCTTTTCTGATGACCTATCCTTTGACTCCTCGCTGTCACTCTTGGAGAAGCTTTTTTCTTATCAGCAACATTTCAGGTGGCTGACTTTTAATACGTCTTTAATAACCGCTTTCCTGTTTCCCATCAGCAACCCACTTGGCTTCGTCATCCTATGCAGTTTGGTTCTAACTTCTGCACTGTAAAATCAATCATAGTGTCAATTTAGCTCCTGTTGTGACCCTCATGGTTCCATGTCAACTCAGAGTGTACAAACGGAACTGTATGGTTTAATGTTGTTAATTTAACTGATTTCTTTTTAAATATTGAGTCAAATTAACACCCTGGATTTCGCTATGCGTTTAACAGCAGCCACTGCCAAAGTTCAGGTGGGGATAGAGGTTGCTTTTTGTTGCTTGTAACCGTTTAATACTTGCCGTGACAAAAAGAACCAAGCACAGGCTGAAAAGGCTGAAATGTAGGACAAGAGCGGGCATATAAGGCCTTTTCACACGGGAAGCAACTGACGCAAGCGGGCACGGTCCTGTGAAATTGGCGCGTGCTCATTTCATGCACCCGCCCGCGGGCAGCTAGAGCTGGAGGTGCTTGTGGTCAGCTTTTCATTTTCACGCTACGGGGCCCGCGACCTAATCGTCTGCATAGTAAACACGTAGCTGATCCAAGCGAGAACATCTGAAACGGCCTGAAGAGAGAGAGGAAGAATTGGGCAACACGGCAGGGGGATTTAAATTAGGACAAATGTGGCTTTCCAACAGAGCAATACTGATCTAATAGCCATGTCTGTCTGTGTGTGTTGTGTGCCAGCCTAGTGATTCCTCTAGCAGGGGAGTGGCTGCGTCTCCCGTTGCAGTGCCATCCAGACTGGCTTTCTCAGCTGTCCTCTCTCCTGCTCTCTACAGTCTAATCAGAACAAATTTCTAATCCAATCAGAGTTTCTCAACCCCTTAACTCATCGATTGCGCAAAACGCTCTAAAGCGTTTTATTAATCTCGAGCGCCGTCTGCGCATCACGCTCTAAAGCGTTTTATTGGTGTTTTTACTGTATACTGTACATCAACTTCTCTGACGCCCGGACAACACATAATGTAACACTGATCATCTCCAGAAAGATCCGCTGTGAGATCCGGGAGTTTAAAGCCCCCCACCTCCTGAAAAGAGGCCTGGTCTAACCACATTCCAGGCATGCCGTATCCATTACGACGTACTGGGGAGGCGGCATCGCCGTCCTGCACACGGCATAGACCAACGCAGATCAGGGGATCTAAAATGGAGCTACCCATTTTCTAGTGTGTGTGAAATTTGTGAATACACTCGATTACCCTTCCCCTCCTGTTTCTACATGGTTTCTCCCGAGGCATCTCTCCATCGCATTACAGTTTCTTCCCCCCCCCCCCCCACTCATTCACACAGATCCACTCGACACAGCCCTCTCTAATTCTTTCCAACGACAACTCACCGGTCTGCCGCCTCATTCTCGGAAATATAAACCCGTATATAAACCAAGAATAATCTCCAACGGTCGATCGCCATTTCACGCACACGGACAGGTATACGCGAAACGAATGACGTATTCTCGAAGGACCGCCATAGGAGAAGCAGTATACATCTGACCAACTGTCTTTTTTTCGCCGTCGCGTCAGCCATGTTTGGACAAAGAAGCAGTATACTAGGCTAGCAGATATCACACCGTGGAACCCGCCCCACACTGCGAGTTGCGATCGATCGTTTTGCAGTTTGCAATGCTACTCTCATTCTCGGAAAAAAGATTCTCGGCAGTTGATCACCATAATCGCCATAGCGCCTTCGCCAGCCAATTGCAGTGATAAGGCGTCTGGGACGTAATCGACCCGTTTGTAATGGATAACTAATACAATCCTAAGCTGCGGAAGCCATCGTGTTGTCTGTCATTTTGTCGAAATCACAGCCAGCCGGGCTACGCTTATCGCTCCTGTGGTTCATGTCCAGACATGTCGTGGAACCCCCCCCCCCCACTGCGAGTTGAGTCGCTCCTGTGGTTCATGTCCAGACATGTCAACCTCTCAAGTCACTGTTATGCTATCAAACGATCTGTTGATTTTGTTTACTGAGACAATGATCACATGTGCATAGAATCATCATCATCATGACGTTATCATGACAGGCAGATATAAACATAAATAAATTATCATATACATACTACACACTGAATGAAAGCCCTAAATGTCTAATTTTAGGAGGAAAACAAATAAAATACACATATCCCATATACTGTTTGTCAATACTAGACTATTGAATCCATTTCATTTATAAAATTCTCTTTTTCAGAGAGAACTTTAGCCCATTCTGACCTGAGATCAGATTCATACGAGGTTTCCACTGGACACACACTGGTCTGATTAGAGAAAGCATGGACCTATAGAACTATTATTCACAAAATAAGGCATATAGCGACATGTACATACTATATACCGTATGAAACAGAAGACTCTCTGCTTTCATAAGAAAAAAACTAATACTGTAATAATAATAAAAATCACACCCATGTGAAGTGAGCAGTGCAATGTTGTGAAGTGAGCAGTGCAACATTGCACTGCTCACTTCACAGGGGTGTGATTTTCATTATTATTACAGTAGAAGTATTTTTCTTATGAAAGCAGAGAGTCTTCTGTTTCATACGGTATATAGTATGTATAGGCCTTATTTTGTGAATATTTAGTTGTCAGTTCCTTGTCTTGTCTAAAATACTCTGAGGATTTCAGAAAATGCATGGACCTGAAGAACCATTATTCACAAAATAAGGCCTATAGCGACATGTACATACTATATACCGTATGAAACAGAAGACTCTCTGCTTTCATAAGAAAAATACTTCTACTGTAATAATAATAAAAATCACACCCATGTGAAGTGAGCAGTGCAATGTTGTGCAACATTGCACTGCTCACTTCACAGGGGTGTGATTTGTATTATTATTACAGTAGAAGTATTTTTCTTATGAAAGCAGAGAGTCTTCTGTTTCATACGGTATATAGTATGTACATGTCGCTATAGGCCTTATTTTGTGAATAATGGTTCTTCAGGTCCATGCATTTTCTGAAATCCTCTCTGGTGGGCGCAAGCTGCATTCAACAGCCAATTACTGACAAACTATACATGGGACCATGTGTATTTGTTTTCCTCCTAAAAGTAGACATTCAGGGCTTTCATTCAGTGTGTAGTATGTATATGATATTATTTGTGTTCATTTTTATATCTGTCTGTCAATGTCTGTCAACTTCAACCTTCCATATCTCTGCTGTTTTTTCAAAAGAGCAGCGTGCAGTGAAAAGCAGGTTTTAGAAAAAGGTCAATATCTCCAGAATGGAAGATGGTAGAATCATATTTTTTTTTTTAAATTGAAGTGGACTAGTTTGGCTTCCTTTTGATTTATGCAATGTGCGATGTGCTATAAGAGGCCCCTCGCTGTGGGCCCCTAAAAAGTTAAAAAGTCCAATGTTAATCGCTTAGCAGAAGCAATCCTGAGTAGAATTTCAGAAGTTAGCAATCAATGTGTTAATAAGGCTTCTAGGTAAATTAGTGGCTTTGTCGACAGAGATGTGTCATGCTGTCCAGTTATTAGAAGTATAATCTATAGTGTCTCTGGTGAGACGGAACTCGCATAGTGAGTGCAGGGTCACGAAAACATACAAGATTTGATCCGGATCAATAGGTTAGGCAACAATTTAAGAATTATTGAAATATAATGGATGAATAGACAACAACTTATCATGCGTGTGAATTATAATAAGATGAATTCCTTCCACAGTGCGCATTGCCTTTCTTTGACCATGTTATTACAGAGTATGTCACAGTCTAAAGGAAAACAGCCAAGAAAGCCCAAGAAATAACTTATTTCCACACAACCCAGGACCTCCTCTGAGATGGAGGTAGACACCCAACCTGGGGGGTCCTTTATAGAGCTATAAATCTGTATATTTGCCCTAGGTGTCCTATCTAAAGTGATCGTTCAGTTCAGTTCATCATCCAGTCATCTGGAGAAAGATGCTCATGTAAAGTAAAATGTACTTAAAGTATCAAAAATACTAATTTTGCAGAATGTCCCATTCTGCAAAACACTCACAATGCGTTGCATTGCGACGTAGATCTGCTATTTTCAAATGGCTGAAACGCATATAGGGCTGAAGAGGTTAATGTATGTTTTGTAATAATAAATCAAAATCTAAGTAACTAAAGTTTTCAAATTAATATAGTGGAGTAAAAGTACAATATTCAGATCCGAGATGTACAGTAGTGGCGTAGAAGTAAAAGTATTGGAAATTGGAAAAAGTACAAATACCTAAATATTTTACTCAAGTACAGTACTTACAGTATGTAAATGTTATGTTCCACCACTGTTGGCATCACCATTTTATACTCATTTGCTTGCTTCCTGCTCATGGGCCTGCCCTCTGGGCGAGCTCCTCTTCAACTAAACAGCAATCCTGCTGGCAGAATTTCATTGCGAATTGAAGATTTGTCTTTAGAGATTAGTATCATTCAAACACAACAGCCTGTGTCCACTTCTTGTCTGAGTAATATGCAAATAATTAACAAATACTACGAGGACAACACTACTTCCCAGCAGCAATCACACCCAAAGGATTTGTATGAAAAATGTGAAAATCAACTGGTAACTCCAATGCAATCGAGGCAGCAGGCTCGCCTGGAGCCGACTGGTTGCAATTAGGAAACGTGGAAACTAGCTCTGAGACGTCAGACGTCCGTTGGTCCCATTGTCTGACTATTACTAACCCTAAATCTAACCATAACTCTAACCCTAACCTAATCTCATGTCTTAATCAGCCATGTAAGTCACCTAACCTCACATCAGTCTTAACCGGCCATGTAAGTCACCTAACCTCACATCAGTCTTAACCGGCCATGTAGTCACCTAGTAGCCTTGCCGAGCCATGAGGCCCATAGGGACAGGAGCCTATCTCCTGTTTCTGTAGCGTGAGGCAGCTTGATGTACAAGTACACCCCCTGGACATGACGCTAGTATGTCGCAGGGACTTACCCCCAATCCAACCCTCGATGCTGAGTGCCAAGCAGGGAGGCATTGGGTCCCATTTTTTACAGTCTTTGGTATGACCCGGCCGGGGATTGAACCCCGACCTCCCAGTCTCAGGGTGGACACTCTAACCACAAGGCCACTGAGCTGGTGTAATGTAGTCACCTAACCAGTCTTAACCGGCCATGTACATGTAAGTCAGTTTCACAATGTTTTCGCTTCGGCGGCAATAATTTCACTTTCACCGCGTTTCCTAATCGCAGCCAGTATACATGCAGTCGGCTCCAGGCAAGCCTGCTGGCTCGACTGCATTCGAGTGATAAGTAACCTACTGGTGATTATCTGTTGATAACATTCAAAGCAGGTGTCACAACCACAAAGATGTTATGCGTAGCACACCCATATTGTCAGCAGCGGCCCCGTCTGGTCATACAAGAAATGCACCACAGGGGTTATAGGCAATTCAACTCAGGCGTCTAATGCTAATGCTTTGAATTGGTGTTTTAAAATGATCAAGTCATGGGTTCAGGAAGAGGACAGAGGACAATCTGGGGATTGTCCCCTACCCAAATCCATCTCGGCGTGAGCATCAATGCATTGTCCGACTTACAGTTAATGTCAACATCACTTGGAAATTTAATATAACACTTCACTTTGGCATAAATGTATGTTTTGCCCAATAGTAGTTCACCACCCTATATATTAGCATTTTTATTTCTAGCCATTTTGCCATACAATATGATATGAATCGATATGATGTTATGTCATTCTCCCAGTGGGGACAATGACATGAGACATTAGACTCACAAGCAGCACACATCTGTAGTAATAAAATCACGTGGATACACGAATGGCTACCAGCAGTTTGCAAGATTAGCTCCGGATACACAGACAGACATCCCTGCACTGTATAAAAACTAATCATGTGGATCTCGGGATCCATATGGGAATGGCGTAGCTCCACTCTCGATCTTGGACTTGTGTGGCCAGCCGGTGATCTCATGCGTGTAGGACATATCTATAAGTATAAGTATCACTCCAAATGTCAGACACTTAATTCCTGGATCATCCGAGCGAGCAGCCATCTGCTGGGTGAAGCTGAAGCAGTAAATTAAATGTGCCCTCCCCTGGGAACCAGAAACTACTCTATTTCCCAGTAGCCTTTCCAAATGCACTTAAACACGATGATGAAAAATGGATATTTAAAAACACCCATCGCAACACTGCAGTAGCAGTAGCCTCTCAGCCTTTTGCAGCTCCAACGTGGGATTGTTGCTGCAAACTGAAAGTGACACATCATATGGATGGAAACTGCCATACTTGACAACCCTTGGATGAATATGGTTAAATGTTTTATTTCGGCCCAGGCCGTAGCGTAACGGTCTGGGCACCGGACTGGTGATCCAGTCGCGGTGTGCCGCGGGTTCGACTCCCGAACCCGACACGGCCTTTACCGCATGTCATCCCCCCATCTCTCTCCCGTTTCCTGTCAGCCTACTATCTGTCACTTAAAAAATCAATAAAAGGCGTAAGCCGCAAAAAAATATCTAAAAAAAAAAAAAAAAATCACACACGTGTGAACTGAGTGGTGCAATTCCCCTCCCCCCCCCCCCCCCCCCCCCTCTCTCTCTCTCTCTCTCTCTCTCTCTCTCACTCTCTCTCATTAGAGTCACTACCCCTCTCACTGTTTCTGGCGCCCCCTACTGCTATTATTAAGTCACATACTCATGCTCACACAGACAGACACACACACACACAAACAAACAAACAGACAGACACACAAACAAACAAACAGGTACGAGGACATTGCAAGCTGGTTGTAGGAGTGGTTGCACCACTCAAAAAAATGTTTTATTTCCACACACACACACACACACACACACACACACACACACACACACAACTTGAACTATTTTGCCGTTAATCATCAAGAAAATTGTTTCATGATTGGATTATCCATATTGACTAGTGAGTGGAAAAAGCCAAACAACGTAGTACCTTTACAGTTAGTTGAGAGACTGCTTTGTTTCAAAAGGCTTCACCTGGCAGTCAGCAGAAGACCCAATTTAATTTCCCACTCCCTTTTAAGGGAGCAATTTGTCATCTGACAAGTCAAATCCATTAGCTTGTCAGTGTGCAGAGAAGTGTGGCCCATTAAAATACAGCCCTTGGTAAACCAACAGGCTGCTTAGCTTTTCCATCCAGAGGACTGCCGTCTCTGTGTGATTTGTGATATACATAATATAATGCAGATATTTCAGCCCTGCGGTCAATACTACTGTTTTGACTTTTATAGTTAATAATTAAGGAAGCCAGATGAGATCTTTAACATCTGTCAAAGGAGACAGCAGAAGGCAGGGTCTGGGTGGGACAGTGTTTTTTGTTCTATTGGTTTCAAGGCTGAGAGCCAAGAAATCCTAGAACTGGATGTAAAAGCCACCAGGGCAGGAGAATAATAACACAAAACAGATTTCACCTTATTGATCTTATTAATTTGATTTTATACAGTTGAGTACAATACATATTTATGAGTGCTAAATCAAAATGTCCTGAAGAGGAAAAGGGTTGGGGGTGTAGATGGTTCATCGAGACTAAATGGAGACAGATCCTGGAAAACTAAATCCATGCTCCAACTACCAGCCCGAAATGTTAATGATACTGTAGAGTGTAGACCTATGTTTACTTTGTTGTTATGAGTGTAGTTGTGTCCTTGTTTTTTCCATGTGGTTTTCAGTTGTTTCTTCTATCGAGTCACAGTTGTGTCAATGGATGTTGTGTCTTTTTGTCGCTTGATGTTGAGCCTCTGCAGTGTTATCATTGACACGCCTCCTCTCTGCCATAAATCACAGATATTGTTTCATTTTGTGCCCTTGTAATCCTTTCTGTGTGTGTGTGTATGTGCGAGAGTCGTCCCTCCAGCCTTTTGTTGAAGAAATGAATTAATGTGGCTCTGATGATGGTGATAGTTCCAAACAGAGGTTTTGGCAGCGATATGAACTGTTGCCTGTTGGCCTTTCTAGTTGAATCTTAATTAAAATGGCCCAGACTTTTCCAAACACACCGAGTCTGATCTCTGGCTCCTATTCAAACCACTCATTAGACTATTTTGTGAGAAATAAAAGAGTGAATTGTGCAAGAACATTAAGTGACAAGGGCTTTTATTAAAAGTTTAAAACATGATCCAGTTTTGAATGGGCCATTAGTTAATGTTGGGATTACATCTCAGGACCTGAGACTCAGGTTAAAGTGACGGGGAAGTCATGATAATTTGACTGCCCTAAATTGCAAAATATTCCTGTATTTGACATAGTGCTCTCAAAGTGTACTGAAACTGAAATCTAATGAATAAAGCCTGAATTAGACAACTGAAAACACAGCCTTACTTTTTCTCTGCCCTTGATCAAAACTTTGCAAATCTTAATTGCTTCTATTGCACGAACAGAAACAACTGGTGTGCCACTGCCACTGAATGTGAGTATACAAAAACAATTACGACATTTTCAAACATGTTCTGATATTTCTTTGTCAAATATTCCTGTATTTGAGATAGTACTTTCAATGTGTTCAAACAGAAACATAATGAATAAAGCCTGAATTAGACGCCTGAAACCACAGCCTTCTTTTGTTCTGCCCTTGACCAAAACTGAATTGCTTCTATTGCGGCAACATAAACCACTGGTATCATTATGCCACTGAATGTCAGTATACAAACATTTTCAGAAATATAAACAAATACCAAAATATTTAAAATCTCCAAACATATAGGGAAGAAGACCCTCCGCCTACGCCTACCAGCCATTGTAAAATACCCGGTAACCTGAGACATCTCGTGACTTATTGAATTATTATACTGGTCAGCTACGGAACGTGTTGATTTAAACAGCTCTCCAATGGATAACAGCAAAGATTCTCGTGTGTGTGCATTTGTGACCTTTTACATACCACAAAAAATGTGAAATGTGCAATGGAAATGTCATTCGGATAATCTCAAGTGGTCCGTGACAATGAGCAGTGTACATCCTCTCCTAACATGGTGGAACCAAGGGAGGCTATGCCCTGGAAACATTTAAACCATGAAGAAAGATGTTCATATACGGTCATGAATTTACTTTAGTGGGACTTTATGTTATTCCATCTCTTCCAACAATGTTATCTGATAAACCAGAACATTAAACATTATCAAATAGCAAAGATAATAGATTTACAAGCTCAACAGGTGGCTTGTACATCTGCTATTCTAACCGAATGCCCATGTTGACTAATGTTCATATATTTTGCTGAATGTTCACCTACTTTCACAGAATGTTCCCCTGCTTTCACAGGACATTCAACCATTTTTTTCCTGAATGTTCGCCTAGAACAGGGTTAACACTAGCCTAATTCTGCCTCTACTCCTGCAGTCTACATGCAAATTGAGAAAATCCTCAATATCCCTGCACAGATGTGGTTCATTCAATTTGTTCGACTTTCACCATCTTCATTTAAGTTAATCTCTCTCTCCCCCAAAGTTATTTTCTTGTCCTCGTCTACTCCAAACTCTTTATTCATGGATATTTTTCTTTTGACGTGCACGTATCAGGGACAGGAAGTATCACTGACAGATTTAAATTGTTTTCAACTTGTATTATTAGACTGCTCAAACATTATGTGAAGGATTCGTATTCCCTCTTGTTTTGACTTTTTTGGGTCTTTTTTCTTTCCTTGTTTTTATCAAGGCTGTCGTTCTGTTTGGAATTAGGAAGTATCACAGGAGACATTATTCAAAGTTGCCTATTGGGGTTGTTTAACATAAAAGCTCAGCTGAAGGTCAAGCTAAAACGCTGGTGTTCATTGATGCTGGTCGGGCTTTTTGGCTTTGTAATTCTTCTGAGAATAAGGTTTAAACATAGGAAAACAAGACATTGTTTGAATAACTGTTTCCTATTTAGAGTAAGGGGGGGGGGGGGGGGGGCATTTGTTTTTGTAATGTTTTTGCTTTGACTACAGATACTTTATAATTAGACTTTATCGTCCCTGAGTCGGAAAGCCCTATCCGGCGGAAAGGGCTTTCCAACTCAGAGACAATAAAGTTTCTGCAGCACTATATCAGACATCCATATATAATATGCAAGGTCAATACAAAAGTACATAGTAATATAACAGCAAAACTAAAATAATATTTTTAAAGGTACCAGTGTCCATATCGATGTTTTCTGATTGGCCAACCCAGCTAAACCAGTGTTATTCAACCCTTTGCACATCAAGGTCCATTATCGGGCATTTGAGCCACAGAGTGGACCACCATTTGATGACATTTAGCCTCTCAGACCCAATTAATAATTTCTTGGTGTTGGACAAGATTTTGTCCACAATTCCTGTATTGATGGAGAGATAACAGGCAAACGTTGATCAAAATAACAATTCTACATTATCTAATTGTGTAGACTTTATGTAAATTAAGTAATGCAGATGTTTAACAATAATTTTACTCGAGAGCATAAAATGAAACCAAATGGACCCCTAAGAGTTTCATGTTATGCTCTCAAGAGTTAAAGATCTATATGGGTTAATTGGGTTACCAACTCATTTTAAGTTTAACTGGGGACCACCTGGAAGAACATTCTCAAGCACCACTGGTGTGGTGGTCCCTGGACCACTGGTTGAGAACCACTGACTGAGCCAAATGGATTGGCCAAGTAAGACTTGCCGCTGCACCAATATAAAGTGTGCATTATAGAACTGCATTCTTTTACAAAGCAAGATAATGGCTAAATGTCTGTCAAAGATATGAAAACAATAAGCCAAACATTGATTTATTAATGTTATTGAAAGGCAGAAGATAATGAGAGTATAAATGCTCTATGTTAAAATGTTTAGAGTAGAGATTCTGACAACTGCTTGCTTGCATTACATCACTGTCCTACACTATAACACCTGCATTGGAATAAATAAAACTATACTATACATCCAAGTCATGGACTGTGACTCCTGAGTTATTGTCCTGCAACCAGACTTCAGACCCCGGATATGGTCCGAAGAAGTAATACTGGCGATGACACAAACCAATAACAAACCATATTATACAGCCATCCTGTCACAAACGTACAACCTTCAACACAGCGGCCATAACACAGACACTATTCTCACCGTTTTTATGTCAGAGCTTAAAACCTCTAGCTTGAACTTGGATGAAAATAGCAAACTCACAGGCTAGGCTAATTGAAGTGGTAACCAGAACAGTGGTGAGTGGGCACCTGTGAACTCTGGGAATTTAGACTACATTTAGTTTACAAAGTGGGGACAAATAAATACATGTATCCTAATCATCACATTAAAACCTAGCTACAAATCCTGTGTACTGTAGCTATATTATTCAGTCAATTTGGTCATAAAGAAGAAGTTGAAGGGTAAATAATATGTAGTTCTGATAGAATGTACCCTGCATGTTCAAATCATATAGTTTACTTTATTTAACATTTTTCAAAGCATTATTCTTTATTTATTTATTATTCTTTGGAAAAAATAGACAATTTTTAGGTGCCCACTCCACCTGTATTCACAGAAATGACGAAGAGACCACATATGATACACCCATAGTCTATACCTTATGCTGTTTAATACAACTCACAAACTCCAACAGCAGCCACAACATTCACTCATACACACTGCATATTCACATGGCATCTTCCTTCAAATCCACTAATCCAGAGCCATGAAAAGAAAGAAAGAAAGAAGAAAGAAAGAAAGAAAGAAAGAAAGAAAGAAAGAAAGAAAGAAAGAAAGAAAGAAAGAAAGAAAGAAAGAAAGAAAGAAAGACATACCTTGAGCAGTCTTCTTCTTAACATCCTTGGTACCCGTTGATTGTCTTTTGGGAGCGTGGATATGGTATGGACTATGGGTACATCTTCTCCACACAAGAAACTGTTGGGTCACGTGTCCTACAGCCAGAGACAGTTGGACTCGCATCACATCTCCTCCAACTCCAACCGGAACACAGTTGGACTCGCTCGCATCTTCTACAGGAGACGGTACAACCAGGACTGGATATATAGATAAACTACAGTAGGTCTTCTTTTTTCCTTACAAAAAGGGTAATTATGGCATGTTTTGTCTCCACCAGGCCTGGCTGAGACTATGTTTTTGGCCTAACTCAAATATCAGCCACACACACCTTGCTGCTTCTACCTACTTAAGTAGGTATAGTGGCAGCTTCAACGTTAGCCAGCCCTTCTGGGGGCTTGGTCGTAACTCTGGCTTACTATATGGCTCTGGCACTGGCTTAGCCCTGGTCCAGTGCTTACAGCGAGTCTCTCTTACTCGCTGGTAAGCACTGGACCAGGGCTTAAGGGCTAGCACTGGCTAAAACCACCAGAGAGTGCCAAAATCCCTCTATGCAACTGCAACACTTGAATGATATCATACAGACAGAAAGACTAATAGCCTACCGGTATGCTGGCTAATATTTGATTATCCAAATTGAACAGAATGTTTGTTTAAAGTTGTCAATCCTCAAAATGACCATGTATAGCCATGCATGGTTCACATGACATCAGGCTGTAGCAGAGTGTTGTTGAGTGAAGCAATGAGCAATGTGAATGTAGCTAGCTGTCAGAAAACTCCCCCATACTAATTATTCACTTTTATCACGCTGCAATAAAAGTATACACAATTCGACTGCACTTGCACATGAATATGAATATTAAGCTGAGCAGTTTGCTAATTAAACTCACCTGGAAAATCCACTCTTTGGAAAGAAAACGCCCAATGCAGGCAGTTTGTCATGAAAGCTGACAGCCTGACACACGTGTACAGTAGGCTACTCACTGTACTGTCTGACTTAGCCAATTCCACGGACAGCTGTATGTCTACTCAACTTGAATTAATGTGTTCGAAACCTACAATACTTTACAAGTTGCTTTCATACTTCCATTTCCAAATTTACAGTACGAGCTTGAGTCAGACATCTGTCACCGAAAGCTGTAACTGGAGGCTCGCGCGCCGCACGGCCCGCACCTGAAGTCTGTTGCTAACATAGACGTAAACTCGTGGGCGTGGCTTCACACCGGAAGGAAGTCCCGCAGGTTTAAATACGGCGCCTGGGCGTTGCTGCAGGTTTGGCACTTTGACAGATTGTTTGTTGAGTGCCACGCGTTCAAATCGTCTCTCTGTGTCCAGGTAATTAATTTATAAGTTATTCAATACTTACCGCTGTTGTTTAGCCTACATGTTATCACTGCTACTCTTTATGTTATTTATATTTTTTAAATTACTTCTCTAATTTGGGTAGATGGTACGTTAGTGGAGCGGTTAAAGGACAACTTTAGTTTTTTTCAACCAAGGTTCATGTTTTAGGTTGTTATTAGAGAAAGTAAAAGATGAGTCTTTTCATTTGCTGCTTTCTTTCGTTTTAGGGATTTTAGCTATTTTTAACAGGGGGGCGGGGGCATTCGAGCATGGGGCTAAATATGTATTTTTTTACAACATTTTATGGTGATTTATTTTTGTATTATTTACTATAGTCCTAATAAACCCCAGGAAATTACATCTGTCCACAAAAGATAACAGGATCTACTGAATGTGAAGGTAGCCTACTGGGGGAAGGCTTATACTGTGTGTATAGGCTCAATATGTCAGTTTGTCACATTCAATAGATCCTGTGATCTTTTGTGGTCAGATGTAATTTCTTGGGGTTTATTAGGACTATAGTAAATAATAAAAAAATGAATCGCCATAATATTTTGTAAAAAAAATACCTATTTAGCCCCATGCTCGAATGCCCCCGCCCCCCTGTAAAAAATTGCTAAAATCCCCAAAACAAAAGAAAGCAGCAAATGAAAGAAAATTAACACTCACCTTTTAGTTTCTCTAATAACAACCTAAAACATGAACCTTGGTTGAAAAAAACGAAAGTTGTCCTTTAAGGTCTGTCCTTTGTTTGTTCGAAGACCCGAGTTCGCATCCTGCTCGAAGACTGTATAATTTGACTTTTAAAAATCTCTCGTTTGTTAAAAGCTGCTCTTGAACCCGCCAGTTACCAGTTTAGGATTTCAAGGCGAATCCTTTGCCCACTACACTACACCATTGGGTCTCCTGCTCGGCGGGGATGTGCGTCTATATTACAGCGTCAGAGTTTGTACACTTGGGCGCAAATAATTCTATTTGTCCCAAAGTAACTACAAAAAAATGCTGCTAATAACAACCTTTTGGTTATTTTTGGAGGGAAGCAACCCCGGGTCCTCGTATCACTAAGCAGCCTAGCCTCAATAACTCTAGATAGGGCATTCTTTGGAATCTTTGCCCTCAAGAGTAGGAATGGGCGGAGCTTGAGGGGGTTCAGGGGGGGAAAACAAAAACCTTTTTTTTTTTTTTTTTTTTTTTTTTTTTAACGTAACTTCTGGCTTCTGACTGTAGTTTGTAATCATCTCTCTTATCATGATATGATGACTCGCTGTATGGCTGTAGTGCATGTGTGTATGTGTGTGAGCTGCTGTACTACCTACACTGTAAATCCCTGGAACATGTGACTCGTTTAAACCTAAACACCATGTGTGTAATAATAAAATGCTTATATAAAGTGTTTATTAATGGTCATAAAATACAGTAGAACACGAGTTCACTCAAACACCTCACGAGAACACCTAGTGTTCAAATTCTAAACACCTATATGACTGACTTTGATTGTAAAAACTAAACACGTTTATGTGTTTAAAAAGTGTTACAGGGATTAAACATGTTCTTCTGTTTATAATCTAAACAATGTGACACGTTTAAAAAGTGTTACAAATATGTGTTTAAAACTGTTTATAACCTAAACGCTTGGGTTTAGTGTGTAAATAACTAATTTTTAGGGGTTAGGGCATTGTAAAAACGCTAAAATAATAAAATAAAGGTAAAAAAAATTGGGTGTCGTTGGCCAAGCAGTCGCACCCCCAGGCGTCAAGTTCAAGCTCCGCCTATGAGAGTAGGCTATACAAAAACTGACTGTATAATACAGACACTGATCCCCGCCGAGGCAGTGACCTGATACCTGGCGGGTTCAAGCCCCACTTTTAACAACCAAAAGTACAATTATACAGTCCCCGAAATGGATGCGAACTCGGGTCATCAAACAAATAGATCGGCGACGTTAACCATTCGACTAGCGTACCCTTTACCGTAACAGAAGCAGTTACATAATACATATGTGGTCAATTTTAACCCACCACACTACGTCTCACAAACTGTATGGTATAAAATATACCACACATACAAATAACATGCGTAACAGCGACAATCTTTTTCTATAATATTAAAGGGCTGGAGACTCAGAGACAGGAATATTCCTGTTACTGAACACACACTATAGCAATGATTACTGTCACAATATAGAGATATTTAACACTGTTAGTGAACACACACTATATAGTACTTAGCCGCAACGCTAGATTTCTTTATAATGGGATGAATCTAGAGTTGCAATACCCTCCATTGACTCCCCACTCATCCAATTTGGTTTGCGATCTGCTTGTCGCCCAACACACACCGGCTCCGTCCGGTGTGTGTTGGGCTTTTTACAGTATTTTTTTTACAGTATTTTAGCTCCATCTGCTCTATCTGCATCTTGTTGCCTATATGGGTTAATTCATAAACTGACACAGCAAATAATCTGGAATGTGAAAAGATGAGAAGAACCTTGTCAAGTCTCGTATCTATTTAGCTAGCTGGAGAGTGACCTAGGTTTAAGACCCATTTAGTGTAACAGATCCTGTAACCCCAGTAGCCATAGCAAAGCCCAGACTCTGTTTCACCAGAATGGTTAATTAGTATCACTTGTAACGGCATGGTTACCTAACAATAGTGTACGGTCAGACAAGACCTTCAGCAAACTACACCAGTCAGAACAAGTTGCAAATGTTGAGAGTGAGAGTATGCCTGCACCAGTCTCATCAAGAAGACTGAATAAGGTTGATACTAGTAACAGAGACAAGGTCCTTCATGTCATGTAGTATGAGAAAGGTTGATGAAGTTGTATCGCCGACTGCTCTTGTATTATATAAACATCATAAAAGCTACCTTAAACCTCTAAAGGAAATAAAGCAGCTGCCAGACAAAACAAAGAATCAGAACAGCAGACCAAATGTTCACCTGTTTTAATTTAATTATATGAAAGTGATGACACTAAACTAAGCGTTATGATGACATACTGAAGACACATGGTCCATGATTTTCTTCATCAATATCTGAAGTTTTTTCTTGGACGTGCAGCTTCTATCAGTGCATATTCCATGGGCACACTTTCAGAGCATACCACATCAGTCCTTTCAGCTGAATGCAAATTGTAATGTAATGATTTTCCTTCAGTTTCCAGGATCTGTATATTTAGAGTCTAAATATACAGATCCTGGAAACTGAAGGAAAATCAAAATTTTAGACCATCACATCTTCCTCAGAGCTCAGAGTCTTCATTATGTCATTATAACTCCCAGTCAGAGGTTATATATTGTATGATATTTATCTTCATACAATCAGGTTACGAGAGCATAGTGTTGGTATATTGAGCCAGGGTTTTTATGAACATCATCATCATCATCATTTTTCTGTTTCAATATTTACTGTTGAAGGTCTTCTACTGCGGAAGTTTTGACATTATGGACCGTGTCACTTTCCTTTTTCTATTTGGATGTTTTTCTAACCATGTTGTAATAGCGACCGCACATCACATTTACTATGAAAACATAAATGTCCCGTCAGTTAGTTATAGTCACCTTGTGACATCATCAGGGATGGAGATCCCTCATCAATATTAAGCCCATATATGGGAATGCCCATATATGGAGATCCCTGATGTCATCAATACTGACCTCATTAATCCCTGTATACTCAAGACACGCTCCATATATGGCCAGTACAGAATTCATTCCATATGTTGATCTGACTCCCCATGCCAAAGCGCCAGCGCTCGCACAGCAGTCTGCTGTCACCCAGGCTGATGCGTGCACGTGACCTCGTCCTTTTCTCGCCCTCAGGTCTACAGTGTCAGGGTTCTACTATTGTCAATGGCTACTGGACATGCTCTGTTACACTAAATCTAATTTAGTCGGATAAGCTACTGACCTACGGAGCTAAATACAACTTTACCTTAAGCAAACATGTTAAATGATTATATCAACTCTACATGAATGAATGACTTGCTGGTATGAGGATAACATTGAGCATTGAGCTTGGTTTCCCTCATCCAGGTGTGCTAAATAATAGTTAGGTAGTTCTATTGTAGGGCTGCATTTCTCTCAGTAGCCTACTATTGTTGAAGCTGCATATACTTTCACAATTTCTCATTTGTGACATTTCATATATTTTAGGTGAATTTGTTATAA
The DNA here is from genome assembly GCF_964188405.1 of Protomyctophum parallelum. Lineage (NCBI taxonomy): Eukaryota > Metazoa > Chordata > Actinopteri > Myctophiformes > Myctophidae > Protomyctophum > Protomyctophum parallelum. The sequence goes on from NC_139713.1 coordinate 19,812,341, forward strand.
TTTCCCCACCTTTGCATAAGTGAAATCTAAATAAAACAAATCTGTTTGATACTGTAGATTTCATTTAGGACTGCTTTATTTCCTCCCATTTGGGAAACCATATACGTTTAGTGCCATAACTTCATGAGTATTGCTGGGTTCAGCAGAACCACACCGTCCATACAAGCCCTCATATGTGTTGCTATGACCATCCATGTCAGAATCACTACAAAGTAAAGAAGACACTCTACATAGATTTACATTTCCGCCTATTGTCAATATGTGAATGTAAATATGAGATATAGACATTTGAACACATACCTACATTATTATTATGTATGCCAAGTTGTAAACCTCTCAGAGCTTCCATTGTGACTCTACATGAGTTTATATGACTTAATCCCCAGATGGACAGGCTGTATTCTTACTTTGGGGTGTAACTTTAAATATCAATTTCACCACTTTTGCAGTAAAATATTTTTATATTACAATAACTTTGTAATTCTACTGACGTTTGTGTGCAACATTTGAGCTGACAGGCCTTTTTTATGTCAATCAATCAAGCGATAGATTATACTGTACATTTAGGGGCATGCCATGTGGTCTACCTGCACAGCCTTTGTGATCTACTGGTAGATCACGATGTACCTTTTGGTCACCCCTGCTGCAATACAGGATTCCTGTCCAGAATTATTATTATTTGTTATATAGAGGGTTTAAGTCGTTCTGAATTTATGTGTTTCTTTTTCTGTCTTTCTTTCTTTCTTAGGACCGAGATCAAGGTAGGGCTCAACACCGATGCCCCTTGAGATCCATCCCAAAGCTTCCCCCGGGGAGCCCAGCAAGCCAGCTAGCCAGCAAGCCGACGCAGTCAGCCAAAGCAGCCAGCCAGCCCCGCCAGTCAGCCAGTGTAGAAGGGCAGGCTGCCAAGCCAGCGCTCTTCAGCCTTTGCAGTCAGCCATTGCAGTCATACTGGCCTTGCTCAGTCAGCTCAGCCAGGCCTCTCTCGTGGCCTGGCTCTCTGTCTGCCTGGCCCGGTCTGCCCCGCCCTGCCATGCAGCAACAGAACCAGCCGGTACGGCAAGCCAGCCAGCTCAGAATGCGAGCTCAGCAAGCCAGCGCAGCGAATTATTTTACAAGCCCAGCCTTAGGCATTCCAGACTTACTGTGCACACCAACAGCCAGCAGGCACAGACCAGCAGGAGCAAGCCAGGCTCCAACCCTTGCAGCGCAGCCTTAGGCCGGATAGTCCCCCTGCCTGCACTTTGTTGCTTTCCTGGCCTTGTCCAGATGCCTGTATCGGGTCTTCTTCGACCTGTTATTCTGCTAAACACCGTGCCTGTCTGAAACTGGTTTTTACTAACTGCGTGCTTGCCTGCCTGCGTTCTTGCATGTGATCTTGCCTGACTGCTTGCCTCATGCCTCAGCTGCCTGCGTGCTTGCCTCGCCACTGCGTGCTTGTGTGCCTGCCCCTCCTGCCTGGCTGCCTGCCTCGGCCGGTCTACCTGCGTGCCTGCCTGCCTCGGCCTGCTTGCTTGCATGCTTGCCTATCTCGTCCTGCCTGCCTGCCTGTCATGTCCGTCCTGCCTGCAACTTGATTGAGGTGTGTAAACACTTATTTCACAGGTGTGGGTGTTGACCTTGGCTTTTGTGTTCTCCAGGTGTTTCTTGAAGGAGTGTCCTGTCCAGTGTAACTCCAAGTTACATGGGGTCGGTATGGTTGTGACACTCGGTTCTTTTTTCGTGTCTCGGTTCCTCAGGTGGAAGCTTGCCTGTCTTGTCCTGCCTGCCTGCCTGCCTGTCACGTCCGTCCGTCCTGCCTGCCTGCCTGCAACTTGAATGAGGTGTGTAAACACTTATTTCACAGGTGTGGGTGTTGACCTTGGCTTTTGTTCTCCAGGTGTTTTTTGAAGGAGTGTCCTGTCCAGTGTAACTCCAAGTTACATGGGGTGGGTATGGTTGTGACGCTCAGTTCTTTTTCCGCGTCTCGGTTCCTCAGGTGGAAGCTGCATAGTTGGGTTTTTGATGGGTTGGGTTTCAGGTGGTTGTTATTGTAGTAGTAGCTTGACATTTCTTGGGGGGCACTTTCAAGGACAGACTCAATCTTGCATGAGGCGTTGGAGTAGCAGCCTGTCATAGAGCTTGTAGGTGATGCAGAGGAGGGAAATGGCTCTTTGCTGGGTTTGGGGTTTGCAACCACTTTGGCCTTTCTCCAGAAAAAAGGGATGGTCTTCTGTGCCATACATGCTGGGTCCCAATTCGTCCAAAATCAACAAGAACGTGCACTTGGTGACAAGTTTTTGATTTTTGGTATGGTATTAGGTATGGTTATAAGGTTTTAAGTCGTTCTGAATTTATGTGCGTTTCTTTTTCTGTCTTTCTTTCTTAGGACCGAGATCAAGGTAGACGCCGTTGGCTCAACTCAAGCCGATGCCCCTTGAGATCCATCCCAAAGCTTCCCCCGGGGAGCCCAGCAAGCCAGCTAGCCAGCAAGCCGACGCAGTCAGCCAAAGCAGCCAGCCAGCCCCGCCAGTCAGCCAGTGTAGAAGGGCAGGCTGCCAAGCCAGCGCTCTTCAGCCTTTGCAGTCAGCCATTGCAGTCATACTGGCCTTGCTCAGTCAGCTCAGCCAGGCCTCTCTCGTGGCCTGGCTCTCTGTCTGCCTGGCCCGGTCTGCCCCGCCCTGCCATGCAGCAACAGAACCAGCCGGTACGGCAAGCCAGCCAGCTCAGAATGCGAGCTCAGCAAGCCAGCGCAGCGAATTATTTTACAAGCCCAGCCTTAGGCATTCCAGACTTACTGTGCACACCAACAGCCAGCAGGCACAGACCAGCAGGAGCAAGCCAGGCTCCAACCCTTGCAGCGCAGCCTTAGGCCGGATAGTCCCCCTGCCTGCACTTTGTTGCTTTCCTGGCCTTGTCCAGATGCCTGTATCGGGTCTTCTTCGACCTGTTATTCTGCTAAACACCGTGCCTGTCTGAAACTGGTTTTTACTAACTGCGTGCTTGCCTGCCTGCGTTCTTGCATGTGATCTTGCCTGACTGCTTGCCGCATGCCTCAGCTGCCTGCGTGCTTGCCTCGCCACTGCGTGCTTGTGTGGCTGCCCCTCCTGCCTGGCTGCCTGCCTCGGCCGGTCTACCTGCATGCCTGCCTGCCTCGGCCTGCTTGCTTGCATGCTTGCCTATCTCGTCCTGCCTGCCTGCCTGTCATGTCCGTCCTGCCTGCCTGCCTGCAACTTGATTGAGGTGTGTAAACACTTATTTCACAGGTGTGGGTGTTGACCTTGGCTTTTGTGTTCTCCAGGTGTTTCTTGAAGGAGTGTCCTGTCCAGTGTAACTCCAATTTACATGGGGTCGGTATGGTTGTGACACTCGGTTCTTTTTTCGTGTCTCGGTTCCTCAGGTGGAAGCTTGCCTGTCTTGTCCTGCCTGCCTGCCTGCCTGCCTGTCACGTCCGTCCTGCCTGCCTGCCTGCCTGCCTGCCTGCAACTTGAATGAGGTGTGTAAACACTTATTTCACAGGTGTGGGTGTTGACCTTGGCTTTTGTTCTCCAGGTGTTTTTTGAAGGAGTGTCCTGTCCAGTGTAACTCCAAGTTACATGGGGTGGGTATGGTTGTGACGCTCAGTTCTTTTTCCGCGTCTCGGTTCCTCAGGTGGAAGCTGCATAGTTGGGTTTTTGATGGGTTGGGTTTCAGGTGGTTGTTATTGTAGTAGTAGCTTGACATTTCTTGGGGGGCACTTTCAAGGACAGACTCAATCTTGCATGAGGCGTTGGAGTAGCAGCCTGTCATAGAGCTTGTAGGTGATGCAGAGGAGGGAAATGGCTCTTTGCTGGGTTTGGGGATTGCAACCACTTTGGCCTTTCTCCAGAAAAAAGGGATGGTCTTCTGTGCCATACATGCTGGGTCCCAATTCGTCCAAAATCAACAAGAACGTGCACTTGGTGACAAGTTTTAGATTTTTGGTATGGTGTTAGGTATGGTTATAAGGTTTTAAGTCGTTCTGAATTTATGTGCGTTTCTTTTTCTGTCTTTCTTTCTTAGGACGGAGATCAAGGTAGACGCCGTTGGAAGGCTCAACACAAGCCGATGCCCCTAGAGATCCATCCCAAAGCTTCCCCCGGGGAGCCCAGCAAGCCAGCAAGCCCGCCCAGTCAGCCAGCTCAGCCAGGCCTCTCTCGCGGCCTGACTCTCTGTCTGCCTGGACCGGTCTGCCCGCCCTGCCTTGCAGCAACAGAACCAGCCGGTCTGACAAGCCAGCCAGCTCAGAATGCGAGCTCAGCAAGCCAGCGCAGCGAAAATGTTAAGGTCAAGGTCCTTTATACTGGTGAAGGTCATTTATACTGGTCAAGGTCATTTATATGGTGACGGTCATTTATACTGGTGGAGGTCATTTATACTGGTCAAGGTCATCTATACTGGTGACGGTCATTTATACTGGTCAAGGTCATCTATACTGGTCAAGGTCATCTATACTGGTGACGATCATTTATACTGGTCAAGGTCATTGATATGGTGACGGTCGTTTATACTGGTGGAGGTCATTTATACTGGTCAAGGTCATTTACTAGTCTTATGAAGGTCATTTATACTGGTCAAGGTCATCTATACGGTCATTTATACTGGTGGAGGTCATTTATACTGGTCAAGGTCATCTATACTGGTGACGGTCATTTATACTAGTCAAGGTCATCTATACTGGTCAAGGTCATCTATACTGGTGACGATCATTTATACTGGTCAAGGTCATTGATATGGTGACGGTCGTTTATACTGGTGGAGGTCATTTATACTGGTCAAGGTCATTTACTAGTCTTATGAAGGTCATTTATACTGGTCAAGGTCATCTATACTGGTGACGGTCATTTATATGGTGACGGTCATTTATACTGGTGGAGGTAATTTATACTGGTCAAGGTCATCTATACTGGTGAAGGTCTTTTATACTGGTCAAGGTCATTTACTAGTCTTATGAAGGTCATTTATACTGGTGGAGGTAATTTATACTGGTCAAGGTCATCTATACTGGTCAAGGTCATCTATACTGGTGACGGTCATTTATACTGGTCAAGGTCATTTATATGGTGACGGTCGTGTATACTGGTGGAGGTCATTTACTAGTCTTATAAAGGTAATTTATACTGGTCAAGGTCATCTATACTGGTGAAGGTCATTTACTAGTCTTATGAAGGTCATTTATACTGGTCAAGGTCATTTATATGGTGACGGTCGTGTATACTGGTGAAGGTCATTTACTAGTCTTATGAAGGTCATTTATACTGGTCAAGGTCATTGATACTGGCGCGCTATAGTGCGCTATTCTTCATCATTGTTGAGGATTTGAAAGAAAGGTGAAAATCACGGAAAATCTAAAGGCTATAGTCCATTGCCTCGGAGGGCATACTATAGTATGTAGTTTTTCACCATTTCGGAGGATTTGAAAAAAGGTGGAAATCACTGAAAAGCGAAAGGCCATGGTCAATGGTTTCGGAGGGCATACAATAGTGTGCCACTTTTTGCATGATTTGAGGATTTGAAAAAGGTGAAAAGCGAAAGGCTGTAGTCCATGGTCTCGGAGGGCTTACTATATGTCGTGTTTCACCATTTCGAAGGTCATCTATTCTGGTCAAGGTAATTTATACTGGTGATAGCTGGGTCCCAATTCGTCCAAAATCAACAAGATCGTGCACTTGGTGACAAGTTTTAGATTTTTGGTATGGTGTCAAGTATGGTTATAAGGTTTTCAAAAACCATCGCAAAATAGTTGGGCTCGCACCCCTAGTGGCCTGTTTGCAATGAATTAAATATTAAAGTATATGGTTAAAAACCAAAATAATTGATAAAATAGATTTTCCAATTGATTCTATTAGTATTGGGTATGCTAAATAACATATTAAAAATGTGGGTGAAAATAACTTCTGGAAAGGCATCATTTTCAAGATGGCGTCCACGGTGGCCTCAGTGAGCTTAAAATGCCTATAAACTGGGATTTAATACATACAAAATCATAACAATTATGCACTTGGTGACAAGTTTTTGATTTTTGGCATGGTGTTAGGTATGGGCATAATGTTTTCAAAAACCATCACAAACGAGTTGGGCTCGCCCCCTAGTGGTCAGTTTGCAATTAATCCAATGTTAATAGGCCAGCATTGGATTAATTGCAAACAGACCACTAGGGGGCGAGCCCAACTTGATTGCGATGGTTTTTGAAAACATTATGCCCATACCTAACATCATGCCAAATATCTAAAACATGTCACCAAATGCATAATTGTTATGATTTGTTATGTATTAAATCCCAGTTTATAGGCATTTTAAGCTCACTGAGGCCACCGTGGACGCCATCTTGAAAATGATGCCTTTCCAGAAGTTATTTTTTTCTACATTTTTAATGTTATTTAGCATAACCAATACTAATAGAATCCATTGATTTATTTCTTTTATCCATTATTATGGTTTTTAACCATATACTGGCCCATTTAATATTAGATTCATTGCAAACGGACCACTAGAGGGCGAGCCCATCTCGTTTGCGATGGTTTTTGAAAACCTTATGCCCATACCTAACACCATGCCAAATGTCAAGGACTTGTCACCAAGTGCACGATTATAACGAATTGGGACCCAGCTATGAAGGTAATTTACTAGTCTTATGAAGGTCATCTGTACTGGTGAAGGTCATTTACTAGTCTTATGAAGGTAAGTTATACTGTTCAAGGTCATTTAAACTGGTGAAGGTAATTTACTAGTCTTATGAAGGTCATTTTTACTGGTCAAGGTCATTGAGGCGTGCGCTTTAGTGCGTGATTCTTCATCATTCGTGAGGATTTGAAAGAAAGGTGAAAATCACGGAAAAGTGAGACTATAGTCCATGGTCTCGGATGGCATACTTTAGTATGTAATTTTTCACCATTTCGGAGGTCATTTATACTGGTGAAGGTCATTTACTAGTCTCATGAAGGTCATTTATACTGGTCAAGGTCATTTAAACTGTTCAAGGTAATTTTAACTGATGAAGGTAATTTTGTCTTATGAAGGTCATTTATACTGGTCAAGGTCATTTAGCGGAGCGCTTTAGTGCGCGATTCTTGTTCAGGATTTGAAAGAAAGGTGAAAAGCGAAAGGCTATAGTCCATGGTCTCGGAGGGCATACTTCAGTATGTCGTTTTTCACGATTTCGGAGGATTTGAAAAAAGGTGAAAAGCTAAAGGCTGTAGTCCATGGTCTCGGACCGCATAATATTATAGTGTGCCATTAGTGTGATTTTTGAGGATTTGAAAAAAGGTGAAAATCACTGAAAAGCGAAAGGCTACAGTCCGTGATCTCGGAGGGCATACTATGTCTTTCACCATTTCGGAGGTCATCTATACTGATGAAGGTCATTGATACTGGTCAAGGTCATTTATACTGTGAAGGTCATTTATACTGGTCAAGGTCATTTATATGGTGAAGGTCATTTATACGGGTCACGGCAATTTACTAGTCTTATGAAGGTCATTTATACTGGTCAATGTCATTTTCTAGTCTTATGAAGGTCATTTATACTGGTCAAGGTCATTTATGCTGTTCAAGGTAATTTTAACTGGTGAAGGTAATTTACTAGTCTTATTTATACTGGTCAAGGTCATTAAAATTCTCCTTATCAAAGTGTGGTTCGGGGGCACCCTGAGGTCCCTGTCTCCAACACTGGTTATTGAAGCGTATACGCACGCACACGCTAACCAAATGTAACACAAGTAACCAAACTGAAAAAGTGCTACTCGGGGCACAGGTCGATCTCCACCAGGGCAGGTCAGCTTATGGCCTCCTGGTGGCGCTATTATAGGACAATGTGAAAAGGGTGACGGACACACACACACACACCCCACACACGGACTGCCTGGTGGAGACAATAATTCAAGTTTTGTGCTGTGTTTTTCTTCTTTATATACCGTTATTAATTATTGCCTACAATGTGACGTCAATTGTGAAATTACTTTACCGTTGAAATGTAAAATTTACATTTCAATGAATGGACCTGTACAATAAAACAAAAACTAAGGCACTGGTGTGGTACTTCTGGTTTACCGGAATGGGGTTCAACTCCCTGCAGTGCTCTGCTCAATTTGTTGTATTTACATGGTTAATTTTTATTTCCTGCTCATTGTGTTGCCTTTTCATAGATGATAACCCCCAGGTTCTTTACTGTGTTTGTACTCCCTACAGTTAGGTTACCATGTCTATTTATTTATTATTTCTGTTCACTAGAACCAATTGATGATATGCACACGGCTGCCATCTTGCCAGAAAGGTGCTAATAGGTGCAACTTCCCATAGACAGCCCATTCATCCAAACAAAAGTCCTATTAATTGCAAATCATCTGCAAGGAATTTCTTGACGGAGTAGCTCATAACATGTCTACAGTGGATTTTTATTAAACAAATACATTGCAGATAGAGGATAATTCAAGCTTTCCATACAGCTGCAATGTTGGTGCGTTTGACGTTATTTAATACGTTAGGACTGTTCAGTTTGGATGAATGGGCTGTCTATGGGAAGTTGCACCTAGGTAGCACTTTGCTGGCAAGATGGCAGCCGTGTGCATATCATCAGTAGTGAGAACTTCTGTCTTAGGGCCGATTCATACTCCTATTTTACCGCTCTAGTGCCAAAATGATTTATAAACATTATTTATGAACCATTGAGGCCTGTTTCATATAATCGGTTCAGGGAACATATCACAGGTTGTTTTCTAATCACTTGGGAGACAAACACAGTACTCTCTCTCTCTCTCTCTCTCTCTTGCTCATATTAAGGATAATTTTCTCAGTATTATGGAAGAGGAAATGCTGAATATCTCAGATGTTAGGCAGATGTTAATAGGTTGACAAGTGCAGTGGGAGATTACTGGCTGGCTCTGAAATAAAATGATTAAAAGAATACATGTTAACCTTTGAGGCTATATGAATTCCTTTTGGGCCATTGAATACTTTTCTTCTAACTGCAGTAATGACAGCATGTGGCAATTATTGGACAGGGAAAACTACCTAACATGAAAACTATTAATTGAACCATGTGGTCTCTGAGCATAGCCTGAATACCCAATCTATAAACTCATTACAGAGAAATCAAATACTGTGCATTAGCTAATGTAGTAGCTGAGTCATTGCAGACTTCTGTTGTTAAACCCTGCAAGTCTGCGACCTGTCAGTGAGTCAGATACATTTTCTGGACTAATGTGTCAACAGAAATTTTCTGAGCTGCTTCTTCTCGACCTCCAACATGTCAACACAATTTCTGAGATGTGTCTTATCGGCCTCAATCGTGTAAACATAATTCTTAAACTTGAGTCATCCTTCCCTTTGCTGGTATTTGAGACTTATTGCTTTTTCTTCGGGCGTTGCTCCCTGTCAGGGTTGTGCACACAGACATCAAATGGGGCTTCAAAGTTCAGCCCCTGCCCTTTTACCCGTCTGTAAAACAACTGCCCTTTCCAGACCATGAATGCAGCATTTACTATATAATATGGTGAAAGAAATGCAAATGCCTCTCCTTTCCATGCCATGCCGGAAGGCAGCATTCAGGAGAATTGCTTTTTCTCCCGAAGTCTCCTGAACTTGGAACGCAGCATTTTACATTGAACAAATTTGTGTAGAAATCCATGTCGTTACACCGCATCTCTCCACTAGCTAAAGAGTGGCTGGGTTACGCCCCGACAATAGCTGATCTACAAGCTCTCAATGCGTCACACTGCGACGCATTGAGAGCTTGTAGATCTGCTATTTTTGTCCAAAAGTGCCCTCTTATGGGATTTCAGCCCCTGCCTCTCTAACACTCTCTGCACGTCCCTGCTCCCTGTTGCGCGAGGTGTCGTCGACAGGATGCTGGGGGCTGTGTACAATGTACAGTGGCCATCACCATCCCCTGAGGAAGAAGGCTTAAGATGGGGCTTTTGATAGGCAGACATGTCTCCTGTGGCAGCTGACACTCAGTCTTTAGTTTGCTCCTCATATCTCTCTCTCTCTCTCTTTCTGTATCACTTTCTCTCTCTCGCTCCTCCTCTTTAGGCCATCCTTGGACAAAGTCGATGTCACCTTGATTCACCTGTAATGTTTGTTAAAAAGATTATACATACATAGCCTATACATTATTTTGTTAGCTCGATAAATACGATAGAAATACATATTATTATCAATACCGTTACAACAATACAACCTTTGCTCAGTGATTTATTTTATGCTTATCTCCCTGAGCCTTGAGAAAGCTTATAGGCGGAAAACCCTCAGATCACATTCACATAACCAAAGTTTTATTTTATTTGTTTTATTAAGAGAGTATCGAGTATCGAGTATAGAGTATAAGAGAGTATAGTCCAACAGTCGGGGGTGTGGAATGGGAAATGTGGTATGTAGTGCCGGACTAGCAGTTTACCGTGGCAAGTTTAGTGTTTCTCTGTACACGATGAATTACACCATCAATGAGTCACAGTAAAAGAAAAATAATAAAAGCACCATTCTCTCGCCTGAAGGGCCCCGATAATCCCTTGATCGTTACCATTCTGTTGGCATCATGTTGGCATCCTAGCTGTGACTGTGGACAAACCATCACATTTTAAGCAATCGCTTGATCTGTCTTTCTTTTGCCCTTATACTTTCCTTTAATGTGCTGTGGCAGTTGCTGGGCCTTATATATCTCTTCATATCAGTTCATATATTCAGGGAGACAGATTGTTGGCTGGGGGTAATGGTCCCCTGACCTTTCTTGTTTCGACCTTGTGCCTCCCTCCGCTCACCTCCTTAGCAGCGCTCTAAAATATTGGAAGAAAAAAACTCCCATTAAGCAACAGCCAAACTTTCTGTGTCCCAGATAGCACTGACATGTCTGACTTCTCCTCACTCTGCACCTTAAATTGTGATACTACGTCTTTGTCTGCCCCTGTTTTTTTATCCATCGACTTCAGCTTCTTGTTCATTCTAATAGCCTCCTCGCTTTCGCATTTTGTGGTGCCCTTGGCCTTGTCATATCCATGCCAAGTGTAGCTCTGGCGAAGGACATGCAGGTCATGTGGGTTTGTAACAATTGCCTTCCATGCTAAAGTGGTTCTCATTGTGGTGCAGGCTTCTGAATGAATCCCTTATACATTTTGAGTCATTTACTTCAAACTCCTGCCAAAGTGAATGCTAACATTGCAGTGTAACATATACTTGAACTAATTTAACGAATGTTATGAGTAGGACTGGATTTAGAACCAATTTAGAACCAATAACTTATTCCCAATTTCACATAGGTTAATAGAATAATCGAGAAGCAGGTCACATTGCAACATAGCTTTCCTTTTTTTTATTCATTAAATCGAGGCAAATGTTTGAAGTAATCATGATATTCATATCACCTAGGTAGCTTTGCAAAGGTTTAAACCACACACACACACACACACACACACACACACACACACACACACACACACGCACACGACTACCGTGACTTCCTGTGATGATGATAAGTGTTGTAATACTGCTGTCACCCTTTGGTGAATCATTGTTAATTAATTGTTGACATGGTGTTTGCGATACAAAGCCCTTGGATAAATGGGCATGGGGTATTGTTCATGCACAGTTTGTGTGTGTGTGTGTGTGTGTGTGTGTGTGTGTGTGTGTGTGTGTGTGTGTGTGTGTGTGTGTGTGTGTGTGTGTGTGTGTGTGTGTGTGTGTGTGTGTGTGTGTGTGTGTGTGTGTGTGTGTGTGTGTGTGTGTGTGTGTGTGTGTGTGTGTGTGTGTGTGTGTGTGTGTGTGTGTGTGTGTGTGTGTCGCGCGCGCGCGCGACTGTGCGTGTGTGCAGGCTGCCAATTTCATTAGGGGCTGTCAGAGAGCAAATAGCTGCAATGTGATGAAGGAGGCTACTGGCAATGAAGTTGGCTACACACACACACACACACACACACACACACTGATGAAGGCAGACAGGTCAATAAACAGGCTTGGCTCACTTGATTACTCTTTTATTAGTGGGAGTGACAGACAGTTAACCTGTCTAAACCACCCACAGCAAGTTGAAGAGGCCCGATATTAAGGTTAATGTCGTATAATATAAGAAGATGCACTCACACTGACCCAAATACCCTTAAGGTTATATATGAAATATTATGACTAAAAGTGAAAATAACAAATGCCTATCTCTTCCCAATACCCAATACTATATGACCCTTATTTTGGATCAAGAAAAAATATACAGTATGTCCTCCGGCAAGAGGCTGCTACCATTAACCTTGCATGGAAAGCCCAGATAGGCCTATACATGACTGGCATATCCTGCATGACACTACACGACAACAGTGCAGCCAAACAGACTCAAGTCCTGCCACCCGTACAACAAGGCGGCACAAGAGATGTTCCGTTCTGTCAATGAGGACTTGTCTAAGCGTGTAGCAGGCAGCATCCTAGAAGCAGGGCTGTGGATATGTGAGCCGGGACCTCACGTGTGTGTGTGTGTGTGTGTGTGTGTGTGTGTGTGTGTGTGTGTGTGTGTGTGTGTGTGTGTGTGTGTGTGTGTGTGTGTGTGTGTGTGTGTGTGTGTGTGACCTCGTCTTGTTATCTCCACCCTGCTTCTTTCACTCCAACCATTTAGCCGTGTCTCCTTCCGTTTAACACTCTGCCTGTTCACATGCCAGGCTTCCCGTTTTAACTTGTCTCGCTAGCTTTCTTGCCCTTGTTGTCAAGGGGAAGTGCTCTGATTGGGTTTCACCAATCGATACATTGAGCTGTCTTTGTGCCTGTGACCGGTGAACCAGGGAAGGCCTTGGGTAGCCTACAGATGTGTCTGGCTGTCATTAGCATGCCCTCTGCTGACTTTACACTCGTTTCTCTCGGTCTCTCTGTGCCCATTTGTCTGCCTCCCTCTCTGGCTCTCCAGCCCCTTTTGCTCCAATCTGCTAAGGCTAAGAACACAATGCCTCCTGGGAAGAACAGAGTTCAATTGGATGATAACTCGGATGAAGACACGGTTTGATTTATTTATACTTAAACTTTCATCACTTCACTGTGATTTTTTACTTTTCCTTTTACTTATCTATTTCTTCTCATTTATTGTACGAATGTTTATGATTGGTTATGTTGTATTTTATATGCAGGTATTGGAAACATTAATTTCAGCACCAGAGGAAGAGTAGGAGGCAAATCAACGTAACACTGTCCATGACATTAACTAAAATATAACTGTTAAAGAAATAACTTGCTCTTGTATGAATGTGTTGAACTTTCTTTGCTGAACTAAGACTTACTACTCTCAACATTCATTGGGGGAAAAGGGCTCCATAGGTAGTCGAGATTAGAGCTCAGCTAAGTTTTGAAAAACAAAACAAAACCCTCATTTATGCAGAATTCTTCCCAATTAAGGTTGCACAGCACACCCACTCACCCAGCATGGCTTTCAGCAAAAAGCTTGTCTGAGCAAATAATAGTCATGAACTAGATAAAGTGCCAATCGGCACAGGTCTCCACCAGGATTCTTCCTCAGCCTAGTGGGAATATGCATGCACAGTTTCATTGCAATCGGACGCTGCGTTGAGGAGTTGTGGCCATTTGCTACTCCTGAAAACTGTAGGAGCCAATCGTGGCCAATCAGGATGGAATATGAGAAATCAAACAAACCTGTCTTGATCACATGACTATGGAGATCATGTGTAGCGATTTGCGTGAAATGTGGATAAAATCTGAAGGAGTAATAATAGAAAATGTGTTTTACATATGTCAGCCTCCTGGTGGCGCTATAAAGAGCAGATGTGAAAAATTCCAGACAAAGGTTTTTCCTTGGCCTCTAGGGAGTTGGCATACAAAGTTATCCACAGATCCGTGCAGTTAGAGGTAAAACACTTTTTGGCCAGTTATAGCGCCACCTTGAGGCTGAGTTGAAATTGTTCATGTGGCATTTTGTCCTCAGCCTAGTGGGAATGTGGGTGCACAATTTCACGGAAATCACGCGATGTGTTCATGATTTGCAGTATTTTGTTTGAAACTGAGCACTCCTGTGAACTTTGGAAGCCAATCTTAACCAATCAGGATGGAGTGTGAGAAATCTGAAAGACCGGTTTCGTTGAATGGCTGTAGAGAGACTGTGTACCAATTTGCGTGATGTTTGGACAAAATCTGTAGGTGTACTGTGCAAAAACTTGTTTTGCACAAAGCGGCCTCCTGGTGGCGCTATAACAGGCCGTTCTGGAAAGTTTGGGGCAGAGGTTCATCGTTGGCATCCAGGGAGTGTGTGTGCAAAATTTGGCATCGACCGGGTTAACGGTGGCCGAGATTAGCTGCTAACGGACGGACGGACGGACGGACGGACACACGGACGGACGGACGGAGTGCAAAACATACTCTCCCCCTAGGCCTTCGGCCTGGTGGAGACAATAATCAGCAAAGAAGAAACACAGTTGAAAATTGTGTGTTGTGTGTGTGTGTGTGTGTGTGTGTGTGTGTGTGTGTGTGTGTGTGTGTGTGTGTGTGTCAAGAAAGATGCAGTAACATTTCAGCATTCATACCAAAACAAATCATATTTGATCATAAAGGAATGACCTTTATGTCTCAATTTCTTTAGTCTCTCTCTCTCTCTCTCTCTCTCTCTCTCATCACACCCTCCTGCCTGTCACTCTATATATATGTCCTTATTGTAGTGGGTCTACTATGTGCAGTATGTGTTCAGACGCCTCCTGTCTATCTGTGTGATTGACAGCATGTTATAACCCCAGTGTCCTCTGATCAGTCAAACAACCACTCCCTCGAGTCCCTCCTGGTCTTCACCGTCCACTGATCTGTTGTCTGCCACGGCACACACACACACACACGCACATGCACACGCACACGCACACGCACACGCACACACACACACACACACACACACACACACACACGCACAGCCTATACAGTATACAGTCAGGAAGGGAAGGAAGGAGAGGAAGGATAAATCCACTGCATGTTGCATGTTGTAAATCATCCCAGCAGGGAGTAACTTTCAGGAAAGACACAGTGGTGAGATACAGTAAACTGCACACATATTTCTCTCTCAGAGTCCCCATATAGATGTGTGTGTGTGCTCTCTCTCTCTCTCTCTCTCTCTCTCTCTCTCTCTCTCTCTCTTCCCCCACATCCTCCTCAGGGTGAGGGGGAGGAATGGTAACATTTCCGGTAGCTCTCTTAGCCATAATGTTAAGCAACACATCACAGCTGACATGCAACCACACACACACACACACACATTCTTCGTTTTTTCCGAGAGGCAAAAAATTACTTCTTGGTATGACAAATCCCAATTTATTTCCCTATTTTTGACATTTTCAAAGAACATTTCTCCAAAACAGGCTTCATGTGGTTTAATGTGATATATTCAAACATAAATATTCATATTCATATCAAACAGTCTACATTTCACAGTTGACTGTTGGCAAATGCATGTATGCATTATCCCTGCTTCTGACCAGAAGTAGGATAAAACATTTCCCCACAAGCGATACCAATAAATGAGACGATAAAAGGGAAATAACTATGTGACGTGAATATCAAAAGCAGAGGCATACTGTAGATCCAACCCTCCCAGCGAATCGAACCCAGTGTGTACTGTACACACATAAACTGGAGAAATGAGAAACCGCAAGTTAATGGCACTGGCGATGAGACTTGAGATATTGATGCGTTGCTCATAAAAACACAAGGTATGGGGGGAAGAATGCAATTTATTGTGATGTATAAAGGGAAATCGACATGGTACATTAATCTGAAATTATTATTATTCTTTTTTTTGTGCGTAAGCACTTTCCATTATTATGCAACCTTGAATCCACTGCACATGTTTATAAATGAGGGGCCCTGGAGTTGTATCTCCCTCAGAGCAGACGGGAACCTGGAGAACGTCTAATGAATTGCTGGATGAATTGTCCGTCAGTCAGCGGCCCGTAACGTGGTTATTACGTTGCAGGGAATCAATGGCAGACGGCACAGAGCTAATCTGTATTGATGGAGTAGAGAATGATCACACAGGCACGTGCGCACGCACACACACGCACAAGCACACGCAGACACACTCACACACACACACACACACATGCACACTCTCTGTGGTCACACGTGATAAATATAGTGTGCATGATTGATAGGTGCAGACTTCAAATATGAGAAGGGAAAGATTTTGGAGCAATGATGATGTTGATATTACTTTAATCAACATTTACTTTACCTGCCAAGGAGACAGACCGAGATCTATGACATCAGTACTATGATGTCAGCAGTGTGATGTCAGAACCCATTGTCACACTGTTTCCACACCTAAGCGCAATACGGACACGAGCCGCGCACGTTCTCGGCTTCTTTTTCCGGGTTTTTAGACAGCTGGTGGATGGAAATTAAGCTACACCTCCGCGGACGACTGACGCGGAGGAGAGCGTTTCCGGGAATCTGGACGTCGCGCAAGTCGTCCGCGGAAGTGGAGCTTCTTTTCCATCCACCCAGTGACGGATTAACCCCTCTCAAGGCCCTGAAGCTTCACCAAATCAAAAGGCCTACTGATTCAGCCAATTAATTAATTAACATGAATGCATTTAGCGCATATCCACTACTGCCTGCGCTGCCCGCTGACACAAGACACAGCAGCCAGCAGGCACTGCGCACAGCCTTTCCATCTTCAGTCTCTGCTAAACTATCTGCAATTTCCCCGAAAAATAATTAGCCTATATCTACAAGCTCCATTAGCAGGCAGCAGCATGTTTTGTCTAAATTGTCTTTGTGGCCAACAAACACAGCAAACAGTGCTGTCGACCATGTTGTTACATGGTCCATAACATGTGTGCACCAACAGACAATGCCAATATGCTATATTAATATTAGAACGTTTTAAAGACAGATTAATTATTGACGACAATGCAACCTGTGGGTCCAACGTCACTGAAAACTTTCATAATAGCAATTAAATTAATTTACTCACAAGTGCTGAAATCGTGAAATGGAGGATGTAAGAACACACTTTTGTTGTATTAGAGCAGGGTAAATATGAAGTTTTGCGCCAAGGTCTTGTTTATATTCGTCTTTACATAGGCTGTATGTTATTGTCGCAACTTGGTCCGTCTGAGTGAGGGGGCCTTCCTGAGCAAGGGGGCTTCTGACGGCGTCGCTACTCGCTTCCCCTCTGTCAGAGGTGGAAGCGACACGCAGCCGTGGGGAATCCCCCCCAAACCGACTCCCCCCCCCCCCCTTCCAGAAAACTTCTACAGAAACTCTCAGAGAAGACCAAAAACACTAGCGTGGGTTCCTATGTTGCGTTATATTTTTCGAAAGAAGAAACAGCTGTACATATAGTCTCGTACCAGGCCCTGCAAGCTTCGGGCCCTGGCGCTTAAGCTCCATCTAGTTCCATTGTTAATCCGGCTCTGCATCCACCAGCTGTCTAAAAACCCGGAAAAAGAAGCTGCGCACAGCCGAGAACGTGCGCGGCTCTTTAGTAAGTCTGGCAGCACCTTTAGAGAGCTTTGAGGCCAGTGGTGGAAAAAGTACCCAGATTTTGCAATACCACAGCGTAAAAATACTTTTAGTTTAAAGTCACTCTTCAACTTTTCCAATTAAATGGAAGTTGTTGGTCTATGCTTCAAAAATAATTACAGTGGAATAAAAGCTTAAATATTTGCCTCTGAGGCGTAGTAAATTAGAAGTAAGCCATGCCCATAAAGTATTGAGAATTGGACATAATTATGAAAGTGCATTTTACGCTTCCGGTACTTGAGTGAAAACTACGACGAAAAATGTTCGTTGACTACCTTTTTATACGCACGGAAACTAAATATAAACTATAACTATAAGCTATGATGATCAAAACTAAGACTACATAGACTTACACTTTCGTCAACAAATAGAAACTAGATTAAAATGTTATAGGGACTAGTGGAGAAGAGATCCAGTAGAACCAAAAGACAACTCATCTGGAAATAGATCTACTGTGACACGTTGTGAGCTTCGATCTGTTATTTCCAGAGCTTGTACATCCGATATTTTCAGAGTGCAATCAGGTGTAAAATCAGCCATTACCATCAAGGCCTGCTAAAATACGACAAAATCAACTGTAAATTTAGTAGACTAAAATCTTGTGATATTTAGTCGACTAAAACTAACAAACAGACACTTGGCAATGGGTGCACCGCAGTGGATTCAAACCCCCAGACTGTTGGTAAGCATGCAGCCACTTTTACCTCTGCGTCACCGAGCACCGAGCTCAACTCAACTTGTTAATGAGACTATGAAAACTACAGAGAGAAAGAGGCTTATTTTTGTAGGGGTAGTATTGCGAAATTGTGCCACTGCTGGGGGTACAAATAGTTTCCACTCTCGAGTTTTTTATTTATTTAACCAAGGTATAGATTAATGCGCTGTTTCAGCAGCCAGCCTATATTTATGCCGGGAGTGAAAACAGTGCAAACAGCAGAGACAGCCCCAGTGGTTGCATAACTTTAATATCATGTTTTCTCTGATGTGTCCCTTCTCTCTGTCATGCTTTCTCCCATGCTCTTTGTTTCTCTTATCTCACTGGCTCACCCCCGCTCTGTCTCGCTGTCTGTCTGTATCTCTCTTTCATCTCTTTCTCATCTCCCACATCCGACATGCATGTTGTCTTCCTCTGCTTTCCCCACAGCGCGTGTCTCTTATCGCTAGCTCTGCCCAGTCTTCCTGTCTATGCAGTTCTACAAGGAAACAGGGACAGAGAACAGCAAAGTTAGAGTTAACCAGAAACTACTATGGTATATACCTCGCCACTTACATAAAAATCACACCTGTGTGAAGTGAGTGGTGCAACTCCGTTGTGGGGGTCCCCGGGGGGGGGGGGGGGGGGTTCAAGACCAACAGGACCCAGGGTGCTGGCCCGATTCCCCGCGTCCGAAACGGTTGAGAAATGAGAGTTACCGTGTGGGGGTCCCTCTACTGTACCCTCTACTGTACTGTACTGTACTGGCACACCCGAAATCACCATATATACAGTTAATATGTGCGTGTGTGTTTGTGTGTGTGTGTGTTAGCTTGCGCACAGGTGGTGAAAAACAACCATGCTGTTTTCGTGCTCAACGCACCCACACACATAGCTCCGTAAGGGAGTGGTTGCACCACTCAAAAACACGTGCACACACACACTCACACACACAGTCCATTCATTGTCAAAGTCGCATGTTAGGCTTATGTGTGTTAGGCTTATGACTGTTGTGTAGGCCAATAGTCTGTAGTGAAAGAGAGTTGAGTAGCCATGCACCATTCTCTGGTTGGATCAAATGTTTTTCCAGACATTGTTGTGAATATTCTTGCAGCATTTCTGTGCGGTAATGCTTTTCAATATCTCGGTTCAGCTGCAGCCACGGCACTTACAGCCGGCATCAGACACGGCTGTGAAAGGTTCTTTGTCAGTATTATCTCTGTGATTCATTTTGAAACGTTTTTTTCATTCGAATTTGGCTAGTTTCTTTCTTTGTTGATGTCCTGGAGTGAATGCGTCTTTATCTCCCTCTGAGATTCAGTTACTTGTTTCTTGTGCTGTAGGACTGATCGTACAAATCACAGTGATGAATCCTATAAGATGGGACCAAAGAAGGAACAGAGCACAACAAACTGCCTTGAAGTGCCTTCCCTGGAAGAGAGCATGAGAAGTGAAGTTACGTTCTCAAGGTAATGTTCCAACTCTGTATGCTCTGATAGGGTTATACTGTACAACTTCTTACCTGAAAAACAAATAGCCTATTAGGTCTCTCCATCCCATCACTGGCAAAGCTGGTCAGCAAGTCTGACTCTACGGCCCCTGATGGTGCGTTCAGACCATAGAGTAATAAAATGATAGAGACCGAACCGGAGCGTTAGTGCCGATTTTCAGTAGCACCAAAGAGCCGACTTTAGGACGGTACCCGCCCCCCTGAACCTCAAATGACGTCACATTGTAGACTCTACAGTGCCGAACCGACTTTTATTCGGCTCTAAAATAGGAGTATGAATCGCGCCTTTTATCTGAGGATCTAAACAGCAGCAGGTATCGTTTCTGGCTCCGAAGTATCGCGATATTTGGCTGCTAGACAGGAAACAGTGGGAAGTCTTGCGATACTTGGTACGTTCAGAGAGGTACTTTGTGCTCTTTAGATACCAGACCTACTGTATATAAAATTTACACAGTGTACATATTGAAAAGCAACACAGCAGACAATAATGTGTTACATGTCTTCTGTTATTTTCCAGAAGTGATTACTTTACAAAAGGTCTCAGTCATTCATAACTAATGTTTGTTCATGAGCTGGTCACTGAGCTCTCATTGACTCAAGTGCATTCTGCCAAACTTCCGGGTAGTTTGGCTCCATAGAGTATTAAAAGGATAGAGACTGAACTGGCGCGAAGCTCCGCCCCTCCACTATTCATGTCAGTGGAAGTTGCTCAGTGGCGTTTTGAAGCCGCCGGAGGGACCGTCTATTTCCGCCTTTTTGGGCACATTTCCGCATTTGACCTCCAAAATGTGGAGGTCAAATGCAGAAGTGCAACCGAGCGCTCAATGTTAAAGCTCAGCTGCACTGGGTTTCCTCGTCATGAATCCACGGGACCGCCTGCAGTCCTTCCTCTTACCACTAGGGCCCAGCGCTTCAACATTGGAGTGCCTAGCTGGCCCCTTGTTTGGCTCCCATAAAAGTGTCCATGAAAGTGTCATGGCGCAGCCCAGTCACGTGACCACTGCTCTTCCTTCTCAAAGCTTCCTTGGTTCTAGCCCTAGTCATACTGATCTGATTGGCTCCTCTGGCCAATGGGAAACCAAGCAATGGTAAAGCTGCCCTCTGGCCAATGAGAAGGGGAGAGGCAAATATTCCTGGCAGCCACGCAGGCTGCAGACACAGAGCAACGCAGCAGAGGAGCATGCAGCTCACACTCACGGGCTGATGGTGATGGGGAAGGAACACGGCGCAGGGGGGAGAAGTGGAGAACACAACGGAGACAGCGAGCGCAAACAACGGCTGCGAGTCACGAGGTTGGGACACACAAACATACGTTACTAAAATAATAATCATACTAATATGGGGGGGGGGAATACAACGGAGACAGTGCATTCAAACAGCCGCGAGGCGTGAGGTTGTGACACAAACACCACAAAAGGCTCTGGTCAGGCTCTGCCAGTGGGCCTAATGAGGCCAACTCCTTTCACCTGGGACAGGCTCTGCCAGTGCATGGGCCTAATGAGCCCAACTCCTTTCACCTGTGTAATTTCCAGCCTCTGCCTCAACCAATCAGGCTCTGCCAGTGGGCCGAATTGATTGCCAAGTACACTTTTCAGTTTGCAGTCTTCACACACACAGGCACATACACAGATCTCCATGTGGGACACCGGCTGACAGTTAAAACGGGTGCTATGACAATGTATATCATTAGGTTCCCAAGTTGCATCGTTCCCAAGTAAGCCGGTGGCCGACTGCGATGGGCACGTACAGGTCTAGTCATACTAATATGGGGGGGAGAACACAACTGAGACTGCAGCTCTTCTTTCACGTGACAAATATCACTATGTGATCATTTCTTGTTTTGTTTTGTTTTGCAAATAAAAGTGTATGATAACTATGATTTATCCTTACACATACCTTTGTTTTACAATCAACATCAGTCTTCTAATGGCAGCATTAAAAGCACAAGTAAAACAGACAAATAAATAAATGGATAGCTTTATTGTGAAAAAGCTTTTATGCATGTACTGTATGCCATTGGATCTATCTAAGTGCAAAGGGATTTATGGTCATTATGCATCTTTAAACTGAGAATTTACAGGAATTCAGCTGAAGCACTGTGTCTTGCCTATACACACAGCTGTGGGGAAAAAAACCTGTTCATTCAAGCTATATCTACCAGGACTTATACGTAACACATTTGGTTAGTAAATTATTGCACATTTTGTGTATATTATCAGCCAGTCGCGATTCCTATTTTAGAGCCGAATAAAAGTCGGTTCGGCTCTGTAGAGCCTACAATGTGACGTCATTTGAGGTTCGGGGGGGCGGGTACCGTCCTAAAGTCGGCTCTTCGGTGCTACTGAAAATTTCTGACGAGCCGAAATCATTTCGGCACTACAGCGCCGAAACAGTGATAAAATAGGAGTATGAATCAGCCCTTAGGCTCCTCAGTGGTCAACATGCTGTAGCATCCAGGCGAGTGCATGGACATAAGTTATCCCATTCACCCTCTATTTACTCCTCTTCGGGCTGTTAACATAAATAATGACGTGTATTCCCGTATTGCATGTATACATTAAGAGGTAGTCACCACTGGCAGATTTATGGAAGCATAATAATGATGGTCAGAAATGTCAAAATGTTCTGAGTGGCTTTATTGTCACTCACTTGAGCAATATAATGTTGGTGACGTTCCGTGCTCTGCAGATGGTGAAGAACACAGAGAACAAGAACAATATGACCACAAGATAACAGTACTGGATATAAAAAATACAGGTTTTAAGGGAAGTAAAAAATATAGGCAAGTAAAACGTTCGCTCTGAAAGAATATATATTCAAAGATTTGTGCCGCATTTTCACAAGTTTTCAAAAATAGCTAAAGTATAACATTATGCTTGAAACACCAAAAGGGGTTCCCGTTTTGAATGGGTTAAAGCACCATAGAAACAGACCAGACTCCATCAGAATTCCTATCAGAATTCTTCTCCCTTTCTCTCTTAATCCCCTCTCTTTTGCTTTCCCTCTCACTTACTACTCTATTCTGATCCCCGTGCACCTCCTATCTGTCTCAGTTTAATTCAATCCAACCACCCAGCCATGCCCGGGGAAATAAAAAGCTGATCTCTGAGGAGAGAAGAGTGATTCCACACAGTCACCTTTCTCTCTGTCCGTGTGTAAACCCTTCACCGTGCTTCCCTCCCGACCCAGCAGAAGCTGCCAGATCCCAATGCTGCTGGGTAATGTGGGCTTTCAACCAAGAAATAATATGGTTGTGCCCACCTTAACATTTTGATCTCTCTGATCCCTATATTCACATTTTTATAGTTTATAGTGTCTATAATTTGGGATTTTAGACCCACCGTTGCTCCTCCATATCAATCATATAGGTAGTGACTTCCCATTCGGTGTTACTGATAATATTATCACGTATACCCATTATTCACTTACTGCGGTTACTGTGGACCTAGCAAAGCATCTCTGTGGATCAGTTTGTGAATTTCTCCAGCTATCACATCACCGTTTTCTATTTTGGTGTAACTGATTCAATTAACACAGCAGACATTTTGACAAGTAAATGCAGCTGAAGATGAATCATTAAGTTAAATGTACAGTATAGCTGTCCATGCTGGCACAAAGTACCACCTAAATGGAAAAACTACCACAATGAATGATTCATTACCGTCAACATGGCTGCTGTGAAAAGGGTCTGTTGTGGGCAATGCATTTCCTAATGGTCAGTAGGCTATGCATCTGGGACCGGTATTTCTTAATGAGCTCTTGGATGTGCCAAAGAATGACAGGTTTTTGACACTCAAAGCATACACTTTGAGAAGAAGAATCTTTCATTATGTATAGGCGTTACCCGAGGATCATTATCGTGTAGTATACAGTATAGGGTTATGACACCTCGATTTTATGGCTGGCAGGTCTGTAAAGTATAGGTGGATGAGTTACTTTGGGAATCCCACATACAGTCTGCGAGGTGGGTAAGTGTGTCTTCTGTGTTACGAGGTGGGTAAGTGTGTCTTCTGTGCTACGTGATTCCACTCACCCAACACAGGTTGGCCGTTTGTATTGAAAAGTTTCTTCCACCCTGTCACCTGCTTCAATATTTGATGTAATCTAAAAAAGAAAAGGGCCCTAGTGTCCAGCTTACTGACAGCTGAGACCCAATCTAGGACTGCAATCAAACTCCCTACAACTATGTGCCTCTGCGTGCTTGTATGTGATATTGGGAGAAAACAGAAATCAATCTTTCACCAAAACCTTTTGGGGCATAATTTACTAATTAATCTCTAATGTAGCTGACTTGATCACAGATACCTGAGACACTTTGGAGGAAAGACATTGTGTATGTGTGTGGCTATAATTAACGTAGGCTTTTCTGGCGTCTTTGTCTTTTCCAGCCATTAGCAGATAAAGAGATGAATCTGTGCTCACCGGAGAAAGCCCCTCCGTCTTTATCAGCCTACTGAGGAGAAGCGAACCTTAACTGGTGGTGCCTGACACTATAATGCACACTCCCTGGAGGTGCGTGTGCGTGTGCGCGTGCGTGGCTCAATGCCTCATTCCATGTGCCCTCACAATAGAAAATGCTTTTCTATATTGATTATTTCTCAGTATTAACTCTGGACCTGTGTCGGTAGGGTGTTTGCAGCTGTCTGTTCTGTGTATGTGGCAGCAGTGTTGAGAATGCTGCCTCCGCTGCTTGGTATTTTACAAGCTGTGTGTGATTGACTGGCACACTGCTACGGTATTCTGTGTGCACGTTTCTACGAATCCACTTTGACAAAGTTAAACTAGCTAAACTCAGGCAATCAGCAGAGGGATGTGGACTGAGAGTGTTTTGGGCTTGTTGCATTGCTTCTAGGCGTGGGTAATACTCTGCTATACCCTCCCATCCCCAAGGAAAGAGATTTACACAGGCCCTCAGGGAAATAATGATGGCCCTTTACTGGACCCCATTTCATAAGGAGATACAGCTCTCTGTATCCTCTCACTGTATTACATTCTCAGTATAAATCTGTCTTTTATACCCCCCCCCCCCCCCCCCCACCCCCCTGAGGCATTCTATATAGCTTCTCATCTCCCCTCCTCCTCCTCTGGCACTCTCGTCCTCTCATTTACTTTTTTTTTACCTTTTGAAACAACATTCAAGTTATTTCTAATGCATGGTTATCTTCAGAAAGTTCAGATACATCCTTAGATCTTTCTCAGCCATGGGCAGGGGACTAGTGGGGAGGGGACTAGCAGTGTTTAATTGTTTATCCACCCTTCTGGGGACAGATATCCCTCTTCCTCCCAACAAAGGACTGTATCATTCTGGAGGTTCCATTGCACCTGATAGGTATTATTTAAAGATGAGCTGCCTTGGGTTATCATCATTATTGAGGCGAGAGGTAGCAGATCTCTTACATGAAATCCCTTATTCCTGTTGCCCTTACTGTTGACTTTGAAGTTTGATTCGAACTACCTTTCTTGTAGGCTCATTATTGTGTTTATGCTATATTGTTTTAGGCAGTCCCCTACAGTTATTTTTCTCCCTTGTTGTTTTCACAGGATTAGCCTATATGCTGATATCCAATGATATTTCATATGGGCTCATTATTTTTGCTATTTTCAACTGTTTATATATTGTTGCCTACTATTGCATTTAAGTTGACGTTTAATTTTTGGTTTACTGTTAGTATGATAGGCCTATGGAATGTTGAGACTGTGGAGATTCCCACTTACATAATTGTTTTGGTATCTCTATTGCACTTAGTTTTTGAGGGGTGGTAGCCCCTCCCAACATCTGGCTTTTGAAATTACGTCATATGGCAGCCAAGTCTATGGACTTTTTCTTGTTTGTTTAGAGCACTTTAAACAAACATTTCCAGACGCCCCTCACTTCACAGAAGTGTTATATTTTGAGGGGCGCTAGACCCTCCTATATTCAGCTATAGTGTAGATTTTTTTAATCTACATTAATGAATGGAGAATTTATGTCATGTGTGTCTGAGCAAACTGGCTATTTTTGTCCTACACAAACATTAAATTCCCATTGACAATGAATGGATGATGTACGATGATAAGGGTGCCCCTCACTTCACAGGGGAGTGATTTTTTTACCTTACCTGTGATTGGTCAGGTTACATCGATTGGCTGCCCTGCACATGTGTACAAGTGTATATTTAACTGCAGTCAAGCGTTTGTTATTCAACCCTGATTAATTTGTATTGATTTGTAGTGACCCTTCCCTCTAAGGAGAAATCATGCCAGGGAAATGCTCCCCACAACATACCAGAGAGCTAATAGACTTCTCAATAATAGGTGTCATGTATTCTTTTTGAGTGGTGCAACCACTCCATTAAGGAGCTTTGTGTTTCTGTCCCTGGCTGGGTCTGTCCGAGCACGGTTTTCACAACCAAGTGTCACTGTTGCGCACGCACGCACGCACACGCACGCACGCACGCACACACGCACGCATGCACGCACGCATTTATGTTGTATGCGATCAGCAGTATAAGTAAAGAACTAAGTGTATAACTGTTTATTGAAATAATTCAAAAACTATTCATACTCGCCCACGGCCACTTGTGGAGAATAGTTTAACGGATGATTGGGCTGCTCACAACATGGCTGTTTTACACATTTTTTGCAGACATTCATTTTTATAATTAGGGTTTTACAGTATGACTACAGAAACAAGCTTTCGCACACCTAGAAATAAGGCGTATGAACAGGTGCGTAGGCCAGTGGACATCAATGATAAGAAGAAAGATACGCCTGCACACTGAGTATCTGCTCGGTACATGAGTTTTACTTTAATTAAGGCATCATGACTGCAACCATACTATTGATGTATATTTCCTAGCTACTTAAAGAGAGAAGAGTCTGACGACGGACAGGCCAATGAAAGTTTCCAAGTCCATTTTATTATCAGAGAGTACAAAGACAGCAGATCACAGCCATGGAGCTCCAACAGGCAGTCTCACGGCTCCTGGGACTAACACACAGTTACAGACATTTCAGTGGAGTCTTATACAGGTCAGAACAAAGAGATCAAAGGGAAATGGCAAAAGGTGGTTCCCAAACCCCCCTGAAGTCTAAAGTGGTCCATGCATGTCCAAATAAGGTATGGTCACCAGGGAGCACAGTAGGTGCTTGCTATCAATAGGTCAGATCTTTAGGGTCCCTGTTAATTTCTCCTGCAGCTGTCCCAACTATAGGCGTTGGTCAGAGCAGAAGTTAAGTCTCTCATTTGAACAGAGACAACCTAAAACAGTTATTTGAGCTATATTAATTGTGAATTGTGTTTTCCATATACATCACATCCTCCCTTTGAGGCAACCTTGCCTCATAAAACGAATATGGAACACAATTTACCCTAGTCCTCCCTTTGACACTGACTGGCTGGAACATCAAAAACATAACACAAAATAATCAAATCAAACAATTACAGTAGAATGGCGTACAAAACTCAAGTCATTCATACATATATGACAATTGACATAACTGATAAACCGTATTACAAAAAATCTGACACTGAAACACAATACACGTCGCTGAATCCAACCCCTTTGCTTATCAAAGCACCCAATTATCGAATTCAAAGTGTGTTAAGGTTTTCATACTTGGCATCTAAAGCTCTCAGCTTCAGCTAATGTCAAGGATAAAGTTGACCATAATCATCGTAAATTAAGTTATTTGTTTAGTTAACTCCTCTTTTAGCACAATGTAGAAAGCACCCAGAATTTATATCTAAACACTCTAGATTACCAAGGCTCGTACAAATATCCCGTCTACTGCAGTGACCTTCTAACCCCCTCTTATCATTTCAAAGAACTGTGTTTCTAGATCTCGTGCATGCTAGAGGTTACCTCCTTACGTTAAAATCCTAGAGTTCAGTGTCCTATATACCTTTAGAGTGTCCCCACATGTCATGCATAAATACCTTGTTGACTTTTCCCATTCACAAATTTATTCGAACATAAATAAGAACTTTATGCACAATTAGGACGATTAACACTTATGCGTACAACAGGAGCTCTGTCTTTCGCCTGACAAAGAAACATCTACTATTCGTACTCCGGTAAATATCTCTATTCAGTTTCCAATATCCCTTAGGCATATTCATCCCCATTAAGTCAACTTCTCTAATTAAAATACCCGACACATAAAAGCAACATACATGCTCATTATATGTTGAACTAGACAAACATACATTTGAAATCAAATGGAACGATATCCATCTGATATAATATAACTATTCTCTGTAATGTTGCTCTCTTCTTCTTTGTCTCACCTTCTCGAGTGTTCATTCATCAGCCAGCGCACACAGGCCAAACGAGGTTGTGATGCAGTACAAATATGCACCGCATGGCGTAGGCCGCTCTGTTATGAAGAGCTGCCCATTGTCCGAAAACTTTCTTTCAGAATTCTGGTCTGAATTCACTTTCTCACCTCCTCCCTTTTCAGTCACGACATGACTGAAGAAACAGAAAGTGAATCAGCGTCATCACAGGAGCCTGTAGGCTTCTGCAAGGCAGAAACGTGTTGCGTGCCGCGTTGCGAGCTTGTAGATCAGCCGCCTTGCCGTCGCTGTCGAATCGAGCAGAGGCGCACGCCGAGAAGAGTGAATGAAAAGCGCCACCGCCTCCCTTTGATCGCTGACCGCCGATGAACGCCCACGGGCTGGGGCATGCTACGCTGCGCATCCTCACCCCGCCGAACAGTCGCTGTGCATCGCCTCTGGTCACCGATCGCCGAGAGCCGCCGCCGACCATCGCCGCTCCTCCCCACCGCACTGGGCAGGCCGTCGCCATCATGTTGAATCGCAGCTAGTTCGACTGCAGCACGCAGCACCACCACCGCCGTCCTCCTCCATCCAAAAATTGCCGACCGAAACACTATATTAGACTGAAAAATTCCCCTTCTGGTTCTCTCGCCTGACGCAAAAAAGCATCAAAAAGGCGACCGGGATCGGCACCACTGTGATGTATCTGGATCGACGGCGCTCTGTGTATACAGAAGTCAGGACAACGGTGAGGCGACCCCCTCAATGAATCAGGCAGAGAAGTTTCCCTTCAGTCTAATGTTTGTATCGCAGTTTTATTGATACAGACACACTCAGCTTACAAGGCCACGTAGGAACAACGGCCCACGAGGTAATGGAGTCACACAGTTGAAAGCCCTTTCGAATCAACTTACAACACGGTGTGAACACAAAACATTGGTCTCAAACAGGTACATTATATTAGATTCAGGGTAGGCTACCTCCTCTCTATGTCAGCCAATCAGATCGTTGCTTTTCACCGGATCTGCCAGTGAAAAGTAGGCAGGACAAATTGCATGCAGCTTCATGTGACCTGCTAATTATACATCTAGTTAAATATCTATACTATATATGAAGTATTACAGAACCTTATTTAACACCTGTAGCTATAAGAATGAAATGTCAAAGGGATACATTTTAACTGTTCCTGAGTCACAGTAAACTTTACCAATTAAAAGATAAACCACATGTTAACCGAATCTTACTTTTAAGACTAACTCGAAAAGGCTATAAACAAACGGAATATGAAACTGAGTAATGAAATAGGCAGAAGGTATTATCAACGGTTTAACTGATTAAACACAATTACAGTCCATGTTAAAGGGAGTGAAGCGGAATCTCCCAGGACACACCCTCACAGCTGTTTGTTAGTTCGGTGGAGACTATTATTGCCTGTTAGAGATAAGACTGTCTTCACCCCCCTGGGGTGTGGAGAGCAATTTCACAGAGCCCCTGTGTTGACAGGAACTAGTTGTAAACTACTGTAAGCAGTTTTACTCAGTACTATGACGGTGTAAACCTGAAATAGCCTTAACAAATTGGGGTGGTTAAAGGGGTCACCAGATGGCTTCCCTGGATGGTGACAGTGAGATCTGTCCCAGAGCTAGTTCTCGGAAACTTATAACCTATACCAGATTTATGACAATGTGGCTATCAAAATATACATCACTATGTACAGTATAACATCACTCTCTACACATACAGTACATGTATCTCAGAGGTCGCGCTATGATTTTAAACTGATGATTCAAATGTGTCGTATTCTGGACAGTCCATGCATCACTTTGCCATTCGATTTGCCACTCACTTTGTGCACGCACAGTAAAATTCCGGAATAAAACATTGACTTGAGTGACAGTCCAAACGTTTTCAAATAAAGGTAGTGGAGTAAAAGTACATTATTTGCCTCTGAGATGTAGTGGAATAGAAGTAAAATTATTCGCAAATGGACATCCTTAAGTATAGTACTTACGTAAGTAAATTGTTACTTTACACCACTGGACATATGACATATAAAATCTGCATCTTTACAATATATAAATTCTGGTAAAATGTATTACAAGACAACTTGTCATTGCTAATTGCATCATTGATCATTCTAGTAGTTACTGATGTTATTGCTAGGATTGAAGCACAGATTTCTCTTTGGTCACTGTTGAAACCGTTGAGCAGTCTTGTGATTGAAGATCCTGCGGCATCCGTGCTCCAATAACCCTCTTTCATAGTCACTTATTGTAGATATTTTCCTCTTGCCATGCATCTTGTTCCTCAATCAAGGTCAAATGGGCCTGCTCAGCATTTTTATATGGACCGCAGCCAAGAAATTAGTGCAAAGTAAACCCTCCGTCCAGTCAAAACCGAGTAGCCTATTATTCATGGCCATGATATAATGTCAATTTAATGAACTGCTTCTTGCTGTTATTGTTTCCCGCGTCAACCGTCTCCCGTGGTTACTGTTGCATAGAGCGCAACTAGTTTCTAGCAATTACTGACCCAACAACAATCCTGTTGACACCATTCAGGGAAGCCATCTTGTCCTTGTCCGGTGGTAAATAAAGCATGTTTATTATACCTCAGTAAAGTGCACCATGAAGTGTGACTAGATGGAGCCGAGACAGAGGCCAGGAAGTACACAGTAAAACACTTAAGTCTTGAGAGTGCACAACATTTTGTAGCCAAGGACACCTGTAGTCCCTTTGGCTCCATTAGGCAGATCTTATGGTTTGAAATGTGTTGAGTTCTATGTTGCAGAGTCAAGTGTAATAAAAGTAAAAGACAAAAAGTTCACGCTAGTCATAGCATTATTTGTAATATGAAGCCGCTTATACAACCTGCTTCGTATTACAAATAATGCTATGACTAGCGTGAACTCATTTGGAAATTGTGGTGTTGAGAGTGTTGGACAGGTAAGATGTGTTACAAATTCAAATTGTGTGCCTGCCAAGAGAGATGAGCTGAGTCGATGTGTTTCATGTAATCCTCTCCTGTTTTCCAAGGTGATGACCATTTTGTTTGAGAAGGGAACCATTATGCTGTCAGGAGTAAACAGCATGTGCTTGTTCTAGACACAGTGAAATCCTCAGTAGTCCAATTCTATACAAATGCCTTCTAAACCAGTAGTTTTCTTCAAACATAAGGACCCCCAAAATGATATATGTATTTAGCCGTGGACCCAATCATCTGTAGATGTAGCGCTCGGGTGGCGCAGTGGTAAAGTACAGAGGTTGTGGGTTCGAATCCACCGCGGTGCATCCGGCTTTGTCAAGCATCTTACACGAAAGTAATTTGCCTGTGTCCCCGTTCAGGGCAGGGAAGTCGGGCAGGGAGGGTGATATTGGTCATCGCACATACTCCTACAGGCTGGGACGGCACCTACCAGCGGGAATGTCGGCCGGGAGGAGTAGGACAAAGGCTCTACAGTATGTCCTCCGGGTGGGGGCTCCTCACTGGCAGGTGAGTCAGTAGGCTACGACAGCAGTGACGACGCAGAAATGTGTGTGGGGAGGAACCTATTGGCATAACGATTAAATTGGGGAAGAAAAAGTAAATCCGGTCTATACATGGCATGCTCTTCAGCAAGTCACTTAACCCCTCCACACTGAGAACTCGTTAGTGCCCTTCGTTCACTGTGTGCATGTTAATGTACTAATTTGTCACAAACACCTATATATTTATGACAGTGGCTATCAACCATTTCAATGTCAAGGACTCTGTCAAGGAGAACCCCCCCCCTCTCTCTCTCTCTCTAGCTATTTGCTATCACATCTATCCATCTTCCATCCACCCATCCATCATCCATCCATCCATCCATCCATCCATCCGTCTTGAATGTGTTTTCAAGTCCCTCCTAGCCATGAGCTATTAAATGTGGCTTGATTGACCTAAATAGTGGGGGGGAGGACAGATTCACATGCTTTTAGTCCTCCTCAGAAAGCCAAATAGTCCACTTTCCAGAACATTACGTGCAGTGGTGGAGAAAGTATACTCACATTTGTTACCTAAATAAAAGTTACAATACTGCAATATAGAAATACTCTGTTACAAGTACATGTCCAGAATTCAACATTTACTTGAATAATATTACAAAATATTGTCTGGAAAAAGTACAGTATTTGGTAAAAGAAGTACAGTATTTGGATCTGCGATGTAGTGGAGTAGAAGTTATTATATATTTATTATATAGTTAAGTATTGGAAATTGAAAATACTCACGTAAACAACAAATATGTAATACATTGTACAGTACTTAAGTAAATGTACTTGGTTACTTTACACCACACCACAGCACAGGACATGTGGTCATCAAAATGAATTAATAAAAGTAGGTGCACTGAGGACACAATGTCTGATTTCACATTGATTCGTAGGCTCTTCACGCTATGCTGTGCAGTGTAAGAACCAATCTAGGCAATGTATTACTTGTATGCCCTTGTTGACAACCGTGGCTGTTACTGTCCTTCCATTCGTCCATTAATTCCAGCATTGAGAATGAGAACAATTGACATGATGACAATGTCTTAACTGTGGCACAGTGCTTGCCACATGGGTAGTAAATGAGATTTGGTACAAACATCCACCTGTCTTGGACTCAAGGATGAACTGATGCTGTCGCTATTACTATTGTTGATATTATTATCTTTTATTTCATCTATGAACTTTCTTTTTTGTGTTGTCTGCAGCTGGGAGGAGAGCGTGGGTGGGTGGGAGAGTTGGCAGACATGCAGGGAAGGAGGGGTATATATATCTATCACGGTGTGACTTGGTGCGAGGAGAAATGCAGGACGGACAACCGAGAACTGGAAACAGGGCTTTATTGCATGTTAAACAACAGGAACACTCAGGATGCCTCACAGGGCTAGTAGCTCACAGGTACACACACACAACGTGTTTAAGGAAACAATTAAGAACGCACACAGAATCACACAGGATCAACACATAAATACCAACACGCCCTGATGGCAATATTGTCCACAGCTGAGTCCAAAGGTGTCAGTCTATCAGGGGGGCGGGGAAACACACAGGGGGGTAAGGGGCAAACATAAGGACGGCGGTCCAGGCGTGGTACATCCTAGGACAGGACGTGACAATATCATGTACTGTATGTGTATATGTATGTGTCTGCATGATTAACGACCTTTCATTTTATGGCGAAAAACATTCCTAGAAACCCAAAACAGGCTAACGGCTTAAAAATGGGTGTGGTCAAGGTCACTGTGACCTCATGTCTGTCACCTGTTCTTGGTGTCGGTGAATGCAATATCTCTGGAACAAAGTATTCACTCATTATGAGTTTGGACATACATGGATGTGAAGTGCAAATTTGTATTGGCATGAGCCGCAGAGTCATACGGTAAATTTTTGATGCTGTATTTCTATTTGTTTGTTTATCTGTCGGGACAGTGCAAAATCCAATTGTCAATTAAGACCCTTGGGGTAAACATTTGACTTAGATTTGCACTTGAGCATGTACTTTCTACCCTTCTCTCTTTCGTCTCTCTTTGCCAGAAATTAGGATTTGTTCTGGTTTCAGTGCGTTGCTCCATATCTCTTCCTGCCCTCTTTCTTTCTCCTGCTACTGTAAGACCCAGTTGAAGCTGAGATCCTGCAGGAAGCTTAGCAGGGAGGCTTGAGAGACGTGTTCAGCTGTACGTGAGGGTTACAGTTACAACGGCAGCGGGCTCTCTACCAGGCAGAATGCTTAAGCCTTCCTTGGTGAATTAGTTTTTATTGTCTTTGTGGAGAATGGGATTTCACAGTATGGATCAAAGGCTAATGAATGCCAACCAAAGAGGAGAGACAGGTTTCTGCCTTTTCCCCCCTCTTGTTAAGCTTACATGCAGGGAAACAAAACTGAATGTATCTTGTAAATGATGTGAGGAATCGATAGAACTACAGACGGAGGTTACATGGGAGGCTGTATATTTTAGCTAATTCATGATCCCATGCATGCCACCACAGCCCTTTAATTAGTTTATTCATTTCTAAATTCAGACTGTGCGAGATTTAAGATCACTCTCCGTCGCCTGCTTCTCTGACCTAAATGGAATAAATTAGAGGGATTAGTTCTCAGCACAACCCTTAGCTTGAGTCCTAAACAAATCCAAACGGCGCTCTCAGCGAGAAATTATTCCTCCCACGGGACAGACAGCACAGCAACTTTTACCACGTTATTTATATACAGTTTGGTCTAGATGCAGTTGGATTGAGTGCTTGATTGACAACATATAGCTGCTTTTTACACATAATTAAGGCCTTATTGAATTTTTTTCACAGCAGCGAAATACGTCCTCATTCTCACTGATTGCTTTCAAACTGCAAGCAATCAAACTTGTTCATCATTCTGATCTTAAAGGACCACTTCACCACTTTTCAAGTATCTTCATATAATAGGTCCTCACTAATAATCATGATAAAATGGCACGATTTGTTTCTACTCAGTCTGTGTCTCATAGGAGTGCTGTGGGCAGTTTAGAAACCGTCCTCCAGTGACATCATTAGGCAGGGTTTTTTTTAAACAAGATTTGTTTACAAAAATGTTTAGACTTTCATTATCGTGAGAACGATGGCTTCCATTTTCGCATTGCAACTTTTCAGGACTAGAAAGCCTGCAGTTTCTATTAGCTTGTATTCCCCATCGATGATGTCACTGGAGGACGGTTTCTGAACTGCTCACAGCCCTCCTATGAGACAGACCGAGTAGAAAACAATTGCGCCATTTTTTCATGATTATTAGTGAGGACCTATAATATGAACATGTGTTGAAAAGTGGTGAAGTGGTCCTTTAAGAGGTCCTGTGGCATTCAAACATGTTGATTTTTCCACCTTGACTAAACTGTTTAGTTTCCTAATCCGTGTCTTTGTCTGAATGGTTGGTATGAATTTATTTTGGTGTGATGCTGTTTTTTTTTGTTGCTTGTGTGTTTGTGCGCGCGTGCACGCCTTTCTTTGCAGCTGTCGCTGTAGTTACACTGATGGATTGAGCTATAAATCGTTTGCAGCCTCAACCCTTCTCCTCCCTTCCACCTACCGTCTACATTGATTTATTTAGAGAATCCATCTTCAGGACGTAGTCTATGCATATTGATTGCATTCAGTCTCATCCCCTAATTGACTTTTACTGTATTCTTTCACAGTCACATACTGTGTTTGCATCCTTCAACAAACACATGCACGCACGGTCGCACACATGCACAGTCACACGCACGCACACACATGCATGCACAGTTTGCACACACATGCACACACGCACACCAAGTTGCTTCTGTGGAATATTAAATAAGTTGTTGTTCATGTCAGATGCATCTAGGTGTGTCCATGTGTTCGTATTAGTATGTGGATACACACTCAAATGCGTACACGCATATATGAACAATAATCTGTGTTTGAGTCCATGTGTGATGTATGCACAGTTAAGTGTATATAGCTGTGCATGTCAACACCAACATCCGACTGATAACTGCAGAAAGGGGCACACTGTGGAGCGCCTATCTCCACCAGGGGCTGTGTAAGCGGCAGAATGTGACATTGCAGGGATAATAATGTGTTTTTAGATTAGATTAGGTGTGTTAAATTGGAGCGTAAAGCTGTTGGACTGTATGCTAGTGGCATTGTTTGAGTAACAGAGTTCAAAGAGTGGCATAACGAATGCAGTAGTTTGTTGTTGCATCATTGAATGGTAGAAATGATATTATTGCATGGAGCAATGTTACACAATGTTCTTCGCCATTGCATGATCAAGTACCAGGAAACATGTCCCAATACTCTCTGTATTGATTTGGAGTTCACTGGTTCACATGACTTCTGTTAGCATAGTGGAGTATTGGAATCCAAATATGAAACGTTTGACTCTGTGTTGTTTAGAATACAATGTGGGTTCAGTCAGATTATGTTTTCATGATCGTAGGCATTGTTTGTAAAAGAAAATATATAGCTAAGCCAACTGTTATTGAAGAATATCAAAAAGTATGCATGATAACATTTTTATAACATTCGTGTTACAGTATGTGTAGCGCCACTATGCTGCCGATTTGAAAAATATGTGGGGAATGACTTCTTTAGCCTACTGGTAGCATGCACAAGCCATTAACTTTGATCTGTGTTGTATAGTTTATACGAGATTAGCTCCAGACACACAGACAGACAGGGGATGAAAAATAGGTGTGTTGCCACAGCAAGTTAAAATGTTTGCATATACAAAGTCAATGCAGAGGGGCGACGTGAACGAAGCGTTCAGTTCCTCTCACATTAACTAGCAACATTGACCCCAAAGTGAAGTGATTCAAGCGGCTAGAATGATATTTCATCTTGAGGCGGGAACGCACAGTTATGCCTGGCAGATATGTGATAGTCTTAGAGTGTCTCTGCGGAAGACTTCAGCCTGATTAATATTGCAATAAATTGCCATGTGACGTGTCACTCGACAAAATAACACTTTATTTTCCTTGAAAATGTGTTCCTGCTGCTATACACCGTATGAGTTGAATTCCTGACTTTCATGATGTAACCTAATACTCCAGCGTTATTGATGTGTGTCGGACTACCCTGCCTTCCCTCTCCTGTGGCGGGGTGGTGATGCAAGCACGGCTGTCTAATTGATTGGACTGTGTGTCTGCCATGCTGTGTGCCATCCTCAGTCCCATTTGGCCGTTTCTAAAAAGGCCTACGTTTTCTGAAATACTTCAAATATTTATATAGCAGAATCAATGATTTGGCTTCCAGCCCAGAATGGGACAGACACAAGGGGCCCAGATCTTCAGAGAACCTGTCATCACAATAGCAGGTATATAGCTCCCTATAAGCAAAGTCTCAGAGAGAGACCTCGGGCAGCCTAATTTAACACTGACTGTGACACAGCTCAGCCGGCTAATGAATGCCTTTAGTGACATATTCCACAACGTACACTGCAGACACACTGTCACTCACAAAGTCTGTCACTTTCTCTGAACCCTGGTATGCAGATTCACGCACGCACGCACCCACACGGATATCAAAATGGTACATACACCGGTACATGAGTTTTGGATCAAATCTGAAGAAGTAGAGAAGTAGTATCAAATGTGTGTTTTGAAGAAGATGAAAAATGTAATGAAAAATGATTAACATACCAATAAGAAGCCCTGAGGGCGAGAAGGCGGGACCGACTGACCGACCAACTTACGGGAAATGCAGGTTTTCATTAGGCTAGGTTTTCATAGTAAACTGCGACCTATGGTAATGTAATAAATCCAGAGTGGAAGTGAAACGTGTGACGTCACTACCTGTACCCAAGCAGCGATCATTGCAGTCTCCATAGGGCTCTCTGTCTCCACCTCAATGGCACTCCACTGACTCATTCATTTTCTCGCACCGCCATTAATTCAAACACCAAGGTCAACTGGGCTATTAGCCAACCATGAGTGGATGGAACAGTTTAATCATTTTAGACTTGACTGTCACAGAGGCATAGGCGGGCAGGGGGGGGGGGGGGGGGGGGGGAGGCAGAGAGGGGGCAGAGAGGGCAGAGAGGATCATCAGCCGTGTTTATAAGCGACGTCTTTGGCCTTGTTTTTCTGTAATGTTGCTTGTAATTGTTGGTTTTTTTGGGGGCTTGTTTCTAAAGTGTAGCTGGCTATTTGCTTGCTTCTCAAACATTTTCATAATTATACAAAATATTTCAAGCTCACAATGTGTCACAACATGACACTTCAGCCACAGCCAAACACACATGGAGCTGAGCGGAAGAAAATTCTTAATTGACACAGCCACATTCACTGGATAGATTATACACACACAGGATACAGGCTGAAGCTAAAATACTATTTTAAACAAGTAAGACGCGCAAACGCGTGAAGCGAACGCAGCTCGTGTGTGTGTGGTTGTGTGTGTGTGTGTGTGCTACAGCTGCGCCCTGTGTGTGTGTGTGTGTGTGTGTGTGTGTGTGCGTGCGTGCGTGCGTGCCACAGCTGCGCCCTCTGGTGGCGGGCCGGTGGTGTAACAGCGTGACACACACACACAGCGTGACACACAGACACTCAGCCCCTGCTGTCATAGTAAGTGGCTCACTGCGTTCGCAAACACAATGACTCTTCGCCTCTTAAACACAAGTTTATCTACCAGCCCCAGATAGATTTATGCCTCTTTTCTGGATCTCTTGGCACATAAACATCATCATCTTCTTTTTCCCCCCTAAAGATAATTGAACCCTGTAGGAATATTCATGATGAGATCTGTGTTAAAACTATTCTTTTGATATTTTAAATCTGAGCTGTTGGTTTAAAAGGAGAGTTTCATTAGTTTGAATACTAAAAAAACCATCAACACACTCAAGTATATATTTGAGAAAGACCGATATGGGTCAAAACGTTGTATGTCCTGCCTGCTGTGATTGTGAATAAATGTACCTGGAGCGTTACAAAGTGAGTTGCGAGCCCTTGCTTTTGTTTAAGTACAGCAAAGGAAACAATTCTCTTTAAAATGTGAAAGGACTTTTACAAAATGCCCAAGAAAGCATTATCTGTGACCAAAATACATAATTTACCGTAATTCATTAATATTTCGAAGAGTGGAACACAGTATTTACAGTACAAGATTAAAAACAAGCTATTGTACAACTGTACTACATTGCATATCATTGTTGTACATCCACTACATCTCTATGCATGACACTAGCCTGGAATCCAGACTGATACACTTGGCGGATATTTTTTTCCCACTTTGCTGCCGAACCAGTTTGAATTCCAGGGTAGTGTGACACCACTGTACGATGAAGTATAATATAGGGTTAAGCAGACTAACCGGAAAGACACCCTGTGGGCGAGAAGCGACCTTGCCCTTTAGGGCGTGGTCGCTTCTCAAAGAAATTAAAACAGTATTGTTTTTAATATTACATTTTTCGATTAATCAAAAGAGTAATCGATAGAATAATCATTAAGATCGATAGTTGCAGCCCTATTATATTTAGATCTTTATGTGCATGAAACATTTCTCATGTGAATCTGTTGACCGGGTCTCCAATCAGTTCGGGACATCTCTCCTCTCCCTTCGCAATCCTGTCACACTTCCTCAGTAAGTCATAGTTGATCTTGTCAGTTATAACACTGTCCTGCTCATACTGGGGATGCTCTGCCACAAACTCTCTCATCCACTTCGCCATCGTCATCAGCTCACCGGAGGCACGTTTCTGTA
The DNA here is from genome assembly GCF_964188405.1 of Protomyctophum parallelum. NCBI lineage: Eukaryota > Metazoa > Chordata > Actinopteri > Myctophiformes > Myctophidae > Protomyctophum > Protomyctophum parallelum. Next base: position 19,851,478 of record NC_139713.1, read on the forward strand.
TGAGCTTCTGGTAATTCAGAATGGTGCGCTTGGTGTCGACGTCCACTTCTGTGTTTTCCAGGTAGCTGTTGACGACCGGGATAAGCCCTTGAAAGACCCCCTCCTTCCCATTGATGATTGTGTCTATGCTCATCAGTGTGTACCCCTCACAACCATCAATCTCCAGGCCGTTCTGAGTAGAGGTGTCGTCAAGTGGGTAGCAACCTTTGAAGATGTCTTTTCGGAAGTAAAACATGCCCTCCTGCACGGCGCTTCTTTTCTGTGCAACCTTCATGTTTTCGTCAACCTTTGACAAGGGGATCAGGAAGTCCAGTTTGTAGTACAGGATCACTCTGGTCAGCAGAACGACAAACACCACATATGCTGCGTTTTCAAAATCGGTGAGTTGAACCTCCATGGGGCGGAACTCGACCCTCCAACCAATGTCTGAATTTGGAGGTGGCGGTTTGAACCTCAGTGTCTGCCAGTTGGTCGACTGTATATTCTCAAAGTGATCGGACTCGTTTTCATCGTCCAGGTTGATTTTCTCCTCAAAGAGCGCAAGGGGATCCCGGATGAAAAGGTGAGCTACGTGTTGGGCCAGCAGCTTGTCGATCCCTGCTGCTAGAAGTTGTCTGTTGATGTCCTCGTCTATTGTGAGATGAATGTCGTTGTACTTCTCACCACAGCTGGACAGGTAGCTGTCGATTGAGTCATATCTCGATTTGAAGATTCGGTACTTGTTGTCCTTCAGAGGCTTCAGCCCCCGCTCTTCCTGTGTCCTGTCGTCCACAGAGGCAGAAATAACCCCCCAGCGACAATCGATGTCCGACACGTAGCCTCTGTAGAAGGGCGAGGCGGCACTCAAAGCCATCAATATGGGGCAGAACGGTGCTAGTTGGTCATAAAGGTACCTTGCTTCGTCAATGCTGCAGGCTTGGAATGTCATCTGAAGGCAGCAGTTGCCCATTCCAAAGCCCATAGCGTCCATGTAGATGTGGTCTGGGAGAGCTGCGCTGGCTAACTCCTCGGCATCTTCGGGATACGTTTCCACAAATGGTGACGGGGTGTTTTTGTCCTTAAATATTGGCACGTTGATCACTACTTTCTCGCCTCTTCTGTGGCGTATGTTCCTGGTAAGGGTACTAAATCTTGGGTGTCTACATATGGCCTCGTCTGGGAAAAACAGCGACTTGGACACACCCGTTTCGACAGGAGTTGGCTGGCGTTCCGGCCGAGTGAACCCTGGGCAGCCAAGCCTTGGAAATGAGGTGATGGTGCAAACCGTTTGATTGGCATTTAGAACCGATGAGGCCTCTCTTCGTCTCTTCCCCATGTTATCCTCTACGATGTTGAGCTCCAGCATGGTCCCGCCGTAGGGCTGTCCGGGGGTCCCTTCGAGCATGTAGCTGGCATATTCTGGACTCCAGTGGGTTGGATGGTTGGGTTTTGTCTTTTCCCCTTTCTCTTGAAGCGTGTCCAGAACGTCTCCTGCATTCAGAAGAAGGCAGACCTTTTCATTATTTTCGTCCATTTCAATCAACATGTACTCCACCTCATCACCCCATTTCAAAACGTCCTTTTGACGATCCTTAACTTTATTATAGATGTTGAGAAACTGGATGATGCCATGTTTCCTGACATGGTCTGCATGTTTCTTGCATTCTTCCCAATTGAGCGGTGAGCCTTGAGACAACAAGCCCATTCAATCGTGCCGTGAACTGACGTTATGCTCTGAACTGATATTCCCATTAATAATACTGAGATGGAGAAGTGAGTTGATGTTGGGTTCTGGTCCAGTTCTTCCCTGCAGTTGACCTATGTCTCAAAAGAACAACTATACAGGTTCTTCCGCTGACATCGTGGAATTTCTTTATTTAAGTGTATTGAAGTAACGTGACCATCTATGACGCCATGGGATTTCTAAATTTAGTAGATTGTAGTACCACAAACGTCTAAATAGATTCTGGGTAAATGAGATCCCTAGATCCTAGATCCCGATATGGGCAGAAGCACCCCATATATGGGAGATGTCTGGAGCACTTGATCAAGTGGCCATACCTGTATTTGGTGATTTGGGATGAGCGTAATTTTGTTGAATAAATACAAAAAAGCATCTTCATAATGACAAAGTATACAGTATATATACTGTATAAGAAAGAAAGAATAGGCCCAGGCGGTGGCGTAACCGTCTGGGCACCCGACTGGTAATCCAGTCGCAGTGTGCCGCGGGTTCGACTCCCGAGCCCGACACGGCCTTTACTGCATGTCTTCCCCCATCTCTCTCCCGTTTCCTGTCAGCCTACTGTCTGTCCCTTAAAAAAACCAATAAAAGGCGTAAGCCGCAAAAAAATATCTAAAAAAAAAAGAAAGAAAGAATAACATGTCACGGACGCCCTCCATGGATTCATGATAAGCAGTGTGATCCATTGAGGAATGTCCAAAAACAGATGTTTGGCCCGTCAAGGATTGCAAATGTCTTATGTTAAAGTATTTTTAAGAACTTGGCTACTGAACAGCCGTTCACATTTCTCAATGTAATAGACAGAGCTACGGGTGGCCAGTAGGCATGTGAATCTCGTCTCATCTCACGATTCGATACGCATCTCGATGCACTGCCAGCGGTACGATACTTTAGCGATACATGGAATCTCCTGGCGATACGATGCGATACGATTCACCCCTCTACCGATACGATGCGATTTGATGGCGATTCAATTCTGGACATTGCGATACGATACGATTCACCCCTCTACCGATACGATGCGATTTGATGGCGATTCAATTTGGATTTATATTAAAGCTCTATTAATTTCCCAAAACATGTAAAATGCAATACATTTAAATTCAAAGCAATTTATTGTTTTACTGTAGGTTAGTATTATAGCTCTGCATCTCAAACAACCCAACTTATAGAATTCTGTAAGTAAACAAAGGGTCTGCTCTCTGCTGGTTATTGTGGAATTGTTAGATTACTAATAATCATAGGCTATAGTATAATTATTATATCGTTCATCAATTAATGTTACCAACATATAAATAGAAAAGAAACAAAACAAAAATGACAGGTCACACTTGTAGTGCTGTCAAACAAGTCTATGTCTAGTTTAATCTGCAACAGTTTTATAATATAATTGCCTATGTATAGTGGGGGTCCCTACTTGATCTCTCACTCTCAGCTAAGTGGTCCTTGGCTTGACCTGAAAAACATTGAAGACCCTGGCCTGCATGTATTATTAACGTTATAAATACATAGCAGATGTACAAGCTCACAACGCTTCTCATCCACGCCCCGCTGTGAGCTTGTGGATCTGCAATTGTAGGCGTGCAACACCGTCTTGCTGCAGAATATAAATAAGGCTTCTATCCCAGAGAACAGCAGGGGCCGGGGAAAGCTGGACAGTGCCGTGGAAAGTTGTGAAACGGTTGTAAACGACTTTAAACGCAAGCAGTACACCCTGCTGTGGCGTTGTTGTTGCTGTACACGTGTGTGCAGACTGCAGAAGCTTTCTTTAATTACAAATTGATGATCGCGACGCAGATTTACGTCGGATAATCAGCAAGCACAGCTGTGGAGATCATTACATGCAGCGCTACAGTGAAAAGTCATCTGATCGACGGACAAAGCTACTCGGACAACTATTTTATAAAGCTAAAGAGTAAAGGTGGTGCTTCTTGTTTAATGCGTGGGGCTCACTTCTGTTAGTCGCGGGTGCTCTTTATAGTCTGAGTCTGTTTGTTGTCTCAACGTGTCTACTCTGACTGCACCGTCGTACGGTAGCTTCTGTTCACTGACTGTGGGCGCGTTTGGAAATGCCACACCGGAGCACACTCTCCTATTAGTTTGCATTGCACAGTGGGCTCAGTGCGCTATTTCCGAACGCGCCCTGTGTGTGCGCTGTGAGAGACCTTTTTCTTTCTTCCTTTTCTGATGGTACGTTGAATGCGCCTCGGAAACACAGGATAGGGTGAAATTTACCATGAAAAAAACGGTGCAACCACGGATTTTACCGATGCAAGCACTCCGCGAACGATGCATCGAGATTTCACCAGTCAATTTTACCGATACACAGTGAATGAACCGATTCACTCGCATCGCGCATGTCATAATCGATTTATCGATACGTATCGATTATTTTCCACATGCCTAGTGGCCAGAGCAGGCCATCCTACCTGAGAACAGGATCCAAAGTAAGAATTGTTTGCGTGTTGTTTAACCCAGAAAAAGAAAATAATTAGACAGCTGCCAGATACTTTAACACCCAGGGCAATACCATGTCACTTTAACACTTGGTGACAATGTAGGTATAGTATAGGCGTATATTTCCACACGGTAGCTCGGTCACAATACTGTGGCTTTCCAGAAAAAGAATCATTGACTCTCTCAACCTCCTGTTATTGTAGATGGCTCCTCCGGCACGGCGTAGAAGTGTAGTCTGGGACTACTTCACAAAATCAGCAACAGGCACAACAATCTGCAATACTTGCAATGAAAACCCCAGCACAGGATCAGCAAAACAGAACACGACAAATCTTTGGAACCATCTTCAAAACAGTCACAAGCAACTTGACGCGTGATACTGTCTCGTGTCACGTTATTGTTCTCCCGGGCCCGCCGTCGCCATCGCCGTACCACGGTATACTTCAACCGGATTGTCACACACCACCCAGCCGGCACACACTACCTGTCTGTCAAACCAGACGAGGGTTCAGTTCAGTTTTATAACACTTTGTTGCAGTCTTGCAGAGTTGTATTCTTTTAACTATACATATTGTTTGATGCTTGATTCAAGTTAATTGATAATTGATTGTGGACTCCATTGACGGGAGCAACTACCAGCTGTGGGGTGTGGGGAACATGCCAACAGTGTGAGGGTTTGTTTAGAGTACTCTGATTTATCATTGTTTATATATTGTGGATAATTGGTTGAATAATATGTGACACTAATGTGTTCGTGAAACATGATGTCTCTGGACATTGAGAAGTAACTGGTTTAATATTGTGGAATCAATTCAGGTTGGTAAGATCCAGTGGGAGGGGCTTAGCCTTTATAAGTAGGGAGGCCTCCCACTGCCACTCAGTCAAGGTATGATTGTGGAGGTGGAAGGATCTAGAGCCATCTGTCCAGTTAGCTGTAAATACCTTTGTTCTTCATTCTTCATGAATGGTGTGTAAAAGAAAGAAAGAAAGAAACCGCATCTCTGCATCACGGATCGCCTGGAGATTCTTCTGTATCGTTTCCAGTTTTTTTCCTACCTGTCCTGAGCCTTTTATTTTGGCAAACACTACCCACACTATGAGTCAAAGTGTGACATTTCTCCATATCACTCCCTTCCTTCCTTCCTGACAGGCTGCCTAACTTCATATGATTTACTATGCACCTGCTTTCTCTCCCCTTCCTGTCGCCATGCCACTGTGGCACACACCTATTTATCATTTTTTCTAACAGTTTCTCTTTGCTTCAAGTCTTCTACTTCACCCCAGTCTAACCTTCACTGGTTTCTCTCCTCTGTCCCATGTCATCTCTTCTTGATTCGTAACGTCTTTTCTCTTCCTAATGATTGTCACCTCTCTTCGTCTGTAGCACACAGGCTTTCACGGTGTGATGCATTGTGGGCTTGTGGATAGACAATTTTCTATTTTTACTATTATTATTATTATTTAGTGTGACCAGACTATAGTTATTGTCACACTTTGTTTTATTCTTCCGGAGTAACCTACCTAACATTAAATTCCCATTGATAATGAATGGAAAATCTTACGTCATATTGTCTGAGCAAATAGAGTAAAAGTCTATGGCTATTTTATGCATGAAACGGTTTAATATTTGAACTGGGGGACTCTGAAAAGCACTTGTTGTAGGAGTTGAGGCAGTGTTTCACAAATATTGTGAAACACTGTGAGCCCCCCTCCCCAACACTGTGATCCCCCCCGGCCTCCCCCCTCATGTGGGGGGTCCCCCTGCCCCCATCTAAATGATGTATGGGCAGGTCAAGGAAAGTTTGCAGAGAAAATATTGTATTGATAGAGTGGTTTATGTATCAAAATCTTTGATCCAATCTGTAAAAACAGCAACACAGGATCTGATTATTGTCCATGACAGAGAAAATATAATACTTTTATGAGTGGTAACATAGAGTAGTAGTAAGTACCCGTGTCCAGTTCTAACCCCTGATTAGATGCTATACAGAATGTTGGAGAGATAGTGGGTTAACTGTCTGTTCACTAACCTTTCCATGATTTTCGAAGGCAGAGTGAAGGGGTATCAGCATGCATTTGCGTGAACTGACATTCAAAGTCCTTTCATGGAGATGTGGGACAGTCACTAGACCATACACTCAGGGTCTGTTAGTTTGAGGGGGAACTGAGTTGGGCAACAGCAGTGATGCAAATTCATAGCCAGCGAGACTTGAAGTGGCACGGTTATGGTAGTGCAGACAAGTGCCACACACCTCCTTCGGAATATCACCCTAAACACCACCAGTCCCACTAGCATCCCAATGCCAACAGAAAGTGAGTAGGCTACTTACTCACTGGGATGAGTCACTGCAGCATGTCAACCCAGTGAGCAGGCAAGCCAACTCTCTGACGATTATGGCAGCAATGGACAGAATGTATGCCAGCCGGCAAGGAGGCCTGCCTCTTCTGGGAGGCAACGATCTGATCCGACGCTGGCTAGAAACGGGTTCATCAGATTTTTATATGCATGCAGCATGGGAAGAGCTGCCCAACTGTACCAGAGCTAAAAAAAAATGCATCTAAAATGCGACACATTCACAGATGGGTTCAAGTTCAGCAAACCTGTGCATAGTAGTACCAGCCAAATTATTATATTTATGGAATTGAAAAGGCCGCCTTACCTTCCAATTACGCAGTTTGGAAGGGAAATCAAACAGCGAGACACATCTGAAATGGAACTGCAGCATCGAGGCTTTTCATCACGTTGAAAAGCTATTGACCTGTCCTCTTCTCCCTCTCACATTCCTCTTTAATATTCCTTCACTTAATTCCTCTGTCCTCTCTCCACCACTTGTCTGATTATCTCCTTTGTCCTTTACTTAATTCTCCTCTCCTCCTGTCTCTCTCCTTATCCTCTCATCTCCTCTCGATGCTCTCCTCGCCTCACATATCTGCTGTCTTTTGCCCGTATATGTTTGGGAGCTGACGTCCCTATCGCAAGAGAGCAGGTGTGAGAGCCTTTCTTCATCTGGCTCCGTTCCCCAGGCGGAGGATAAGCCTGCAAAATGTCAGGCCTATCTTTAACCTAAATCCCCTTTCCAATCAGCCATTTTGTGGCTCCAGGCCAATGCCATGCAATAAGCATAGGGAACAGAATTACATACAGTACATCCCCAGCTCGTTTGCACTGATTCGTCTTTGTCTATTGTTTGGCGCCTCTTACTTTGTAGTTTCTCTTGGCGTCCCTCCTCACCATCTCTGGTGTTTTCCCTCTACTGCCTGTTCTACAAGACTGCTCCGCTCATCTCTGGTGTTTTCCCTCTACTGCCTATTCTACAAGACTGTTCCGCTCATCTGCCTACTCGTTTGCTTGTTTCATCATTATTCTCCCTCTGTCACTGAGTGTGACCCACAGAGAGAGAGAGAGAGAGAGAAGGGGGGGGGGGGGGGAGGAGAGAAATAGTTTCTCAGATGAACTGGGACACCTTTATTCGTGTTTCAGATGAAGACGATGTGTCCTGGTTAAGTCAAGGCTCTTGAGATATTCCTGACCTCCCTCTCTCTCTCTCTCTCTCACTGCACGCACGCACGCACGCACTCACACACACACAAAATAGTGATGACCTAATACCTACTAATAGTACCATGTATTATTAACTGCCTCCACAGAAGCTGATTTCTTTACAGTACTGTAGTGTACAGTGTGTTCTCCACCATCTACACACATTCTGGTACACACACACACACACACACACACACACACACACACACACACACACACACACACACACACACACACACACACACAACAAGGGATGAATGCAAATAATTTATATTGACAATCGGAGAGTAAAAAAAATCACACCCGAAGTGAGGGGCGCTATTGTCATCGTACATCATCCTCACCGACTTCTTACTGACAGTTGAGAGTTGAAAGCCTCTTATATATATTGTGGGCGCCACTGGACAACGATAGGCAGGAGACACAGCAAGTTTTGCCTACTCGGGCATTTATTGAGGGTTTACTCTAGGTCAAGGTCAAAGTCAAATGAAATGCCAGCGCACAGCACACACACAGCTGGTTAACTTATATTCTTCCTATGTCAGGGTATAACAGTCTATAATATTTCCTCCTATTCCTTCAGGAGTGGTATCTGGGTTCCTCTTCGGGATTCCTCCGTCCCGGGGTTGCCTGTGTAGTGAGACATATGATTAGCACAGCATCAGAACCAGTGGCAACAGTGAGGGGATGTGTGTGTGTGAGTGTGGAGACCTACCGCCAGATTGCCACGTCAGTGCTCCCTCCGTGAGTCAGTGGAGAGTGAGGCGGAGCGTTCCTCTGTGTCCTACCTTTCAAACCTTACGCGCGCAGCGCGGCTGTTGCGTAATTGGTTTGATTGAGGAGGAAGACGGGCACGTACTTGTGGTCAATCACGTGACCCAGAGCGGGTCGCTGTCCTCCGAGCTGTGCTCCGCCTCTGACGCTCCACTGACTCTCAGTGGGGTGGCGCTCTGACGGCCCGCTGTCATGCGACATCCCACACATCCCCCCCCTTAGCCCACTGCCTGCGGCGGGGGGCTCACTGCCCCGGTCCTCATAGCGCCTGGACAGGGCGTCGGCATGGCCGATCTCCTTGCCAGGTTTGTGCACGACGTCAAACTTGTAGTCTTGGAGCTCTAAAAACCATCTGGTGACGCGGTCGTTGCGGTCCTTGTTTCTCGCCATCCACTTCAGGGGCGCGTGGTCTGTGACCAGTGTGAACAGTCGACCCCACAGGTAATACCTCAGGTGGTGTATGGCCCACTTGGCGGCCAGGCACTCCTTCTCCACAGTGCTGTAGTTCTTCTCATGCTTCAGCAGCTTACGGCTGATATAGGTGACGGGATGCTCGTCGTCTCCTACCACCTGAGACAGGACTGCCCCGACACCCGTGCCGGAGGCGTCGGTGTGGAGGACGAAGGGCTTCGTGAAGTCGGGGGACACCAGGACCGGTTCTTCACACAGCGCGGTCTTCAACTTCTGGAACGCGGCCTCTGCCTCGGCCGTCCAGTGGACATGATGCGGGAGGTCCTTCTTCGTGAGGTCGTAGAGGGCTGCTGCAACAGTGGCAAAATCTTTAATGAACTTCTGGTAATAAGATATAAGACCCATGAATGACTTCACCTGTTTCTTTGTCGAGGGGCGTGGCCAGTCTCTGATGCGCTCGACCTTCTTCGTCTGGGGCTTGATACAACCTCGTCCGATCGTATACCCAAGGTAGTCTGTCTCGGTGAGGCCGAGGCGGCACTTCTTGGGATTTGCCGTCAGTCCGGCCCGCCGTAGGGCCCCCAGGACTGCTTCCAAATGTTGTAGATGCAGCCCCCAGGTGGCGCTGTGGACTATTATGTCATCGATGTAGGATGCCGAATATGCACTGTGTGGGCGGAGCACTCGGTCCATGAGGCGCTGGAACGTCGCCGGTGCTCCGTGGACCCCGAACGGCAGCACGTTGTACTGAAACAGCCCGTCAGGCGTCGCAAAGGCTGTCTTGGGTTTGGCCCGGTTGGTGAGGGGGACCTGCCAGTAGCCCTTGGTCAGGTCAAGGGTGCTGACAAACCGGGCGGGGCCCAGCCGTTCTGTCAACTCGTCGACCCTCTGCATGGGGTACGCATCAAACAGGGACACTTCATTCAATTTTCGGAAATCGTTGCAAAATCTTAGTGAGCCATATGGTTTGGGGACTATCACAATCGGGCTGGCCCACGGACTATGTGATTCTTCAATTACTCCTAATTTCAACATTTTTTGTACCTCCTCTCTAATGGCTTGCCTCCGTGCCTCCGGTATGCGATATGGCCTCTGCCGGACGATTTCCCCGGGGGCGGTGAGGATATCGTGCTGGACGACGTGAGTCCGGCCCGGCAGTTCTGAGAACACGTCCGTAGCCCGGCCCAGCAGTTCTTTCACATCCTGCTTCTGCGAGGGTGTGAGCTCCTCTCCTATCGGCACTGGGACTGGGAGCTGGAAAGAGACTGTCGTTAACAACACTGTTGATGGGAGGGGCCCCGGGGGTTGCCATTTTTTTAAAATGTTGATGTGGTAGATTTGGTGCGTTTTGCGTCGGCCGGGCTGGCTTACCCGATAGTTGACCGGTCCGACTCTCTCTTCTACTTCGTACGGGCCTTGCCACTTAGCCAGGAATTTACATTCGCTGGTGGGGACCAGTACCAGCACTTGGTCCCCGACCTGGAATTCGCGGGGGGTGGCAGTTCTGTTATACGTGCGTGCTTGAGCTCGCTGCGCTTCTTCCATATGGGCACGCACCATTGGCCATATTTTTTTTGCGCGCTCCTGTAGACGCTCAACATGTTCCACTACTGACCTATGTGGAGACGGCTGACTCTCCCAGGCTTCCTTGGCGATGTCTAGCAGGCCGCGGGGTCTTCGGCCGTACACTAACTCAAAGGGGGAAAACCCCGTAGAGGCCTGGGGCACCTCACGTATTGCGAAGAGCACATACGGAATCAATTGATCCCAGTCCTTCCCATCCAAGTCAACGAGCTTGCGCAACATCTTTTTTAATGTTTGATTAAAGCGTTCTACAAGGCCGTCGGTTTGGGGATGGTAGACTGAGGTGCGAATCCGTTTGACTTTGAGCCACTTATATAGCTGGTTTAACAGGCGGGACATGAAGTTAGTCGCTTGATCAGTTAATAATTCCTCCGCAATCCCCACTCGCGTGAACATCATCAATAACTCGTGCGCCACGGCCTTGGCTGTGGCCGTGCGCAATGGAATAGCCTCGGGATACCGCGTTGCGTAGTCAACAATAACGAGGATATATCGGTGTCCCCGAGTGGATTTTGGCAACGGTCCGACTATATCCATCCCCAGGCGGGCGAAAGGAGTGCTAATAATAGGCAGTGGAATTAACGGGTTTCGAAAAGAGAGGCGCGGTGCGGTTTTTTGGCACTCCGGGCAGCTTTTACAAAACTCCTCCACGGCCCGCTTAATCCCTGGCCAATAGAAGCGCATCAGAATGCGTGCATACGTCTTATCGACACCCAAGTGGGCTCCCAACTGGTGCGTATGCGCCAGATACAACACTCGAGTAATGTGGGATTTGGGAACTAGTAACTGTTCTGTCCATTCCTCATCTCGCCCCTTTACAGCCCGATATAACAGGTTATTTTTTATGAGAAAATAAGGAGAGGTTATGTCACTCACCCCGTCACAATTTTTTCCATCGATCTGGGCGATGGTTCGTCGGGCTCCGTCCAATGTGGGGTCCGTCCACTGCGCATTGGCGAAGTCCCCCCTCTGTGCTGTCTCCACTGTCTCTGTCAGTGGAAACTCGGCAAAGGTATCCATGCTTTCCTCGGGTGCTGCTTCATCTCTCTGCGGGAGCTGTTCCTCTTCTGCCGGGCTCTCCTCGCTAGGTTGCCCAGAGCTATCGCTCACCGGTTCGTCCGTGGGGGGTCCGAAGGCGGGACACGCCGGCAGCGGCTCGGTGTTGGGCTGGCGGCGGCTGCGGCGTCCCCGGCGGCGTTGCGGTGGTGCGGGGTTCAGCCCGGGCCTCCAGTGTCTGTCAAACAACTCACAGTCTGCGCCGAGGAGGAGGGGGACAGGTAAATTCGGCACCACCCCTGCCGAAATGACAGCGCTGCCCCGGGTGGTCTGAACGTGGACGTGACTGATGGGATAGCGGCGCAGGTCGCCGTGGACACATGTGACCGGAACGGTGGCGTCTCCGACCGGGCCAGCCAGGTCGCCGCGGACGAGGGTGACAGCACTGCCGCTATCCAGAAGCGCGTGCGTATCGGTGCCATCCACTTTGACAGCTAGGTGCGCTCGCCGGTTGGGACCGCTGTTTGTGTGGAGGCAGGACCTCGCTCCATCCGCACTGGTCGCCGACTGCATGTTGACATTGTCCCTATCTGGGCAGCTCCAGGACAGGTGGTCCGGCTGACCACACACGTAGCAGCGGCGTGGGTTCTGGCCCTGGGACCGAGCGTTGGCATCCGAGGGGGGGGCTTGGTTTCCACTGGGGCGGCTAGAGGCCGCTCCTCGGCGTGAGTTGTTTCCACCTTTCTCACTAGAGGCAGTAGGCTTCGAGTTCGGCGCATCCACCCGAGTGGACTTCATCATCTCCAGGGTGACCTGGTAGTTCTCCAATAATGCCACCAACTCATCTACTGAGCCGGGACTGACCTGGGAGGCATAACGGCGCCAATCTGGCGGCACTGCTCGGATCACTCTATCAATGAGCATCCTATCAATAGCGGGCGGGTCGCCCGGGGTCGTTAACCAGCTGTGTGCTGTGCGCGTCAGCGCAGCCACTTGCGCTCGCGGGGGTTGGGTGGGGGAAAAGGCCCAGTTGTGGTAACGTTGGGCCCTGGCTGGCAAGCTGTACCCGCGGCTGGCTAGGATGGCAGCCCTTAGTCTTCCGAAATCTCGGGCGTCGGCATCGGGAAGCCCACGGCATATCTGCTGTGCCTCGCCGGTCAAGAAGGGTGCTAGTAGCGAGGCCCAGTCATCTGGTGCCCACCTTTCTCGAGCGGCGGTGCGCTCAAATACATCCAAATAAGCCTCGATGTCATCTTCGGGGGAGAGCTTGGTCAGCACGTCTCCAGGAGCACGGGGGGCGCGGGGCTGTTCTCTATTGCCCCTGCGGACTAATTCCTGCACCGCGTTCTGTAATTCAATTTGGCTTCTCTGCAAATCGGTCTGACTTTTTAATAGTGCAGCGATTGCTGCAGCTTGGGTGTGCTCCATTTCCAGTGCTTAGCGTGGTTCAGTGTAGCCCGCACTCTCCACCACTTGTGGGCGCCACTGGACAACGATAGGCAGGGGACACAGCAAGTTTTGCCTACTCGGGCATTTATTGAGGGTTTACTCTAGGTCAAGGTCAAAGTCAAATGAAATGCCAGCGCACAGCACACACACAGCTGGTTAACTTATATTCTTCCTATGTCAGGGTATAACAGTCTATAATATTTCCTCCTATTCCTTCAGGAGTGGTATCTGGGTTCCTCTTCTGGATTCCTCCGTCCCGGGGTTGTGTAGTGAGACATATGATTAGCACAGCATCAGAACCAGTGGCAACAGTGAGGGGATGTGTGTGTGTGAGTGTGGAGACCTACCGCCAGATTGCCACGTCAGTGCTCCCTCCGTGAGTCAGTGGAGAGTGAGGCGGAGCGTTCCTCTGTGTCCTACCTTTCAAACCTTACGCGCGCAGCGCGGCTGTTGCGTAATTGGTTTGATTGAGGAGGAAGACGGGCACGTACTTGTGGTCAATCACGTGACCCAGAGCGGGTCGCTGTCCTCCGAGCTGTGCTCCGCCTCTGACGCTCCACTGACTCTCAGTGGGGTGGCGCTCTGACGGCCCGCTGTCATGCGACATCCCACAATATATACAACATATCAATGTTTGTGTTCCACAATGTTTGTGTAGGAAAGATTGTGCGTAGTTGTAGTGCCCTTCAAAAATGAAACACTGTTTGGCACAGGCCCTGTTGCAGGATGAGTGCCATATCACATCATGCCTGATGGAATAGAAGGCAGGGGGATCTGTAGGCAGTTCCCTGCAGATAGGGCCAACCTTGTTTCCAATATAGAACATTGTACTCTGTTCATTGACCTGAATGGAGAGCACAAGTGAAACAGACGGGAGAGGAGCCATGTATATTAAATAGTGTGTGTACTTGATCATTATGTTCCTAGAAGTGATGGTATCACTGCTGGCATTGTTTCGGCCTATCTAGGGAGCTGTTGCATTCCAACAGATGCTTCTGCTGGAACGTTCTACAGTACCTACCATACACTGTCACAGTTAATATATCTGCTGCTTTTGCATCCATCCATCCATCCATCTTCAACCGCTTATCCGTAGTCGGGTCGCGGGGGCAACAGCTCCACCAGAGAGCTCCAGACTTCCCTCTCCCGAGCAACATTAGTGACTTCCTCCTGGGGGATTCCGAGACGTTCCAAGGCCAGAGAGTCGATGTATTTCCTCCAACTGCGCCTTGGTCTGCCCCGGGGTCTCCTCCCAGTGGGACGTGCGTCGAGGACCTCCCTAGGGAGGCGCCCGAGTGGCATCCTAACCAGATGCCCGAACCACCCCAGCTGGCTCCCCTCCAGGTGAAGGAGCAGCGGTTCTACTCCGAGTCTCTCTCGTGTGACTGAACTTCTCACCCTATCTCTAAGGGAGATGCCAGCCACCCGTCGAAGAAAACTCATTTCAGCCGCTTGTATTCGTGACCTGATTCTTTCGGTCATGACCCACACTTCATGACCATAGATGAGAGTAGGAACGAAGATTGCTCGGTAGACAGAGAGCTTTGCCTTCTGGCTCAACTCTCTTTTCGTCACAACAGTGCGGTACAGCGACTGCAATACCGCCCCTGCCGCTCCGATTCTCCGGCTGATCTCCTTCTCCGTTCTCCCCTCACTCGTGAACAAGACCCCGAGATACTTGAACTCCTTCACCTGGGGTAATGCCTCATTCCCTACCCGGACTGCACAATCCACCGGTTTCCTGCTGAGAACCATGGCCTCAGATTTGGAGACGCTGATCCTCATCCCAGCCGCCGTACACTCGGCTGCGAACCGGTCCAGTGAGAGCTGAAGGTCTTGGACCGATGGTGCCATCAGGACCACATCATCTGCAAAAAGCAGTGATTCAACCCTTAGGTCACCGAGCCGAATACCCTCTCCACCACGACTACGCCTCGATATCCTGTCCATGAAAATCACAAACAGGATAGGTGACAAAGCGCAGCCCTGGCGAAGGCCAACCCCCACCGGAAACAAATCCGACTTACTCCCGAGCACACGGACACAGCTCTCGCTTTGGGTGTACAGAGATTGGATGGACCTCAATAAGGTCCCCCTCACCCCATACTCCCGCAGCACCTCCCACAGGACATCCCGGGGGACCCGGTCATATGCCTTCTCCAAATCCACAAAACACATGTAGACCGGATATGCATACTCCCAGGCCTTCTCCAGGATTCCTGCAAGAGTATAGATCTGGTCAGTTGTTCCACGGCCAGGACGGAAACCACATTGCTCCTCCTGAATCTGAGGTTCGACTATCGGCCGGACCCTCCTTTCGAGCACCTTGGCGTAGACTTTCCCAGGGAGGCTGAGTAATGTGATACCTCTGTAGTTGGCACACACCCTCTGATCCCCCTTTTTAAACAGAGGAACCACCACCCCGGTCTGCCACTCCCTCGGCACTGCCCCAGACTTCCACCGGTTGTACTATTCAATTGAAATAAATTGAGTTGAGTCGAGTTGCCCCTTCACTGCATGTCCCACTGGAGGAAGTTGTGGACCAAGGTGTCTTTCATAATTCCTCCGGTCAATGATGCAAACATTGGTGGAAGGTTCCCAGTTCGATCCCGGGCTCCCCCAGAGTTACTGTGCACCAATGGGAAATGCACCATTTACAACAAGCACATGATAACAGGGTCTCCACTGTGACGCCAGTATATAGCAAAGGCACACTCAGTTGGCAGTTGGGGAATGCTCAGAGGGACGGGTCTGGATCTCCAGGGCTATCATCCACTCGCCTGTGTCAGGAACAGGCTTGCATAGTCTTGCAGGAGACAATCCCAAATGGCATCACACACACTCCTGTCAGTAGGTACCTGACACAGTGCTGTTCCCCCATCCTGTAGCTAAAAGCAATGGAGCTTAAATGAGTCCTGGATTATCAGGTATAGGTGCCTTTTAAATAGCAGAAAGAAAGAAGACCCAAACATATCCTCGCAAGGTGTGTGTGTGTGTGTGTGTGTGTGTGTGTGTGTGTGTGTGTGTGTGTGTGTGTGTGTGTGTGTGTGTGTGTGTGTGTGTGTGTGTGTGTGTGTGTGTGTGTGTGTGTGTGTGCGTGCGTGCGTGCGTGCGTGCGTGCGTGCGTGCGTGCGTGCGTGCGTGCGTGTGTGTGTGTGTGTGTCAGACAGTGAACTGTTAGTGGAGCATTTCGAAATGGACTTGTACGTTTAAGACGGAAGATTTCCAGATGAAAATTTAATATCCAGGAATATCACAATTTTCTGAAATTGCCCACAATTTTGCACATTGCTCATACAGTCTGGTCTGAAGCTGACCTGATCATAACCCATAAATAAAATCCTGTAGGCTATAGCTCCTTATTTCTTCCTCATATAAAGTCTAGACAGTGGCAGTGCCATGCAGGGTTGATGATGTCTGAACAGGCCAGCTCTTCTGCTACCCTATAGCCTTTATCACCATTCTCCTCTTCGTCAAAAGATCCAATTACCCTATTCTTATTTGTGTCTGCTTCTCCAGCTGTGGACACGCTGAAGTGCTTAGATAGAGACTTCTGCATGGGCTTACATCACCCATGATGTAACGAAACATATTAAATGTGATCCATGTCATCAATACTAATTAACATGACATGTAGCATCTGGAAGCGCATCACTTAGTTATGACTAGGGATGTCCCGATCATGTGATTTTGCTCCCGATCCGATCATTTGATTTGAGTATCTGCCGATGCCGACTTTTGAGGGGCTCTCCTATATAGCTTTTGTCCTCACACGTCTCAATATTTGCCATTGACCGCCAAATATGACGTAAATTAAACAACAAAACATTAAACGCCATTGACAATGAAGGGAACATTTACACCATGTAGACGAGCAAATCGGCTAACCAATCAGATGTCGGTGGGAACGCTTGGCCAATTAGGGATCACCATTCTTGATGATGACGTACGATGATGTACGATGATGATGAGTGCCCCTCACTTCACACGGGTGTGGTTTTCAAGATATCACAATAGTACAATATCCAAAATCACAGACAATATCCAGTCTAACATCATGATACGGATTTAGGGTTGTCCCGATCATGTTTTTTTTTGTCCCGATCCGATTCCAATCATTTGAAAATAACGTGATTAAACCCACGATTTCCGATCACGTGATCGGCTTGGGACAACCTTAGTTGTGAGTTATCTACAGCAGTGTTTCTCAACCTATGTACCGCGGCACTTTACTGTGCCTTTGATCTGTCCAGATGTGCCTCGAGATTTTGACCGAAAGTAACACTAGCCCTCCCCCAAAAGCGATAGCTAGGCGTCCTATTGTTGCGTCGTTGTTGTTGTTGTCACACGTCTAAATAGACGTGCGAAAACAACATGACGACGGAACAATAGACTCTTAACGACCATCGGCCATAGAAATGTTAATCGCCTGGAAACTTTACTGTATAAATGGGGCACAGACATGGCATTCACATTGTACAGCTACTACAAGATGGAACCAGCAGCAAAAAAGAGATCCATCAAGAAGACGCTACATTTCGTTCCCTCCAGAAAGACACCACCAGAACCCGACAGCACAGACAGCGCCGCCGTGTCACCTGCATCTGATGACGGCACAGCAAGCGGTCCCTCGCCGCCGGGGGGAACGGCGACTACTACCAACGCAACGCCTACAAAGAAAGCCCCTGCCAGACTGTACCGTGATGATTACATGAAGTTTGGCTTCACGTTTACTGGGGATAAAACGTACCCGATTCCGCTGTGTATAGTTTGTGGATTCAAGCTTGCAAACAGCGGCATGGTTCAGAGTAAACTGAAGCGCCACCTTGATACCAATCATCATGAACTCGCTACAAAGGACAAACACTTTTTCATGAGCTTGAAAGAAAAAAAGGAGAAAGACACAACGAAGCAGGGAAGTCTCTTGATACGCAGTACCACTAAGACTTCTGAAAAAGGTCTGGAATTAAGCTACCAAATCGCAGAAATTGAACATGTGTGTGCTACATTTTGTATGAGTTTTCAAAAATAAATTGGTGAAACTGAGGCACTGTCTCTGTCCTTTTCTTTCTCTTTAAAGTTATTTGACGAGTGCTGATGTGTGTTTTTAAAAGTATATTGGGTTCATATATATATATATATATATATATATATATATATATTATATATAATATATATATTTACTATATATATATATATATACACCGGTATATATACAGTATATACACACACCATATATCTAGGTGTGCCCCAAGATTTTTAGGCTATGAAAAGTGTGCCCTGGGACAAAAAAGGTTGAGAAACACTTATCTACAGTATGACTTCAAATAGTTTATTGTGTGGATGATGGCCCCACTGATTATAAGACTCTTAACCCTGACATTGTCATTGTCATCTTACACAGAAACTTTTGTTCTACTATATGGAGGATCATCCTCATAGTTTTGTTGTTGTTTAATCAAAAGGAATCCCAAACAATGTTATGTGTGCTATGTTCCACACTTCCACACAAAACATAGAATCTAGTTATTTATTTTACAGCAACTAAAAAAATATAGCCTATTCCTTCTTGGTTTGAATTGTCCATGCTGTGTTCTACTCTTTGAGATATACAGGTAACACAATCGCCCAGACTGGCAGTATTTTGGCCATCCAAAACTTTGAATTAATTTTAAAGCACAATCTATGTTTTCTTCGCTCTTGGATTGTAATTGTTTGCTCTCTGCTCCCTGTTATTAAAAGTGAATGTGTATCTTTGTCCCTTTAGATTGCACGTGGATAACAATAAGCTCAGAGTTGACTGATTAAAGCCTTACTCTGCCGTGTGAATGTACCGGAAGGCCAATTTAATTTTAAAAGACAGACACGCACATGGGGGTAATTAGCGACACTAATGTAGCTGATGGTGGCCACAGGCCAATTATGTTTTTAGATTTATTTTATTTATTTTGGAAAGGCAGAAGGCTGCATTATGTTGTGTAACCCGCACAGTGTTTTAATTAGTAACTACTGAGACAGTTTGTGTTTGTGTCTTTTGATAGAAAGGTGTTGTAGGTTGGGTTTATTTGGAAGGTAATTATGACTCTAGGGGAGAGAGGGCCTGCACGGGGAAGCTTGACTCAACCTGTCCCTCAACACACACACACGCACGCACACACACGCACGCACGCATGCACGCACGCACGCACGCACGCACGCACGCACGCACGCACGCACGCACGCACGCACACACACACACACACGCATGCAAGCGAGATGTTGTTTATAGAGCACGACAATTATGAGCACAACATAATCATTATACAGTGGTGGGAAGTACTCACATTCTTTAAGTAAAAGTATCAATACTAGTACTGCAATATAGAAATACTTTGTACGAGTAAAAGTCCAGTAATCAAATTTTACTTGAGTAAAGAATAGCCTGATGAAGGCTGTATAGCCCGAAACGTTGCTGGTTCCCTATTAAACATTTTCACATGTTTCTTATTTTGCATGACGTCGGGCACTTGTACAAATACTCCAAACTTGTACTCAAGTACAGTACTTGAGTACATGATCTTAGTCACATTCCACCACTGCGATTACATTATTCTATTGCGTATTATGGAAGACTTGCTATATACGCATACCTACAGTGCTCAGAATCTATAGGGGTATACTGAGGGTTATTAGAAACTTAGAAAGTGCAATTTTGTTGCACTGTTGTGGTGATATATGTTAATAATAATGGAACTATATGTCAACTTTAATACGTATTCATCCATAGTTAAGTGTTTCATGAAAAAAAGGAAAAGCACAAGAGAACACTGAAGCCCAAAAACAGGTTTATCATTTTATGTTGGTTGCCAATTGGCAGTCTCCATTGCCCTTGCTGTAAAACAAGTGCTGTGATTGGGTTTCATCAGTCAATACATTGAGTGTGTGCTTGCGAACAAATGGGCCTGGCATTAAAATGGCCATCTCTCTCTCTCTCTCTCTCTCTCTCTCTCTCTCTCTATCTCTTTGAGCCCCCCTGTTATATTCTGTATACCTCCAGAATCAAAATGCCTTCAAAGAGAAACAAGGAGCTCAAAGGGGCAAAGAGAGAGCACCACACCTCCTCTTCCTCGCCCACCTCCTCTTCCTCGCCCACCACCTCAAGACGGAAAGAAGGAGGAACACAAGAAAAGGTCATGGTCACAGTCAAGGTTGAGGTCAAAGTCCAGACAGGTGTGGTGTATTTTCACACCACATTATAACTGATTAATCTAGAAAGAAGACTGAAAGGAGCTTCTCTAAACTAAATAGCAAACTGTAGGCCCTGTAGTGAAAAACCTTGTCAAAAGCACCGGACGATCAGTTGAAGAAGCACACAGACAGAGAAGTGAGGTGAAGTGTTGAATCGACCATTTATTGCAACCGAGACCAAAAACAGCAGAGCTTCCCGCGGCCCATGAGTGGGCCGTGGAGCACACAGCAGACTGACCGTGGTCAGCCTGCCAAGCAAGACTAACTATTTCATTCACAACATGACATTATATACAGTTCACATCAAATAGTTGAGTTCTGGGTGGGGTTGTGATTTTACATAGTCTGAAACTTAATCAAGTGGTCTCTCGTTGAAACAATAGTATGCTAATAGTAAGCCCTTTCAGACCTGTAGTCACTGTTAGACAGACAGACTCCATGAGGATTGACTTTAGCACAGAAATGTAGTTGACCCAAATTACACATGCATGATATAGTATAGAATTATTGCCCAGAGACGACACAGGCTCTTCCAAGTTCTTCCAGGTAGGACACTATGAGTATTGATAAACAATATGACACTATGGAACCAGCTCATTTGGAACCTCATTTGTACCTTCTAAGAACTTCACTTATATATCCAAAAGATTACATGAATCTATGCAACCTAAGGTCCCTGGGGAAATGCCCTACATGCCCTTGTAGGTCGACACCAGTGTTGGAATTGGATGTGAGCAGTTTCATAACAGTGATAGGAGAGCTTGTGAGCGGAGATGACAGAGCTATGGGGTCTAGAGAGCAGAGGAGACAAAGGAGTGGTCCATGAGAGGGTGATGAAAATGAACCTGTCCAAACACCTTGGAAGTTTTGGCCAGACAGGCAGGAGGAGAACCACTAGAGACAAGGTTTTGGGATAATTAGGTCAGAATGGAAAAGCCGGTGGTTGACTGTGTCAAATGCTGCAGATGGGTCAAGATTAAGATGGATGAGGACTAGTGTTGGAGGCAGCATGGACTGTGATAACTGCTGTCTCAGTGGAATGGGCAGGTTTGCATCCTGACTGGATCGGTTCCAAAGGTTATTATTTGAGATATTGAATCCAGTATAGGACTGAAAATAACCAATAGACAAGCTCATAGCACATTGCATTGTGATGCAATTTAAGCTTTAAGCTCAGATCTTTGCCTATTTTCTTATTTATGTCCGTCTATTATGACACATGAAAAGTTAAATGGAGTAAATTGAGATTTTGAAGGCATACAAAGCTTATGCTTTCATTTCATTGTGAAAATTAAAACGTCATGAATGGAGTTGATGGAGGGGCCACATTTGCACAATCTTAAATTTTGTTAAATGTCTTGCTGTATCCCTCTTCTTTTATGTGCCTCTCCCTTCCCAGCATTTTATCCCTTGGTAATCCAGACCAATTTATCATTATCAGTAGCTGATTGTAACTGTAATTATGCCTGCTTCTTGGTGTCACTTTAGGTGGTGTGACTTTAGGTGCCCTAATGTAATTTCTGCAGATGGAATCGTTTGAACCCCAGGTTTTAAATCACTTACAGTACAGTATGTGAATTAAATAGCAGCGGTCGGGGGGAGTTATATTCTGTGTCAGATGTTATGCTCCTCTATTTTACATCTTGGTGATTATAAAGAATTATGAAGGAAACTCTCACGTTGTCACGCCCACACCAGTGTGAGCGCACCTGCACCAGGTTCCACGCTGAGTAACCAAGGCTACTTATTGTCTGCCGCTACCCATTGTTCTCTGCCTGCAGATCAACCCAGTTTACCCTAGGTTAGCACGCCGTTATTCTTGAACCTGTCATTCAGCCTGTTATTATTATCTGACCTTAGCCTGTCCCTGGTTATCCCTTGCCTGACGCCTTGTACCTTTGCCTGTTCCCAGAACCACTGTGTATGGACCCGGACCGAACTCTGACTCTCGACTTGCCTAATCCCTATCGGAACCGACGCCCCACGGACAGCCTTCCAGGAATCCTGACCCACGCTTTGCCTACCTACTACGCCTCTGCCTTTTCCCCTTGAACTTTAATAAAACCCGTTAAAGGTTTGCTGCCTGCTTTTGAGTCCTATCCTTTCTGGTGCCTGACAGATCTGCAGGCCAGTTATGGACTCAGCGGGTAACCCCGACCCGAATCCGTCAGCCCTTGATTTACTGGGTAGGCATGACCAAAGCATCAGAGAAATGCAAGACGCGATTACAAATCTTACGGCTATTGTTCAACAGTTGGCGGTTACTCACCAAGCCCAGCCTGTTCCTATCGCTCCAGCGGTGCCTCCCGTTAATCCTGCTGGTACCGACCCGCGGTCCGAACCCAATATTCCCACTCCTGCCAAGTATTCTGGTGACCCAGGGGGTTTTCGTCAGTTCATGGTCCAGTGTGAATTTACATTCGCCGCACAGCCGTCTCGCTACTCATCCGATCATAACAAACTGGCATTTATTATGAATCTTCTTGTTGACAGTCCACTCAACTGGGCTGTCGCGCATCTCGACTTTCTCCCCACGGCTAATCGCACTTATGATGCTTTTGTGGCGGAGTTTCAGCGTGTGTTTGATCACCCTGGTTCAGGTCAGACGGCGGCCCGGAGGTTGTATGCTGTGCGACAGGGTAGGCGCGATGTGACAGCCTATAACATTGAATTTCTCACGTTGGCAGCCGGGACGAGATGGAACGATGATGCGCTGCTCTTCCTCGCCCACCACCTCAAGACGGAAAGAAGGAGGAACACAAGAAAAGGTCATGGTCACAGTCACCACCTCGCCCACCACCTCAAGACGGAAAGAAGGAGGAACACAAGAAAAGGTCATGGTCACAGTCAAGGTTGAGGTCAAAGTCCAGACAGGTGTGGTGTATTTTCACACCACATTATAACTGATTAATCTAGAAAGAAGACTGAAAGGAGCTTCTCTAAACTAAATAGCAAACTGTAGGCCCTGTAGTGAAAAACCTTGTCAAAAGCACCGGACGATCAGTTGAAGAAGCACACAGACAGAGAAGTGAGGTGAAGTGTTGAATCGACCATTTATTGCAACCGAGACCAAAAACAGCAGAGCTTCCCGCGGCCCATGAGTGGGCCGTGGAGCACACAGCAGACTGACCGTGGTCAGCCTGCCAAGCAAGACTAACTATTTCATTCACAACATGACATTATATACAGTTCACATCAAATAGTTGAGTTCTGGGTGGGGTTGTGATTTTACATAGTCTGAAACTTAATCAAGTGGTCTCTCGTTGAAACAATAGTATGCTAATAGTAAGCCCTTTCAGACCTGTAGTCACTGTTAGACAGACAGACTCCATGAGGATTGACTTTAGCACAGAAATGTAGTTGACCCAAATTACACATGCATGATATAGTATAGAATTATTGCCCAGAGACGACACAGGCTCTTCCAAGTTCTTCCAGGTAGGACACTATGAGTATTGATAAACAATATGACACTATGGAACCAGCTCATTTGGAACCTCATTTGTACCTTCTAAGAACTTCACTTATATATCCAAAAGATTACATGAATCTATGCAACCTAAGGTCCCTGGGGAAATGCCCTACATGCCCTTGTAGGTCGACACCAGTGTTGGAATTGGATGTGAGCAGTTTCATAACAGTGATAGGAGAGCTTGTGAGCGGAGATGACAGAGCTATGGGGTCTAGAGAGCAGAGGAGACAAAGGAGTGGTCCATGAGAGGGTGATGAAAATGAACCTGTCCAAACACCTTGGAAGTTTTGGCCAGACAGGCAGGAGGAGAACCACTAGAGACAAGGTTTTGGGATAATTAGGTCAGAATGGAAAAGCCGGTGGTTGACTGTGTCAAATGCTGCAGATGGGTCAAGATTAAGATGGATGAGGACTAGTGTTGGAGGCAGCATGGACTGTGATAACTGCTGTCTCAGTGGAATGGGCAGGTTTGCATCCTGACTGGATCGGTTCCAAAGGTTATTATTTGAGATATTGAATCCAGTATAGGACTGAAAATAACCAATAGACAAGCTCATAGCACATTGCATTGTGATGCAATTTAAGCTTTAAGCTCAGATCTTTGCCTATTTTCTTATTTATGTCCGTCTATTATGACACATGAAAAGTTAAATGGAGTAAATTGAGATTTTGAAGGCATACAAAGCTTATGCTTTCATTTCATTGTGAAAATTAAAACGTCATGAATGGAGTTGATGGAGGGGCCACATTTGCACAATCTTAAATTTTGTTAAATGTCTTGCTGTATCCCTCTTCTTTTATGTGCCTCTCCCTTCCCAGCATTTTATCCCTTGGTAATCCAGACCAATTTATCATTATCAGTAGCTGATTGTAACTGTAATTATGCCTGCTTCTTGGTGTCACTTTAGGTGGTGTGACTTTAGGTGCCCTAATGTAATTTCTGCAGATGGAATCGTTTGAACCCCAGGTTTTAAATCACTTACAGTACAGTATGTGAATTAAATAGCAGCGGTCGGGGGGAGTTATATTCTGTGTCAGATGTTATGCTCCTCTATTTTACATCTTGGTGATTATAAAGAATTATGAAGGAAACTCTCACGTTGTCACGCCCACACCAGTGTGAGCGCACCTGCACCAGGTTCCACGCTGAGTAACCAAGGCTACTTATTGTCTGCCGCTACCCATTGTTCTCTGCCTGCAGATCAACCCAGTTTACCCTAGGTTAGCACGCCGTTATTCTTGAACCTGTCATTCAGCCTGTTATTATTATCTGACCTTAGCCTGTCCCTGGTTATCCCTTGCCTGACGCCTTGTACCTTTGCCTGTTCCCAGAACCACTGTGTATGGACCCGGACCGAACTCTGACTCTCGACTTGCCTAATCCCTATCGGAACCGACGCCCCACGGACAGCCTTCCAGGAATCCTGACCCACGCTTTGCCTACCTACTACGCCTCTGCCTTTTCCCCTTGAACTTTAATAAAACCCGTTAAAGGTTTGCTGCCTGCTTTTGAGTCCTATCCTTTCTGGTGCCTGACAGATCTGCAGGCCAGTTATGGACTCAGCGGGTAACCCCGACCCGAATCCGTCAGCCCTTGATTTACTGGGTAGGCATGACCAAAGCATCAGAGAAATGCAAGACGCGATTACAAATCTTACGGCTATTGTTCAACAGTTGGCGGTTACTCACCAAGCCCAGCCTGTTCCTATCGCTCCAGCGGTGCCTCCCGTTAATCCTGCTGGTACCGACCCGCGGTCCGAACCCAATATTCCCACTCCTGCCAAGTATTCTGGTGACCCAGGGGGTTTTCGTCAGTTCATGGTCCAGTGTGAATTTACATTCGCCGCACAGCCGTCTCGCTACTCATCCGATCATAACAAACTGGCATTTATTATGAATCTTCTTGTTGACAGTCCACTCAACTGGGCTGTCGCGCATCTCGACTTTCTCCCCACGGCTAATCGCACTTATGATGCTTTTGTGGCGGAGTTTCAGCGTGTGTTTGATCACCCTGGTTCAGGTCAGACGGCGGCCCGGAGGTTGTATGCTGTGCGACAGGGTAGGCGCGATGTGACAGCCTATAACATTGAATTTCTCACGTTGGCAGCCGGGACGAGATGGAACGATGATGCGCTGCTCACCGCTTATCACCACGGCCTGTCATCCGAGCTACGAGACGAACTCGCCACCCGTGAGGACGCAAGCAACTTGAATGATCTCATGAAGTTAGCTGTAAAGATTGACGAGCGCCTCCGTGAGCGGCGTAGAGAGAGATCCTTCCGCGGCCCCAACATGGACCGCAACCCAACAACAACAGAGACACTCACCGGTGCCGGGCGCGTCACAGCCTTGACCACGCCCCCCTCTACCTCCAGAGGGGAACCCATGGAGATTGGAAGAGCCAGTTTGAGCACCGAGGAGCGCCAGCGTCGCATCAGAGATAAAGCCTGCTTCTACTGTGGGAATCCTGGCCACATTGTGGCAACTTGTCCACTAAAAGACAACGCTCGCCAGTAGCCAGGGAATTATTGGTGAGCAATGTTCAATTCCCTAACTCTTGCAATAATCTCCAGTCCGTTACTATCAGCTATTCTAACTCTCTATTGAAGACTCAGGCTCTTATTGATTCTGGTGCAGATGCTAATTTGATTGATGCTAACCTAGTCCACCAATTAAATATCCCCACTATTTATGTTGACAAACCTCGTCAAGCCAGCGCCCTCGATGGCAGACCCATCGGGTTGGTGACTCAGTCTACGGTTCCTATCAAGCTACGTATTTCTGGCAATCACTGTGAGACTATTTCTTTGCACCTCATCAGTTCACCTCATGTCCCTATCATTTTGGGACGTCCCTGGCTGGCTTTGCATAACCCTTCTATTGACTGGTCATGTTGCAAGATCACCGCCTGGGGGCAGCATTGTCTGGCTAACTGCCTACTGTCAGCTCAGCCTCCACTCCCCCCTGAACCTACGCCTGCCAACCACTCTCCTGACCTGGCAGGGGTCCCACCTGAATACTGGGACTTGAGGGAGGTCTTCAACAAGTCACGAGCCACGTCGTTACCTCCTCACCGTCCCTATGACTGTCCTATCAATCTCATGCCTGATACTTCTCCCCCTCGTGGCCGCCTGTACTCGCTGTCAGGCCCAGAGACCGACGCTATGGAGAAGTATATCTCAGAGTCCCTAGCCTCTGGACTCATCCGCCCTTCCTCTTCTCCAGCTGGGGCGGGGTTCTTCTTTGTGGGGAAGAAGGACGGGGGGTTACGACCCTGTATTGATTATCGGGGCTTGAATGACATCACCATCAAAAACCGGTATCCCCTCCCGCTCGTCTCCACTGCGTTTGAGCGGGTCCAGAAGGCCTCCATCTTCTCTAAACTCGATCTCCGCAATGCATACCACCTGGTCAGAATCCGAGAGGGTGACGAGTGGAAGACGGCTTTCAACACCCCCAGTGGCCACTATGAGTACCTCGTCATGCCCTTCGGACTCACGAACGCACCCGCAGTCTTTCAAGCTCTTGTCAACGATGTCCTCCGCGACATGCTGAACCGGTTCGTCTTTGTCTTTCTTGATGACATCCTGATCTTCTCCAGCAATGCCCAGGACCACGCCCAGCATGTGAGACAGGTGCTCCAGCGCCTTCTGGAGAATTGCCTGTTTGTAAAAGCGGAGAAGTGCGCTTTCCACCAGACCACTGTTCCCTTCTTGGGCTACATCCTGTCTGCCGGCAGTATCCGGATGGACCCGGAGAAGACCAGAGCGGTGGTCGAATGGCCCCAACCCAGTAACCGGAAGGGGCTCCAGAGCTTCCTTGGCTTTGCCAATTTCTATAGGGGCTTTGTGCGGAACTACAGCACTGTGGCGGCTCCTCTCACTGCCCTCACTTCGTCCAAGGTGCCTTTTGTCTGGTCCCCTGAGGCGGAGAAGGCGTTTCTGTACCTTAAGACGCGCTTCACGTCTGCCCCTGTCCTGACTCATCCGGATCCCACCCGTCAATTCATTGTTGAAGTTGACGCCTCTGACGTGGGAGTAGGAGCAGTGCTGTCCCAGCGCTCCTCTGAAGACCACAGAGTTCACCCCTGTGCATTTTTCTCCTGTAAACTTGACCCTGCAGAGAGAAACTATGACATAGGGAATCGAGAACTGTTAGCCGTGAAGTTAGCCCTGGAGGAGTGGCGACATTGGCTGGAAGGTGCTGAGCAGCCGTTCATTGCCTGGACTGACCACAAGAACCTGGAGTATATTAAGACGGCTAAACGACTCAATTCCCGCCAGGCCCGTTGGGCTTTGTTCTTCTCCAGGTTCAACTTCACTCTGTCTTATCGCCCTGGGTCCAAAAACACTAAGCCTGACGCCCTATCTCGCATGTTCAGCCCCAGCCCAGAGAGTCACGACCCGGAGCCCATCCTGCCGCCCAGCCTCATAGTGGGAGCCCTGTCTTGGGAGATAGAAGCGGAGATCCGCAGCGCTCTGCGCAGCCACCCCGACCCCGGCAATGGACCTCCGAATCGCCTGTTCGTGCCCGAGCCTGTAAGGTCCCGTGTGCTACAGTGGGGACATTCCTCTAACCTCACCTGTCATCCTGGCATGAATCGCACCTTTCTGTTCCTAAAACCAAGCTTCTGGTGGCCCTCCATGAAGAAAGATGTGGATTCGTTCGTTGCTGCCTGTCCTGTCTGTGCGCAGAATAAAACTTCTCGCCACCCCCCGTCCGGCCTTCTGCTTCCGCTTCCCACCCCCCACCGCCCGTGGTCTCACATCTCGCTGGACTTCGTCACTGGCCTCCCACCTTCGGACGGCAACACGGTCATTCTCACTATCGTGGACCGGTTTTCGAAATCGGCCCATTTCATTGCTCTTCCCAAGCTCCCCTCTGCCAAGGAAACTGCTGAGCTTCTGATTCAGCATGTGGTCCGCCCCCATGGTTTCTTTTCTGACGTGGTTTCTGACCGGGGACCCCAGTTCACCTCGGGGTTCTATAGAGCCTTCTGCTCCTCGGTTGGTGCCTCGGTCAGCCTCTCGTCCGGCTTCCACCCAGAGTCAAACGGTCAGAGTGAGAGGATGAACCAGGAGATGGAGTCCACTCTACGCTGTCTTTCCTCCGACAACCCGTCCACCTGGAGTCGTAAGCTAGTGTGGGTAGAATATGCTCATAATTCTCTGCCTACGTCTGCTACTGGACTGTCGCCATTCCAATGTGCTTTGGGGTACCAGCCGCCTCTGTTCCCTGACCAGGAGAAAGAAGTCTCAGTCCCCTCTGCCCAGGAGTTTGTGCGCCGCTGTCGGCGGACATGGAAGACTGCCCGCTCCCGACTTCTCCGCACAGCCTCTAGGTACCGGCGCCACGCGGACCGGCATCGTGCGCCGGCGCCCACTTACCGCCCTGGGCAGAAGGTTTGGTTGTCCTCCCGGGACCTTCCCCTCCGCGTTGAGTCTCGCAAGTTGGCGCCTCGTTTCATTGGCCCCTTCCCCATCGTGAAGGTGGTTAATCGCGCTGCTATTCGCCTCAAGTTGCCTCGTACCATGCGCATCCACCCTACCTTCCACGTCTCCCGGGTCAAGCCGGTGGTCTCCAGTCCCCTGTGCCCCCCCGTGCCGCCCCCTCCTCCGCCCCGATCTATTGATGGCTCGCCGGCTTACACAGTGCGTCGACTGCTGAAGTCTAGACTGCGGGGAAGGGGTGTTCAGTACCTTGTCGACTGGGAGGGCTATGGCCCGGAGGAGCGATGTTGGGTCCCTGGCCGCAACATCTTGGATCCTTCCCTCATCCGTGATTTCCATCAGCAGCATCCTGACCAGCCTCGGAAGACGCCAGGAGGCGTCCGTGGGAGGGGGGGCTCCTGTCACGCCCACACCAGTGTGAGCGCACCTGCACCAGGTTCCACGCTGAGTAACCAAGGCTACTTATTGTCTGCCGCTACCCATTGTTCTCTGCCTGCAGATCAACCCAGTTTACCCTAGGTTAGCACGCCGTTATTCTTGAACCTGTCATTCAGCCTGTTATTATTATCTGACCTTAGCCTGTCCCTGGTTATCCCTTGCCTGACGCCTTGTACCTTTGCCTGTTCCCAGAACCACTGTGTATGGACCCGGACCGAACTCTGACTCTCGACTTGCCTAATCCCTATCGGAACCGACGCCCCACGGACAGCCTTCCAGGAATCCTGACCCACGCTTTGCCTACCTACTACGCCTCTGCCTTTTCCCCTTGAACTTTAATAAAACCCGTTAAAGGTTTGCTGCCTGCTTTTGAGTCCTATCCTTTCTGGTGCCTGACACACGTACTGTACAGTATATCTCTGCCTCCCATTCTCGTTTCTTTTGATTGGATTTCTTATTATTTCCGTGTGATTGTTAAATGGAGGTGCATTTGGTTACATTTGTACAGTGGTGGAAAACGTTCTCGCGCATTCTTTTAAGTAAATGTACTTGAGTAAAAGTACAAAAGTATTGGCAATTTGGCATCGAAATGTACTTAAAGTACCAAAAGGAAAAGTATAATGTATACAAATCATTTGTAAATAGCAGATGTACAAGCATTTGCATTATGATCTTGTAGATGGGCTATTTTCAAATGACCGAAATGTACATAGGGTTGAAGTGGTTAATGTATGTAATAATAATCAAAGTATCTATAATTAAAAAATACATCGCATGGATGCATCTGTTGACCTCAGTGATGTATCCTGAGGTCAACAGGATTTCAACATCATACCCCTCACTCAGGCGACCCAGCCGGGGTGATCAAGTCCCGACTTACGTCCCAGTAGCTACCCTCAATCAGTCCCACTAGGGCAAAACCAGGGCCACACAATCCGTTGGAACTACTCCAGAACTACTCTGCCAGGGATGGGAGGTACACTCAGGAGTGGTGGGCAATGGTTCCGCAGTTCCCCTGTCACATAAGGCATGGAACAGAACAGACAGAATAACAGAGAGAGAGAGGGATGAGTGCAGACGGAGGCGGAGAGAGAGAGGAGTGACAGAATATAGAAGAAGAGTGAGAGAAAAGGCAGGAGCACAAGAGCGAGGGATGAACACGGACTGGAGGATGTGCTGCTGCATGGGTGTAAACCCAGACAGACAGGGCTAAGTAATAATCCTGCTCCTGTCTAGCATGGCTATAGCTAGTGTGTGTGTGTGTGTGTGTGTGTGTGTGTGTGTGTGTGTATGTGTGTGTGTGTGTGTGTGTGTGTGTGTGTGTGTGTGTGTGTGTGTGTGTGTGTGTGTGTGTGTGTGTGTGTGTGTGTGTGTGTGTGTGTGTGTGCGTGTGCGTGTGTGATAAATATATACAGTTTAAGTTGTGTGAATCTGGACTCTGGTCGTGTACATGGAATTTAAATGTGAATGCTGTATTTGTCACGTTTAACCAAACTGGCGGACCCAAATGCAGACACGACAAGGAGGGCAAAGTCCAAGGGTGTTTATTCAAAACAAGAGATGAGCTTGTAGAAAGGCAGTAGGTCCAGGGTGAGCTTGTAGATTGGCTACTTTCCAGCAAGCTAGCAGGAGCTGGCTAGCAGGAGCTGGCTAGCAGGTTGGCTGGCAGGCAAACTGAGGCAGAGGGAAAAACCAAAGTCAAAAACCAAAAACACTGGAACAAAGTAAAGTAGAGCAAAAACACTAGGGATAAATATCACTGGGAAACACTAAGAGATAATAGCTAGAATTACCGCACGGAAAACTGTGGGACGATCTGGCAGCTCGCGGCTGGGAAACCAGGGCTTTTATGGAGTGGTGGTGATGGGAAGATGGCAGGCAGGTGAGTGAGATTGGATGATCAGAGCCAGGTGTGCCAATCTGGAAAACCAGGAACCAAGCCACGCCCACACATGCTCACACACAGACAGACAGACTAACACAAATAGACACAGACAGGACACTGGCAGGGGCCGTGACAGTGCCTCCCCCTCACGGAACGCCCCCGGGCGATCCACCAGGCTCAGCAGGGTGTCTGCGGCGAAAATCGGAGATGAGAGACGGATCCAGGATGAAGCGACGTGGCACCCAGCATCGCTCTTCTGGGCCGTAACCTTCCCAATCCACCAAGTACTGGAATCCCCTACCCCGGCGGCGCACGTCCAGCAGCCGCCGGACAGTGTAGGCCGGATGGTCATCAATGACACGGGGGGGTGGGGGGGGCTCATCTGGCGGAGAAAGCGGGCTGGTCAAAACTGGTTTCAGCTGGGAGACGTGGAAGGTGGGATGAACCTTCATGTTAGGGGGTAACTTGAGCTTGACCGCAGTGGGGTTGATGACGGAGAGGATCTCAAAGGGACCCACAAAACGGGGAGAGAGCTTCCTGGAGTCCGTCTTCAAGGGGAGGTCCTTGGCGGACAACCACACACGTTGTCCCGGCTGGTACACAGGGGCAGGAGTTCGGTGGCGGTCAGCAAAGCGACGATTGCGGTCAACTGAGCCAAGCAGGGCGGCACGCACATCCTTCCACACCTTTCGACAATGCCGCAGGTGAGTCTGGACAGAGGGAACAGCAATGTCGGCCTCCTCAGCTGGAAACAGGGGCGGTTGGTAACCCAGAGAGCCCTCAAATGGTGATACACCTGTGGCAGCGCTGACCAGGGAATTGTGGGCATATTCAATCCACACAAGGTGGGTGCTCCAAGAGGAGGGGTTCTTGGCAGCGACACACCGGAGGGCTACCTCCAGATCCTGGTTGGCCCGTTCCGTCTGCCCGTTAGTCTGCGGGTGATGACCAGAAGACAGGCTCACAGAGGCCCCAAGAGCACGACAGAAAGACTTCCACACCTGGGAGATGAACTGGGGTCCTCTGTCTGAAACGATGTCCAGGGGTATGCCATGGATCCGGAACACATGGTGCACCATGAGGTCAGCAGTTTCTAGGGCTGTGGGTAGCTTGGGGAGAGCCACAAAATGGACTGCTTTAGAAAATCTGTC
Organism: Protomyctophum parallelum; assembly: GCF_964188405.1. NCBI lineage: Eukaryota > Metazoa > Chordata > Actinopteri > Myctophiformes > Myctophidae > Protomyctophum > Protomyctophum parallelum. The sequence continues at coordinate 19,884,036 of NC_139713.1, forward strand.
CACAATGGTGAGTATTGCTGTGTTGCCTCGAGATAGAGGGAGACCAGTAACAAAGTCCAGAGCCACGTGGGACCAGGGGCGACTAGGAACTGGCAAGGGACGAAGTAGGCCTGCAGGTGGCTGGTGGGAAGACTTTCCACGGGCACATACAGTGCAGGCAGAAACGAAGGCCCGGGTGTCAGCGGTCATGGTGGGCCACCAGAAGTGCCGCTTGAGAAGGGTCAGGGTGCGGTTGATTCCAGGGTGGCATGCAAAGCGAGATGCGTGAACCCATTGGAGGACCTGTGAGCAGACTGAATTAGGCACAAAAAGTCTGTTAGCTGGGCCATTACCGGGGTCAGGCTGAGTCCGTTGAGCCACACGAACCACCGATTCAATCTCCCAAGTCACTGCAGCCACCACACAGGACGAGGGAAGGATAGATTCAGGACTGGAGGAAACATCCGGAGAGTACTGGCGTGACAGGGCATCAGGCTTTAGGTTGCGGGAACCTGGACGGTAGGTTAAGGTGAACCGGAACCGGCCAAAGAACAGCGCCCACCGGGCTTGACGGGAGTTGAGACGCTTGGCTGATTGAATGTAGGCGAGGTTCTTGTGATCTGTCCATACGATGAATGGATGTTCTGCCCCCTCTAGCCAATGTCTCCACTCCTCCAAAGCAAGCTTGACTGCGAGCAGTTCTCGGTTACCCACGTCGTAGTTGCGCTCAGCAGGGTTTAGGCGGTAGGAGAAGAACGCACAGGGATGAAGTTTTTGGTCATCGGCTGAACGCTGGGACAGGACAGCCCCCACCCCAGAGTCTGAGGCGTCAACCTCCACGACGAATTGACGTGAATGGTCAGGATGAATGAGGACAGGGGCCGTGGTGAAACGCTTCTTCAACTCCTTGAAGGCAGACTCGGCCTCTGCAGTCCAAGCAAAACGGATGGATGTGGAGGTCAGCTTGGTCAGCGGTGCAGCTACACGACTGTAGTTTCTGATGAAACGCCGGTAGAAGTTGGCGAAACCCAAAAAACGCTGAAGATCTTTCAATGTAGTGGGTTGAGGCCACTCCTCCACTGCTCGTACCTTTGCAGGGTCTGCTTTCACCTGGCCACTTTCAATGATCAACCCAAGGAATGTTGTGGAGGTGACATGGAATTCACATTTCTCAGCCTTGCAGTAGAGTCTGTTCTCCAGGAGACGCTGAAGCACCTGCCTGACGTGCTCAACGTGCTCCTCCTTGTTGCGAGAAAAGATCAGAATGTCATCGAGGTAAACAAAAACACAGCGATTAAGAAGGTCACGGAGGACGTCATTGACAAGGGCTTGGAAAACGGCTGGTGCATTTGTTAACCCAAAGGGCATGACAAGGTATTCAAAATGTCCAAGGGGGGTCTTGAAAGCAGTCTTCCATTCATCACCAGCTCTGATGCGAACTAAATGATAAGCATTTCGTAGATCTAGCTTGGAGAAAAATTTTGCTCCCTGAAGAGGCTCAAAAGCAGAGGCAATTAACGGCAAGGGGTACTTGTTCTGAATGGTGATGTCATTTAGTCCACGATAATCAATGCAGGGACGGAGTGATCCATCCTTCTTGCCAACAAAGAAGAACCCGGCGCCCACCGGGGAGGAAGAAGGACGGATAATGCCCGCTGCCAGGGATTCATGAATGTACCTCTCCATGCTCTCTCTCTCCGGTCGGGACACGTTGTACAAACGACTGGAAGGCAGTGGGGCCCCAGAAATCAGGTGAATGGCACAGTCATAGGGCCGGTGGGGTGGCAATGACAGGGCTCGCTGTTTGCTGAATACCTCTCTGAGGTCATGGTAAACAGCAGGAACTCGGGACAGATCAGCAGGCTCAAAGGTGGCTGGGGAAACGATGCCCTCTGAAGGAGAACGGGCAGAGCGCAGGCAAGTAGAGAGGCAGTAGGAGCTCCAGCTCGCCACCGTGCCCGCAGTCCAGTCAATATGGGGATTGTGGAGCCTTAACCAGGGTTGACCCAGGACAATGGGTGCAAGAGGTGAGGATATGACATGGAACTGGATGTGTTCATGATGGTTTCCGGATACAATGAGATGAACAAGCACAGTGCGATGGGATACTTGAGCCAGAAGGCTACCAGTGAGGGCATTGGCTCGCAGAGGCAATGGAAGTGGCTCCAGAGATATGCCTGCCTGGGAGGCAACAGCAGCATCAATAAAGTTCTCATCTGCCCCTGAATCCACCAGGGCAAGCAACGACAAGGACTGAGACTGCCACCGAAGAGTGGCCGAAAACTGCATACGACACCGGGACTCAGGGGAGGAGACTGCCTGGCTCACCAGAACCCCCACTGTTACTGGTGAGCCTCCTCTTTTGGTCGCACGGGACAGGAGGCACGGAAATGGCCGTACTGGCCACAGTAGAGGCACACCCCCGTCTTCATCCGCATTTGGCGCTCATCGATAGTGAGGCGGGTCCGACCCAGTTGCATGGGTTCTTCACCTTGGGGACCGGAGGACAAGGCTTGTGACACGGGACGTCTGGGTTCCTCCGGCAGAAATCCACGGCTCTCCCCAGCAGGAGGCGCTGAGGGCCTGGAGGGAAAGGGGTCTACTTGCCATTGGGCCATCTGGTCGGAGATCTTGATGGCAGCGGAAATAGCCTCGTCTAAGGAATGGTGCTCTCCCCTCAGCGCGATCTCTCTGCCAACGGCCCGGTTGAGCCCACTCTGGAAAGAGATGAGCAGCGCTTGGTCATTCCAACCAGACTCAACAGCCAAGGAACGAAACTCGCTGGCGTACTCTCTCACAGAGTGTCTGCCTTGCCGGAATCTCAGAAGCTGCTGACCGGCTTGTTGACCACGAATGGGATGGTCATAGATGCGCTTGAGCTCGGCGGCAAAGAGGGCGAAAGACTGAGCAGCAGGAGCACCCTGCTCAAGTAGGGCATTGAAGTAACGAAGTGGAGGGCCCTCAAGAAGACTGGCAATGAAAGCAATTTTGCCCACCTCTTGGCCAAAGCGGGAAGGCTGGGCATTAAAGGTAAGCTGGACTTGGGTTAAAAACTCACGGCAGGTATTTGGGTTTCCGGAATACTTTGCAGGAGGTGGAATATGAGGCTCTACAGCTGGGACAACCGGTGCTGTGGGGGGGGCAGCTCCAGGTGGTTCTGGTTGCTGCGGGGGTGCAGCATGTAAGTTAGCCAACTGAGTTGTCAGCAGCTTGACCTCGTCCACCAGAGTCTGAAGGAGATGTTGGTGATTCCCCAGAAGCTGCCCCTGGCTGGTTACAGCGTCCTTAATCCGGTCCAAGTCTGCTGGGTCCATTCTGGCCAGATCGTTCTGTCACGTTTAACCAAACTGGCGGACCCAAATGCAGACACGACAAGGAGGGCAAAGTCCAAGGGTGTTTATTCAAAACAAGAGATGAGCTTGTAGAAAGGCAGTAGGTCCAGGGTGAGCTTGTAGATTGGCTACTTTCCAGCAAGCTAGCAGGAGCTGGCTAGCAGGAGCTGGCTAGCAGGTTGGCTGGCAGGCAAACTGAGGCAGAGGGAAAAACCAAAGTCAAAAACCAAAAACACTGGAACAAAGTAAAGTAGAGCAAAAACACTAGGGATAAATATCACTGGGAAACACTAAGAGATAATAGCTAGAATTACCGCACGGAAAACTGTGGGACGATCTGGCAGCTCGCGGCTGGGAAACCAGGGCTTTTATGGAGTGGTGGTGATGGGAAGATGGCAGGCAGGTGAGTGAGATTGGATGATCAGAGCCAGGTGTGCCAATCTGGAAAACCAGGAACCAAGCCACGCCCACACATGCTCACACACAGACAGACAGACTAACACAAATAGACACAGACAGGACACTGGCAGGGGCCGTGACAGTATTAAGCCTTTTTTCTGCTTGTATACGATTATGTACGTTGTCTGCTTGTCAAATAAAACAAGCCTTAAACATTCAAGCTCACCCAATACCTCCTCAAGTAGCTGTTGGCAAATTGAGCTGAATTGTGTGCGACTTCACCTTGAATAAATTAATCAAATCCAATCTACGAGCCTGATCTTCTTGCGCAGGTCGTTCCAAAGCCCAGGCAAGGCAATGTACTTTTATTTATACATAATAGAGTGTCATACACAATGGCAATTCAAGGGGCTTTACATAAGGCATACATATTCTGTAGTAGTATATGGCTGGATTAAAAGAATATAGTTCACACAAGAAATTACTTTATTTATATTTTTACTCGCCACACGATGTGTTGCATGTTTTTGGCTAGGAGTATACTCAGCTGATAGACAGCTTGCATCCGATTGGCTTTCCACTCCATAGTCTCGTGGACATAATATTCTGGAGGGGTGGTGCGATTATGAATTAACAAAAATATTGTGTCATTGAACAAATTTAAACATACTGAAACATACATATAAAGGTTTTGGGCTGCTGGTAGTAATGATTGGCCTATAGTATTTTGTTATAGGATATTAGGATATAAGGAAAGCTCCACGCACGCACGCACGCACACACACACACACACACACACACACACACACACACACACACACATTTTGAGAGAGTGGACCTGTACCAAACTTCCAATCCTGATATCTGAGTAATGAAAAATGTAACACTTAAGAACACTTAAGTCCAGAAGAACTAGAACTGAAAATGTGCGCTATAAGTGCTTGAGGTAAGCTGATAGCTTGCTTTCTCCTCCCTGTATGCTGAAGGCCTGTCAAAACACAACACTGGCCTTTGACAATCACCCATCAGCTTCACTGACAGGATTTAGAGGCCTGCCTGTACCAGCACCACTCCAACTACTAGTGCCTCTGCTATACACACATCTCCAGGCTATGGGACATGTTTTTGATGGTATGGAGTGGGTCAACAAAGAAAGTACAAACCTTCATCAATAAATGTCTCGGAAGAATCCTGAATATACACTGGCCAGACAAGATCAGCAATAAGGACGAAGACCAAACAACTACCAGCAGCAGACGAAATTGAGGGAAGAAGATGGATATGGATCGGTGGACATACGCAAACCAGTGTCAAACGCCACCAGGCAGGCTCTAGCCTCGGGTACCCAGGCTTTTGACAGGCTCTGACTTGGAACCCTCAAGGGAAGAGAAACAGATGCCGGCCCCAAAACACCTGGCGGAGGGATCTCCAGTCAGACACCAAGAGGCTGGGATGCACCTGGTCACAGTGAACGAGAACTCTCGAGGTCCCTTGTCAACGGCCTTGGGCCGCCCTATACCCTGGTAAGGGTGTCAGGCATAAGTAAGTAAGTATTTAGTAAGTAAGTGGGGCTAATCGGACACAAGATGTCCATCTGGCGTATGTGTACCAATTGGCTCATCCTTTCAGCTGAACTTGAGGCCATGCTGCTATATTGCCATGTAGTCAATAATTTATGCATGTAAAAATATATTTTCCAGATGATCTGTTCTGTTCTATCAAGTACTATCAAGTATGATTGCTGTAAGGTTTTCTGAGGTGTGCGGTCCCATTAGTAGACCTAACCAGACTGGAAGGTCTGAAACCTTATCTTAGTCCTATTGAAACGTGCCACTGGCTCTGATGTCTCTGTAAGGGTTCAACATGATGTAATTAGTTGTGGGTATGTATATCTAACGGGTAATCTTTGGTTTTAACTCCTTAATTAGGCTTTAGAGTCCATGCCTCTGAGTAATGTTTGATTTCATGTGTTTAAAGGCAGCTTATTCTCTGCCGAACAGCAGCACCAGCAGAAATCCAAAATCGATGATTTCTTGACTTATCTAACTTGCTTTATTCATGCTCTCTAATATAATTTGCTACAGTATATAGACCTCTACACTTTGCTCCTTAAACCATCAGCTGACCCTTCCATGCCATGAATTGCATCAGGCTAGCGGTGCAACAGTTAATTGAACTAATTGATCTTAAATAATCTATTTAAATGAAATCAATGTTCAGAAATCCATTGTTTTGTAGTATTCTGTGAGAAGAGAGAGGTACAATGACAGCAGAGGGAAATGAAGAGAAGGAAAACCACTCAAATAGAACAACAGATGCTCACAGCGTGCCACATCACGACATTGTGAAATTGTAGATTGGCTACTTTCACTATTATCCGAGTATCCAAAATTAAACATTCATGAATAGTTCTATTAATCAAACAAGTAATCGTAGCTAAAAAGGCCATTGATAGTCCCACATCGGACCCTAATGAACACGACCAAGCTCACATTTGTGTACGTGCAGCGTGCCTATAACTCCTGTCCTATCTATCCTATAACTCTTTATTATACTTTTTCCCCATTTGCCTGTCCTCACTACAGGCTACCCCCTCCCTCCCTCTGTCTCTGTATACTTCCTCTATTATTCTCTCTTCCCTCTATGTTCTATACCTCTCAATGGGCAGTATTACATCTTGTCTCCAAATTACTACCCATCACGTTGAAATATGTAAAAAATAATGCTCCACTTCGCCACAAAAGTAGGGGAAAAGAAATCTGATCTACATGCTCACAACACCTTGCGATGCGTAAAATGTTAATAAAAAAAAGTAAAGTTTTGGGACATACATGGTTTCCTTCCACCCGACAGTGAAGATATGATATCTTTATATTGTGCCTGTCCTCGCCACGGCCTACCCCCTCGCTCTTTCTTTCTCGGTATACTTTGTCCAATATTCTGTCTTTGTCTTTTCTTTTTTTTACCTCTCTCTATGCCTCCTCCACCTACCTTCCACAACGCTTCCTCCCTGGCTCTTGGCTCTTTCTCTAGAGGAATAACTATATTCATGTCTTTCTTTTTCTGAGTTTTGCCACTGGCCTCATGTTGCCTTTTGGTGGGTGGGTGTGTGTGTGTGTGTGTGTGTGTGTGCGTGTGTGTGTGTGTGTGTGTGTGTGTGTGTGTGTGTGTGTGTGTGTGTGTGTGTGTGTGTGTGTGTGTGTGTCAGGGGCGCAATAAGGTAGGGGACGGAGGGGTTTCGTCCCCTGCCAGCGTCACATTGGTCCCCCCCAGATGAGTTAGGGGGTCCCCCCTGGCTGGGGGGGTCCCCCCCTGTATCCCCCTGGCTCCAAAGTTATCTTAGGAGTAATACTTTTGAAATCCTGCGTTCATAAACGCGATATATTTTGAAGCATATATTTGATCCACCCCTGTTTAAATCCCAAAATGGTTTGGCCCGTTCTGTGTTTTCGGAAGTTTGGGAGTTGTTACACCGCCATCAGTGACCCAATGTGCTTTGCACTTGTAATGATTCTAATAATACAGGAACAGGATTCAATAGGTCACCACTTTTGGTGTCACGCACCACTTTTACACAAGACGTGTATTGGCTATATCAGTAGATGAATGGATTTACTTTATCCTTTTCATGTCAAGGACCCCCAAATGGACACGTATTAGCCTGCGGACCCCCCCCATTTGAAGAGAAGAGAAGGACCCCCATAAGAGAAGATTTATACAGCTCGGACGGACCCTATTGTAATGCCATGTCTAGCGGTGGGAGTGGGACTCCAATTGATAATCAATGTTAATTTAAAAAACTGAGAGCGTCCACATGACATGCCACAAACTATCATGTAGTTGTACCTCTGGGGCTATTAAGCAAATAAGCACAACTGTCAACATGCAGGTAAGGCGCTGCAGGTTTTTCTTTCCTCTCGAGTTGCATGGGTTTAACACTAACTATATATGTTGATGTTAAAACATCCTCTCCTGAAAACTTCCCAGGTGTTGTACATTTTATATAGGATAGGCTAACTTACAGATCAGATGGTCAGTGAGTTTTGACCTGTTCGAGGCGCTGCTGATAATGTGGTTAAACTTTTACGTTTTGAGACAAATGGGGAGGAGGAGGAATCACAGCCAGGTATTTCATAATAATAATAATAACTGTGCCAAAACGCAGTTACATTGAGTCACTGGAACAACCTCTCTGTAGTCCGACCCCAAACCCTAACCATAACCCCACGTTTTTGTGGTTAGACCCCCCCATCCCCCCCTCCCCTAGGGTGGTGGGGGGGACGGGGGGGACGGATTTTTCGGCGCTTTGCGGCGCCGCTATTTGTCCCCCCCTAGCGTTCGGTCCGTCTTGCGCCTCTGGTGTGTCCTGTGTGTCCATGTTTGCGTGTTACTATCTCTGAGTCCAGTGTCTCTACCGCTAGCGTCAAGGTACACATTGCTGTGATATTGCATGGAGATGTTTGAGTATTGAGTAGAATTTGTGTGTCTTATAAATGCACTGGTTCTCAAAGTGCGGTTCCAGGGTGTCCCCAGCACAGCACAATGTTTTAAATACAGCATCATAATCAGCTATTTGATCATATACCATCTCCAAGATCTATTTATTAATTTATTTGGACAAACGTGTAATATGTTTTGAAACACTTTTTGAAATGTTGTATGGGGTTGCCTGGCAAACAATCTTTCCAGATGTAGGTCCGTGACCAAAATACATAGTAATTTGGGGGTCCTTGACCTGAGAATGTTTGATAAGCAGTGTATTAAAGGACCCTGGTTTTTTGGCGGCATTATGGCCATTGACGGGTTGAGTTGGTTTGGCTTAATCTGTACTATATGGCTTTAATCTGGGTTGGATTTGCTGCAGGAGAATCCCCCCTTAATTCTGCTCATTAGGTTTGGATGACCAGAAGGGTGGGGATACATTTTATTCCTTGCTTCTATCTTGGTCAACCTAAATGAAATACACACATTTGCTTTTGGGAAATTCAGACTGTCTGACATAAAATATATATATATACACAATTTAAATACAAATTTATAACCATGGTTGAACACTCGCATATGGCAAAAACCTCAAGGAGGACTGTGGGAAATGACAATCTTTATGAGCATATACAAAAACATATACAGTATATGCTCAAAAATTGCTCTACAGTATAGTGCAAAAAGTGTGAAGTGGTGTACAAACATTTTGTTCATGCAACCATTGTTTCGTGCAAACATTGTCAGTGCTGCCAACTCACAAGTATATAGTTTTTAAGCATGCAATTTTCAATACTTAAATATTACAAATTGACTGAGCCAGCATTTAAATTCGACAGGGAGTTGGGTGTAATCTTTGACTAAAGTACTGGTGTTGAGTACAGACAGTAGAGGTAAAGAAGAGAGAGATAATATATTAGAGATTAGAACGCTCTGTATGCACCATTTGTCTGTCAGGTTAATGTGAACAGTATCGACCACAAAGCCACGATCCGACATTATACTGCTTTACTGCCTGGTCTTTAAAGACGAAGGATGCCTTTCTCTTCTACCTCGTGCCATTTCATTTAAAAAGCTCAGTGTCCAGAATTAAATGATGTCGTTCTACAAACCCATACTAGCTGGCGGGATGAAATAAATTCAGCTGTGCTTTCTTATTTAAAAAAAAACTGTGCCGTGAATTAAGATCTTAATTAGGACCATGCATATTTAATGTTACGCTCCTTCCAGCAAAGTTTTAAAAACTAGATTTTCCAATTGATATTTCATTATGATGATGAGAGGGGAGTTGCACCACTCGGTTCACACAGGTGTGAATTTTGATGTACGTATACTGGATTTGGGTTTGGCACTCCACTGAAAACCATATGATGTGCAACCTCTTTTTCTCATTTAGTGTGTGTGCCTGTCTGTCTGTATCCAGTTGTGTGTCTGTGTGTGCATGTGTCAGTGCATGTGGGTGTGTGCAAGCGTGTGTGCATGTACTGTATGTGTGTGCATGTATGTGCAAGCATGTGTGAGTGTGTGCGTGTGAGTGTGTGAGTGTGCGTGCCAGTGGCCCGTGCAGCAAGGAAAGAGAAAATTGGGTAAGTGTGGCTTCTCTCTCTCTGGTCACAGGAAGGGCAAACGTGTATTCATCCATTTTGACCTGAGATCAGATTCTAAAAATGTCTACATCCAGTTTTTAAGCATAACCTAATGCTAACACCAATCCATTCTGGGTCCCCGCCCAGTCAAACTGCAGAATCCATGGTGTTGATTTAACTCTGAGGACGTCTGCAGCCACGGGGTCCATTTGGTTACACACCCCACCCTCAGAGTTAAATGACCACCATGGATTTCACTGTGTGCACTCGGCGGTCCTGAGCAGCCTCTCCCTGGTCACCATCCACTGCCTTTCTGCTCACTGCTCACATTGTTGAGATAATATAGCGTCCCGCTGCAGGCAATCAGCAAAATGTAAAAGTAGTACATACTGTATATTTCATCCTTAATTCTCTTTTTTGTCTCTCTCCCCTTGCCTCCCACACATTGTTCCTTGTACACTGTGTGTGTGTGTGTGTGTGTGTGTGTGTGTGTGTGTGTGTGTGTGTGTGTGTGTGTGTGTGTGTGTGTGTGTGTGTGTGTGTGTGTGTGTGTGTGTGTGTGTGTGTGTGTGTGTGTGTGTGTGTGTGTGTGTGTGTGTGTGTGTGTGTGTGTGTGCGTGCGTGTGCGTGTCTACGGCTAATCTCACAAACCATTGGAATGATCAGCACCAGCTGTCTTGTGCAAGCAGCCAGTATAGGCCAAGGAAGTAAATCCTCACTCATCTTTCACATTATTGTGTGAATTAACTCAGATTCACCATCCCTCCAAATGTGATATTTGATGTGTATATTCTAGTGCATGGGTCTCGAACAGGGGGAGCACCTGTGGAACATTAGCCGGAAATCTACAAGCTCACAATGCCTCGCGCGTTGTATACTATAATAATAATGTCGACTGGGAGGTATAGAGCTGGTCGTCCAATGATCTGTGGGTCAGCGGTTCGAATCCTGGCTCCTCCTGTCCGAAGTGTCCTTGGGCAAGACACTGAACCCCGCCTTGCCTCCAGTGGTCGCCACCATTGGTGTGTGCATGTGGGAAGTGAGGACGCTGGCGTTGAGTTGACTGTTCGCCATTTCCCCTCCCAATGTATGGATGACCATTGTAAAGCGCTTTGAGTAGGCACGTAGTGCATAGAAAAGCGCTATAAAATGCAATCCATTATTATTATTAGTGACTCAGTGAGGGTCCATGTTTCATCATCACTGTCTCAGCTAAGGGGTCCTTGGAGCCCTGCTCTAGAGTGTATTTGACTTTAATGACATACATACTGTACTTTTTGGTTTTGTTCTTTTACTTGCCTCCAGTAGATGAAGGGTGTTCACATATGGTTAGGAACTATATATTGTGCTGTCATTTAGTAGTCTGTTCATATTTATCACCTTTTAGGGCGAACTTCTGTGTGTATAATACGTGTTTGAAATGACACCTCTGCACCGAAGGTGCTTTTGCTGTGAGGCCGTAATGCTGTTTTTCTGTTCGAAGCTTCAATACATTGTACACTTCACCCTGCCTGGAATATCAATAAGAGAACCACGTATGCTGGATGGAATGCAATGAATGGCAGTGGTGTTGTGGTGGGTTTTGATTAGGTGCACTTTTTTAGCTGCATGGCTTTTAGCCTGTTTTTTTTCTCCCCAATGTATTTGTTATGCCAATTGTTATTCCTCCCCACACATTTCTGTATGTTGTCAGTCACTGTTGTATCCTACTGGCTCACCTGCCAGTGAGGAATGAGGATCCCCCACCGGGAGGATGTGGTTCCTCCGTCCTACTCCTCCCGCCCAACACCTGCTGTCAGGTGCCGGCCCAGCCCGTATGAGTACGTGCAGTGACAAATATCACCCTCCCCGCCCGGCTTCCCTTCGCCACAGGCCAATATGGGCCTTTCTCGGCCCCACCCCTCTCCCACTGTGTATATTGTGTTTAGTTTCCAAGATGGCCGCAGCACCAGGAGGGGGTGGGGCGGAGGTGAGCGGGCGGGGTCGACATACTGTATGCCCTCACTGAGCTGCATTCAAGACACTTGCCTTGTGTCTGACACCTGACTTGTGTCTGAACACAGAACACAATTGGAGAGGGGTGGGGCAGAGAAAGGCCCTTATTGTGTTTGTATAAACCGCTCGACCGCTCGCTTCTAGACTACTACCGGTATTTTACCCTTAATCCACCCAAACACCCCCCAATCGGTGTGTTTTGAACAAGTGAACAACATTACCATCCTCAGATCCTCGCTCTCTCACTAGCGGGGCTAAACATACTGTACTGAAGGTCTTCTAAGGTCTTAAGATATTTAGTATTGGCATAATACTGTTGCAGTCAGTAGGCCTACATATATTTTTTTATAATACAATAATGTCAAATGTTCCTTCTCCCAGTCAGGTCCCTCTCAATCTACAAGCTCACGTAGTGACACCACCTGAGCTTGTAGATTGACTAGTTGTTGACACTCAGCCTGCATTTTCATTTCGTTTCACTTCATAATGGGCGTGGCTAGCGATTCAGTGCTGGAGCCAGGCCGGTAAATGGGGAAAAGGAGGGGACCTAGTAATAGACCTCTGGGGGAATCTGTATATTGTTTAAGTGGTTTAATGTTCTTAAGGAAAGTTCTGTCAGGATTACCTTCCCATGCCCTCTCATGTAGTTTAATGTGTAAATCATGCAGGCCATGAATCACGGCAGTAAATCTGTCAAGATTGGAACTACTTGGCCATCATCATAGGTAACAGAAAGCCATAAAAAAACTGCTAACATGATTGTCATCCCTCTGCACTGATACAATGTGCCTTTGAGCAAGCCGTTGACACACACACACACACACACACACACACACACATACATGCACGCGCACACACACACACACACACACACACACACACACACACACACACACACACACACACACACACACACACACACACACACACACACACACACACACACACACACACACACACACACTGATGATGTGCTGATAATATGATATATGTGTTCCACCCTCAGTCAGGCCTTTAGGACTCCCTCCAGAATCGTCACTCTGGGCCTGCTTTGTGTCAGCCAACTCAGCAGAACCAGATAAAAACGCCCACAGCTCGCTGGCACCCTAAAACAACGTAAACCCTTTACACAAGGTTGACCGCAGTCTCCCAAGGCTCTATACATAGGCGTCCTAATTTCTTTTCCCCCACTACACCGCGGGTGCATTTCGATATAGCGCACTGGTGCAATGCAAACCAATACGTGAGTGTGCTCCCGGCACACATAATCTAACGCACCCCACATATCTTTGCCAAATATAGTTAATCAGCTCCGAATTCCGCCCAATGTTTTCTCCAGACTAAACACATATGGGTTTGTAACAGAGTGGTCCTCTGTTACTTATTTTGCACAGCATATTGGCACTTTATTAACTTGCACAGTTGTATTTTGCAGTCATGATTTTATTGTTGAATACCGATTCCTGTTTAGCTGAGATGGCCACTCAGCCAACGAGTTCCAACTGGGGAAATGCTTGGTGATTAACAAACATGAGGGGCAAGTGCAATGTGGGTTATAGATGCAATATGTTTGGGAAGTGCAATAATGTGGAGTTCTATTGTTGAGGTTTAATTGAATGCCTAACAATTGCCTGTGATGTGTTTCAGTAAGGATTGGGCTGGACCATGTCAGGATAGCGGGGGGTTAAGATGTGCGGTTGGGATTGCTTATTTATGTTGTAGTGTTGAAGGACTTATTATATAACTTGTATAGTTCATGTAGTTCACAGAAACATTTGTATGGTTTAAGGTTATTTATTTATATGTATTTATTGTATGCTTATTTATGGTATGTTAACATGTTCTCATTTGAAGACACCCTGTAAATGGGATAGTCCATTCTCATTATCTCCAGCTGGATATAAAAGGCTGCCATTTTGCCAGTGAACTGAAGTCTGTGCTGGGAGTAGAGAGCTTCCTGCATTTATGCCAGTTGGTAGTGCTCCTTTGGTGAATAAACATACCATTGGTTAACCTTTACCAATGCCTCTGCACTGTTTCTCCAGCCACTAACACGGTCATTCCTACAGGGTTAAAAAGTCAAACATTGCTGGCAGCTGAGAACACTGAACACATTCTTTAAGTGTACCAGCAAATCAATCTGAAAAACTCATCCCTGACAAACAGTGCAGGTTAAAGAATCGTACGTTAGATTTGGTGGACTGCTTTCCCCCCTGCAGCCTGAACACTGGAGCAGGTGGGGGGGGGGGTTGTGTAAGACGGCAGCTGAGTGCCTTGCGTCTTGCCGATCCCCCGCAGCTGGGGCGATAACCACAGACACACACACTTCACTCCACTCCAGCATGATAGAGGTGATGTCGCCGTTCTCTCTCAGGGCGTCCACAGATGTTACCGTCACCTCCATCAGATGGCCTCATTTGGTGCAGCCTGCCAGCCTCTCTGAGGATTATAGCTCAAAAAAAAAACTAAAGAAAGATTCTCCAGTTAGGGATGTCCCGATTTTTCTGCTTCCGATCCGAGCCCGATACCTCAATTTCTGTGTTACGATACCGATACCAGTGTCGTGATTTCATGTTGTGTTTATAGTTATCTAGCTATATATCTCGTGTTGTGTTTATAGCAGACTCCTCACTCAAATGTGCACTTGCAGTTTGGGCAACTCCAAAACAAATTCCACATGTCCCAACATTTTATTTACCTGCCATAGTGTCAACCCCTTAACCCTGTGTCGGATCTGTGGTTAGACTGGCATTTTCACCGATACCGATATGACGCAATATGACAAATAAGGGCCGATCCGATACTTTTCCCGATACCGATACAGTATCGGGACATCTCTAAAATTTCTCCTCAATTAGTTTTTGGATCGAGAAGCGTGGTTCTTCTTTTGAATAGACTTTTGAAATAATCAATGACTTCAGCCCAATTACTATTACAATGGCGGTGTGCAAAAGAAATAGCGGAAATAATCAATATACAGGTTCACAATGTGTCATATACCACGTGTTGTGAGCATGCTGTAGATCTGCTATCGTATCAGCTATTTTTGCTATGAATACGGGTGTGCCTTAAGATTTTTCACCTGCCCATTGGTGTGCCTTGCGCACAACAAGTTTGAAAATCACTGATAGTAATTGATTGCCTGTAAAATTAACCACAGTAATTTTACCATTAAATGAATCATATTTTTATAACACCATGCCATCATCTATCATCATAGCACCAACCACTAAGATTGAAGACAACGTACAGTGTGCGGTCCCCATTAGCTACAGCAATGCTACTGATTACTGAATGGCCTTCCCAATAAAACACTGTTGAATAGCTGCTCTGTGTTTGGCCCATTGGGTCGAAGAAACGGCCATTACATAAACATTTTGATCATTTTCACACACTGTTTAAATCCATCTCTAGCCTAGGTTCCCCTCAGATGCCTTTACTACATTGTTGAATCCAGCTTAGAGCCTTTTATAATTTGGTTCAGTGTCTACCACATTGAATTATACAGCCCAATAGCTTTTACTGTACTGTGTGTAACAGTGTCTTCTTTAAGATCAGCGTAGTTTAATGTTAACTTGAATGCCCGGATGTAGTTGGAACTGCCTGTCATAATTACACCCCCCTCCCTATCTAAGTATTGGACAGTATTAAGATATTGATATTGATTTTGTATTAATCTCTAGAGCCCCTAATCACACCTTAGAAAGCATGAGTGTCTATTTCAAACACTGTGTTTTTAGATGGGAGTGTAATTATGCCGCTGAATTATGAGCACCTGTTAAATGGTTGATATTCATCCTGTTTCCACCTTTACCTCCCCTAATCATACCCTACAAAGCACTATAGTGTCTACAGTACTTCAAACACAGAGTGTTAGAACACTGGGAGGCGGGGGGGCCTGGGAGAACAGACACCCCAGGTGTCACCCGTGTTTTTCACCCGTTTTTAGTGATAGAGTGATAGAGAGAAATCCCATACACCCACGATGGCCGTTTCTTTAGTTCTTTTCTCTTTTTGCCATTCTCATATGTCCCCGGAACGGGTGGACCAAAGGAGAAGTTCTAAGGCAGAAAATGATACAACAACAACACCGGCCTCCGAACCGAAAAGCACCGAGAGTTGTCGGAACCAGAGCCGAACGTAACTACCTAGAATATGAGCACCGTTACCCATACAAAACCAGAGGACCCGAAATTAACAAATGCCAACTTTATCATTAAGAGTTGTAGTATATTATTAACTTCTTTCTTACCTAAATGTACCCTGCTGTTGTTGGTGGTGCTGCAGCGTAGACAGTCAATCATTGCGGACAGTTTGTAAATAAAAAAATCACACCCGTGTGAAGTGAGGGGCACTCTTTTCATTATACATCACTCACAACTGAATTTATGTGATTGGTTAGCCGATTTGCTCGTCTACATATGAAGTAAATGTTCCCTTCATTGTCAAAGGCATTTAATGTTTGTGTTGGCACAAATTGACGTCATATTTGGCAGACATTTGACCAAATTTCTCCTGTCATTGTCAATGGCAAATATTGAGACATGTGGGGACAAAAGCCGCCCCTCAAAAATAAATCCCCGTTAGTCAACTATTAGCCTACAACAAACTAGGTCCAAGCGGGACTATTTCCATCTGGTTTGCAATTTTCGTTTCACCTTCTGTCTCAGCAGCAGACCAAATTGTTTTGGTGCTTTCATTGTGCTTTGCAGAGCATATCAAGTTAAACACGCTATGACAACTGTCCGTCTTTGCTGTGTCATATTTTAGGAAAGAGTCGCATTCCTTGCATTTTGCAGCGCTGACCTTATTCCCATCATTGTAAACTATTATAACAAACGAGGTCCAAGCTGGACTGTTCCCATCTGTTTTCTCCTCATGGTATTGGTACACTCTGTCACACAATTTTCATTTCACCTCTTTCATTTCCAATTTCTCCACTGCTTTCTTTCTTGTTGTTGCTGTCTCTATTACTGTAGAGAAGGGAGCGGGGTTATTGACAGCTGTGGCGGCCAATCGCCGGGTCCACTCGGGTTTTAGTCATTACTCGAGGTCTGAGACATACCGCTCCGTGATTGGAACCGGAACCGGTTCGGTTCGGACCCAGGGTATTTTCGGATCTCTCTGGCTTACCCGAAGACCTCTAACAATGAGTCATCAGGGTGAAAATGGCATTAACTTCAGAAAGGGAAAGTGGAAGATGGAGGCAGGATAGAAGGAGAGAGACATAGGCAAATAACAAAGAATTGAGAACTGTATAGAAAGAGGCACAAAGAGAGATGGATACTTCAAATACACGGAAATCAAACAGAGCATGCAGTACGCACACATCTAAGCCAGAAATGTTAAATATGCGTTTAAGAACCCCCACTGTGGTGTTCTTTTATCTCTCTACCCTAACTGAAGGTGCCTCCAGGCCTCTTTGCTTTCATGACCAGCATCATTCATTTATCATTACTTTTTAATGCCAGAGTACCTCAAAGACCACAATACTACTACTACATGAGAACTCACTACAACCCAGAACTAAGATTTTAAATATGACGGCTGAACGTCAAAGTCGAAGAAAGTCAAAATTAAATTTGACTTGCTGTTGAACTCTGCTTGTCTACAGTTTATGGCTAAATGGTTGGAATAAAAATTGCCTTCATCTCAGAGAGAGGGAGAGAGCAATAATAATAACTATTAGTAGAAAATGGCAGAGCGGGACCAGCAGAAAGCCTGAGGGGGAGAATAGTGTTGTGTAATGTGAAAAATATGGCAAGGAAGGCAAGTAATTCACAATGTCACAATGCATCATCAGTCTCATATGCCTTGAATTTAAATGTAAATGTTTTTAACCACTAAGTTCCCACCGGGTTCTATACTAGGCCCAGTCGCATTATCCCTCTATACACCAAATATCTTCACTAAAAGTAGTAACCTACAAGCTCACAATGTGCTGTGTTGCTCCTTGTTGTGAGCTTGTAGATTTTCGAAGAATGTTTCACCCAGAATACGGATGCTAGTGTTCATGGGGAAACCTCACTCCTTCCTTTTTTTTTAATCATATGTCTTATCCTATCCTATCCTATATGATGGTATAAAACCGTTTGAACACGACAAGGTTGAGTTCCTCCAAAAGTAAGCACATCATTGTTGAGATCATTAGCTGAGGGAAAGCAACCACACATCCCTTGCCTCCGTACATAAATATATTTATAGACCAGTGATTCTCAAAGTGGGGTCTGGGGATCCGAGGGGTCCTTGAAGGGGTTCCATGCGGGTCCCTAGCAAAATAAATTAATACAGTATATAGCATCAAAACGACTTTAACCCTATTTTCTTTTTGTCGATTTGAAAATAGCAGATGTACAAGCTCACAGCGCATCAAAAACCTTGAAAAATCATTTTTAAATAGTTTACTATTTCAAAACCTTTTTAATTCGATTTTTATTAACGCGAGAATGTAGCGCAAGCCTGCGGTTTCTAAGCTTGGATTCACACCATAGACTGTAAAAAATATGGACAAAGCGTTCCCCGGGTCTAACATGAACGTAAAATGAAGCCTGTAATGATATGCTAATTCCTGATGTAAGTCGCCATCTTTTGGTACCAGCTGGCCATTGGCTGGCTCCGTTTTGTACCAGCTGGTCATTGGCTGCCCAGACAACGAGGCGGGACTTCCCCCCTTCTTCTCCGTTGGTTTTTATTTTGACTCGAGTGGGAGGAGAAGACTCTTGAGTGGGAGGGGAATCCCGATCATAGACTGTAACGGTAGCCACGCCCCTCAGAACATACGCGACTTTATGGTCATTTTTTTAATTAATGGGACCATAATTTTCCAAAAAGAATATTATGACATTAGAAATGAGACTTTAAACTAGTGACTGGAAGAAGAAAGTATTCATGACCATGTTTATTAAGGTAATACAGTCTAGGTGAAGTTGGGCCAAAATACATGGGCCTCTATGGAGCTATGGGGCTTTTTGGGTCCAGTCCAGCGCCACAACAGGCCATTATATGAACTACCGATTTCAAATGAGGCTTCACGAAATATCTGGCTGACTGCCCCCCTGATTCACACTCGATGATGTCACTGGTAGGCGGATCCACAGCCCTCCTCTGAGACACAGACCAAGTAGATGACCCAAAAAGAAATGTAACCGTTGTATCATGAGCGGTAGTGAAGACCAATTATATGAATGTATAATGAAAATCGGTGTGGTCATTCTTTAACCCATTTAGGCCTGACTCGAAATTTTAAAAAAAACTTCTAAATCCTGGCAGTTTTCTGAAATACCTCATGTTTCTCTGTGAATAGATTGTGGTCTGGGGTTTTCTGGCTCAAACAAGTGCTCAGATTTTCCTGTGGAATATGACGTAAGAGCCAGCAAATCCCATATATGTCAATGGGAATTTCCCAGCAGATGTCACATGTTTTTCCTGTTTTCATTGCAGCTCAAAAAGCTTCACAGACACAGAGAAAATCCCAGCCCACAGAAAATCCACTGAATGTCCAAAGTTCAGATTTTGGGGTATAACTGAGGTCATAAAACAAAACAAACAAAATGAATAATGAATGAAAATGTATGTCATGAACTCTTTAATACATTAACTGTATAATCTTCTCATTGTCAATAACGGTCCTTTAAACGATGCATGGGCACCAGGCGGCCCAGGGGACACATGCGGCCCCCACCTTCACTTAATGTGGCCCTGCAGGTTCCAAACATATAAACATGACCGAATTTAATTACTTCAGTATTAAAATATTATTGTCTTGTTTATGTCCAATTTATTTGTATTTAGTTTATAAAGTTAACATAACTATATTAAAGGCATTTGAAAATTCAGCATTTCAATTCAAATATAGCAAAACTAACTGATCTACAAGCTCAAAATGCATCGCAGTGCGATGCGTTTTGAGCTTGTAAATCAGCTATTTTTGCTACAACAGTAATATGCAATGTGGCCCCTCTGGAGGGTGTGCGGAAATATAGTGGCCCACTCCATCGTCAAAGTTTCCCACCCCTGCATTGAACAATACACTCTAATGGATATATGGAATCTGATAATACAATCTTTCTACTTGTATTTGTCACTGTTGTTGCTTTTTGCCATGAACATAATTGTGTTTTTGCTGTTTTGTTGTTAGACCAAAGACAAATTTCCACATTGTGGACAATAAATTAACTAACTAACTAACTTTCAGTTATACAAAAAACAATCAGATGTTTTGATCAATTACAAAATATTTATTTGATGATTTACAGTAAATGACGGACAACTAAAAGTTCAATCAACTAATAAAGTAGTACCGGTATCCATGTATCACTTCTATAATGTTCTGTGAAAATGGACAGATTTAAAATGACGTGTCGATGAAGTAATACATATTTTCATTGATAATTGGTTCCACCATATTTTAGAAAGTAAAACATATTTTCATGTTTTTGTTTCAAATGAAGTCTTCTTAAATGCTGCATATTGTTTAATCAGTTTCTCAAACACCCTGTGATAAATCTTAATCTAAATACATAGAAAATGACACATTTTGAATGAAAGAAATATATGATTGGTTTTAGTTCATGTGACAGTAAAATGTTCACTTTATCATGATGAAATAAAGGAGAAAGTACATATTTCAGAATTAAATTAATTTGCTTCTATCCATTCATAATATTCAGAAACTAGTCTGTATGATGACTTAATTGTCGCATACATAAATGTAGAATCAAAACACTTTTAGTTCTGCATATTATTCAACAGAATGTGTTGTAAGATTTGGGAATCTCAGTTGCCTTTAAAAACTAAAGTTAACCAAGCCTTCTTCTAATACATTTTCATAATAAAAACCACATGGGGCCATCTAAAGGTCTGTGAGTGAATCTGTGTGTCTGGCTAGGACTAATCTTGCAATTTGCAATTTCACAAGTTCACAATTTGTGAACTCAATACTGCCACCATCTGACGGAGTCAGGTTAAGTCTAATCAGCATCAAATTACTTTTGCTCACTACTACGCCACAGATGTGTTGTTTTGTGTATATTTAGCTGTTAGTGTTCTTCAACACTCGCATGTCTGAAGTAAGGCCAGGCACCACACAAGCTGACTTCAGGTCAAAAATACCTTTGTTTATTGCAATGTTATTGACTACTGTCTCCAGAGGCTTTGACCTCCCCCGGCGGGGTAGAGACATTGTTATTGGCTACTGTCTCCAGAGGCTTTGACTTCCCCCAGCGGGGTAGAGACATTGTCTTTTAAATTGGACAATGGGCTGTCTGGAGGTGTTAAAGTCCACTCCCGTGGGAGGAAGGGGTTGAGAAAACGAGAAAACGAACAGGCAAAGATGCTATAAGTATGCCGTCATTCCTATTTAGAAAATGTTTCAGATGTAAAAGAAAAAAAAGAACAGTTGATTTGAATCGAATATTTACGAAAGGTCATGGAAGGAAACCTTCTGAGAGCTTCACGGGCAAAGATAATCAACTTCAAAATCTCAAAATGGGTCAGAAAGACCTCAAAGACACTCAAGTGTTAAGAGTCATCAAACGATGGTATCGGATTGTGTCACTTTGAAGAGGGTTGTGAATGTTTCAAGTCACAGATTACATCTCCTTCAAGCTTTCAATAGCTTCCTCTTGGGTGATCTCTCTCCATTCTTCTGGAATCCCTTGGCTGTCCACAAACCTTTTGCCATAATTCTTCTCCAGTTCCTCTTGAAATGCACAGATAAACCACTTCCAGTAACTACTATAAAATGAATGTATTGTAAAACAAAACATAATAGAATTCAGATTTGTTTCTCACAATTATTATAATTTGATTAAAATAAAAATAATCTTGATTTTTTTTAAGGACCTATAACATACAATTCTACTTTTTCCAATTTATTTTGTGTTTTTGGGGCTCCCATATGTGTTTACTATCCCCACAAATAACCAATTTTGAACAATCAGGCTTTCATATCATATGGGTGTTTTAATGGAAATTGCTCTCAGGAACAGCTCAACTGATTTTGGCCTCATCGTGATGTCATCAATGTCACCCTACTTATATAATTCCTCCTCTTCTTCAGTCTTCAGTTCCAAATTTGCATTTCCACTTTGTTTACAATGTCCACTATTGTTGATTTTCCAAGCTGGCATGGATTGGAAACAAGCCTGGGTTTATCTAGCATCAGTATTATAATGACTCAAATATTAAATAATCTGCATATCAGCACCCCACCACCTCAGGACATTGTGGTACTGCAGCTAAAACTGCTTTCAAAGTCCAGAAAGAATTGACAAGGACTGGTTATATCAGAGTAGTGATTGAGGCTCAAACCATTAGAAATAAGTTTGAGGGACATAGACAATATGATATTAAATATTAAAAGCAATTTTAAAATGCATGTTATTTGCGCTTTAACTTTAAAAGAAAGAAGCAATTTCACCCCCGGCCACCAGGGGGTGCAATGCAACCCCTGCACCCCCCCCCCAAGCTCCGCCCATGGAACCCAACTGTACTACACCATGCCATACATATAGGGATATGACACTACCAAACTCAACTGTACTACACCATGCCATACATATAGGGATATGACACTACCGAACCCAACTGTACAACACCATGCCATACATATAGGGATATGACACTACCAAACTCAACTGTACTACACCATGCCATACATATAGGGATATGACACTACCGAACCCAACTGTACTACACCATGCCATACATATAGGGATATGACACTACCAAACTCAACTGTACTACACCATGTCAGCTAGTGGCAAACACAAGCTAATATACTTAAGTTAGCTTCAATGAGCTTCAATATATTTTATAAGATTTAAGATACAGTCATGACCTTCGGGTATTAACCATGTTCTACGAGTTACTCAACTGGCAAAAGGCCAAATGTACTTTCTATACATCGGCAGACATCCCTCCTGCTTTGCATAAGATCAAAGTGGGCGGTGTGGAGTTTGCATGTTCTCCCCGTGTCCCCTATAGGGTAGGTACCCTCACATGTTCTCCCCGTGTCCCCTAGGGTAGGTACTGTACTATAGTAAAATACGCACTTCATGGAGGTGCTGGGTTCAAAAAGTAACATTATGAAAAGAGAAGGGAACCCGCACACTCATATGCTCCAAAAGATACATTTATTGGCGACGTTTCGAGCCAAGGCTCTTCATCTGGTCAAAAAACCAGATGAAGTGTTTTGATCAAGTGGCTCCATCTCCAATGACTCTGTATAATCCTCTCTTTCTTCAGATGAGCTACATACAGTATGACATCAAGTCCAGGGCAACAGGGCAATATCGCTTCAGATTGTACATTTCAGAAGGAGAAAAAGAAGAAAGAGTGGGCAGAAAAAGACAAAGACAAAAAAATAAAAAATAAACGAAAGTATTTACATTATTGCTGAGGGGAACAAAAACAAAACGGCTTTGGACTTCGACAATGAGAGGAGGAAGGGTGTCTTAAACATTTTCTACAAAGATCATAAAGCAGGCAATTATAGGACCAGTGAGATCACACAAAGTCTGCTCTCAGAGGGGCAATGTGCACTATCCAGTTATTCCAAATTTGGTAGAAATTGTCTAGTCTAGTTCTTAGAATGTATGTACATTTTTCCATTTTGAACTATTCCATGCCAATCGTCCATTGTGGGTGTGATTGGGGTTAGCCATCTTCTTGTTATTGACATTTTGCTGGCTCTATCTGATATTTTTCAATAGAGGGTATGCGTGTGACATCATCATCAAACCAGGAAGTTATGCGGGAACGCCTACTGAGTGCCAAAAAAATACTTTCTAGCATTGACAGCTCATAAATCCAAACAGAAAAGTCCAATATGATTGCATTAAACGACGTTAAACAACATTAAACTCACTTTGACACTCGATTTGTCATTCACTTTATGCATGCGCATACCCTCTATAGCTAAAGTATGACATAATGATTAAAACACCGAAAGGGGTTCCCACCCAAAAACTGAAAATACACTAGTATAGAGCCCTGAGGGACTCAACAACGTATGCTGTTTAACTGGTAAAAATTTAAAAAAGTAATTCCATGAATTAGGAAAATAAAAATAAAATACATCATGTATTTTTGTATGTTATGCTGAAAAGGTTTGGGAACCCATGAAGTAGACGGAAAGTAATTACTGAAAAACATGCCATCGTCATCCATTTTTAATTGTGTGCCTCCTACCGCGGTGTCGTACTGGAAATTAACACGCAGACCCACCAGGACACTGTACCACAAACCACAGCCTATTCCAGCACTGCATTGCATGCACGTGTGCATTGCATATTTTTAATTGTCATATCTGTAACACCGTTGGCTCATGTAAATCGTTTGCTGCCAGGTGGAAAAAAACTTGTATTCCCAATGTTTCTGATTATTTTTGAAAAAAACATTTTAAAATGGTGAAAATGTATAACCCATCTACAATTCCACTACGTTTGTGCAAAACTTGTATGATGGAACTAGGACATTCATTTGGGATTTTCTTTTTAATCTGTAGATACAAGGTTTCTGCCTGAGATATTGCTTAAAGCAACCGTTCAGAATGCACTCTGTTCATTCTGAACCTGAGAAATACAATCCTCCACAATACTAGATGAACTTTGAAGACAACACTCCACTAATGAGCTTGCAGAACTCAAACAGATTTCTTTCCCCCTTAACTTCCACATTATAATTAACTTTTTTTTTCTTTTCTTTTTCTTTTGAATTTGATATATCGGAGCTGTTTTCCTTATTCATTAAGAACACAGGATATGCTGCGTTACTCAAAATGACGGATGGTGAGGGAGTGCGGCTGTATGTTTTAGCGGGCCTCACCACTCAATAAAATCAATAGTGTTAATTTATCCTCGTGTAACACTGAGGATGGAAATGTAACCACATGGACCCTTGCGGATCCATATAGTTACATGTGCACGTTCTCAGACTTAAATTGACACTCAGGATTTGTCTGTGCATTCCCCCCCGCTGTGATTAGAATGCCACCAGGAGTTACTGCAGGGGTTGTTAATAAGGGAGATTAGGTGGATCAAGCTGAATAAGTGGCACACACACACAATAGCTTCTTGTAATTTGTGACCTTATGCCCGCAATCCATTACATGATCATGACTCCACCATCAGTAAGACCCCTCTGGCTTCCTGTCTCTCCAGTATAATATATGAATTTGTATACATTATTGTATATAGATATTTATGATATGCACAAAGGAGACGCATGTCAGCAGTGAATGTCACCTCCTGTCTATGGTGAAATTGTGTTCACCTCCCCGTCTCCTGACAGATGGCTTTTGAGGCCTGTTTTGAAAGAAGTGATCCACATTTTTCAGGGAATTCCACACTTGATTGAATCTTGAATGATTCATGTGACACAGCTATGACATCAGGGACAGGAAGTCTGCCGATGTTCAATGTGGCAATAAGACCGGTTTAGCTTGTTTTCCAGAGGGGAGGATCAGGGTCTTGGGGAATATTCTGCTTTGAATTCTCTGCAGAGAGTGTTGGAGAAATGTGTCAGTTGTCTCTTGCTGGGTCTGACCTTTTCAGTGCAGGTGCCTCCACTTTTGTGGTCATTTCCCCACAACTGTGTGTGTATATATCATTTATGTTATAATACTTGCGTCAAACATTCCCAATGTTCGCACACGTTCACACATTTACATTTATTTATTTATTCACGTATGAGGTATATAAGTATGAGGAATATCTTGAAACTTCATGACATACGAAAGGTATGTGTGAGACAAGATGCTGCGCTATGGCTATTGTTACAGTTTGCCACATCAAAGTTCCGCCTGTGAAGTGAGCACATTCCCCAGATTGTCTCTGTCAAGACGACAAAAGAAATGCCACACAGCGCCGTGGATGGACAGGCTTTCAGACTTGAGCGCTAATTGCCTTTTAGAACCAAAGTGAAAGATTCTCAAACGGAAGACGATTACTGCAAGAAGCGTCACAATACGAGAAAGTAGAAAAGTTGAAAACGGAGCTCTGTGAAGCAAGGAAAATAGCAATTGCCCCCGACTCACTGGTGTGGGTGATGGCTGATTTAAGCAGTCGCACCTGATCACAGTCCAATTAGTTTAGACTGAGACCAGGTGTGATTGCTTATATCGGGCTTCACCACAGCTCTCATAACAGAGTCATTACAGTATGGCACCATCAGCTGTCATGACTGTCACATCTCCAGTGACTGGGAGATTGCTGTGCTGTCCTGCAAGCAAAGCTCAGATGAAAGACACTCCACAGAAAATAGAGCAGCTCAGTTTAGAGATGCCACTGAAGAAGAATTGGGGTATATTAACGTGTGTATGACAGTGCCACAACTTTAGATTGGGTATCTTCAGTTCTGCACACTTTCCAACAGTATAATTATTAAAGGGAAACTTCACCATTTTCGCGAAAAATATATATGTTAATGACGTTTAGAAGATTTTGAACACTTTCCTGGGGGTCTTTATGTGTGTAATAATATGTGGTTTTAGATATTTTAGATTTTAGCAGTGAGCCCAGTGTCTCTGATGTCATGGACACTGGGCTCACTTATACTTTCTGGTCTACATCAAGGACTGTCTAAAGAGGACGAGACGCGAAGACCGTACGGGCGACGCCATGTTTCTCCATGGAAGGAAAGAAACATGCGCAATGGGCTATATGCATCCAACACTTCCGTGTTCAGCTTCCTTGGTCTCAACTGTGCATGTTTCTTTCCTTCCATGGAGCAGGGTTGCCAAGTCTGCTTATTTCCCGCGACTTTTGGCTTCCTTTTTTCCAGAGATCCTTTTCTTTTCTTTATAGGCTAATTATTAGTATAATAAGTTACTAAAACATTAATTATCATAGACATACATAGTATCTATAATGATAAATGCATCAAATCTTTTTTATTAGGATTATGGTCATATTATTGGGTTTGTTTTGGCTTGTTTTTGGAGGTGGGTTGGCTTATTTCTGTCACGAGTTGGCAACACTGCCATGGAGCAACATGGCGTCGCACGTACGGTCTTCGCGTCTCGTCCTCTTTAGACAGTCCTTGGTCTACATGTTGTCTCAGTAAGACAGCCCTCCCCTTAGCCACAAGGAGGAGCAGTGCACCAAAGCATTATGGGAATTGTAGTCCAGGAAGGAAGTGAGCCCAGTGTCCATGACATCAGAGACACTGGGCTCACTGCTAAAATCTAAAATATCTAAAACCACAAAGACCCCCAGGAAAGTGTTCTAAATCGTCTAAATGTCATTAACATAAATGTTTTTGCAAAAAGGGTGAAGTGTCCCTTTAACAGTGTCAGAGATATTAACATATAAAATATATTGTCAATTTGTAATCGCAGCAGTTTGAGTTAAAAAGAACAGTCACTCTGCAGTTGAATGATGTATCAATTTACAGTGTCCAAAAAATATGGACAGTACAAATGCAGCGTAAAAAGAGGAATATGCAGTCTAACCTAAATGTAACCATAGTTGCCAGGCAGGCCTCTAAAGTGATGCCAGTGAAAACCCCATTATATAAACTAGTTTGACTCTTTTCAACAGTCGAACACAATGAACACTATGGGGAGATGGACTCAAGTGTGCCATCCTCTTGGAGAAGACTATTACCAAGCTGATTGGTGTCAGGACTCTAGGACTCGGATGACAAAAGGCAGACTGTTGGAGACTACCCACCAATATAGAAGTAAGACGTTTATTGAGTGCATTGCTAGAGCACTGTGCAGCAATATCTGTGGGTACCTGTGGATCAGTTTGGGTTGGATTTGTAAGAGATAAACAGAGGGGCCTTTCTTAACCGCTTAAAGGGATAATACTCTACGCTGGCTTTTGTGAGCACCCCAGACAGTTTTTAAGTGAATCTGTATTTAGAAAACCATGAAACATTGATTCTAGAACGTCTAGTGCAGGGTGGAGAACCAAAGTGTATGACGAAATAGTAACATGGTCGCTGTGTGAAATGTGGTCAATAGCATATCCTTTACGGTCACGCACAGCCACCCACTGCTCCCACCCCAACTGTGGCCCCCATACAGGCATCTCATGATCAATAATTCACCCATTGCTGTCTTCCCACTCCTGCAGTGTAAGTGTCAAATCTAAGACCCGCTTTTCATTGCCTGACTCTCTGTGAAATACTTGATCTCTTTCCAAGTTTCCATTCCAACCTCTGCTCAGTTGGACATCAGTATCACTCACTTTTTAGATTTCCCTCAGTTCATCCTCGGTGACAGCTGGACAGACGTTAGTCGGCCTCATCACTGCTCCCCCAACGCAGGGGGATACTGTGCCCCGTCACTCCTCCTCTCGCTTCTCTTCTTAGTTTCTCTGATGTCTTTTATCATTTCATCCCAGTGACAGCTAGGCTTTCCTTTTGCAATTGGACCTTGACCGCTATATCTGTATATTGTGTTTCTCTACCCCGCAGTGGTGTAAAGTAACTACCAGTAAGTACATTTACTTAAGTACTGTATTTAACCCATTTAGGCCTGACCTAAAATTTTAAGAAAAATCTTCTAAATCCTCCCGCTCGTAGCGCGCCACTTATGAGTTTGTAGATCTGCTATTTTTCAATAGCTAAATTATAACATAATATTTATACCAAAAGGGGTTCCCGCCCAAAATGGGTACAGTACAATTTTGAAGTATTTGTACCTCAAAACACACATTAAGCACTTCAGCCCTACATGTCGGCCATTCGAAAATAGCCAATCTGAAAGCTCACAATGTGTCGTGATGCGACACATTGTGAGCTTGTAGATCTGCTATTTTCAAAATATTTGTATACATTTGAAAACTTGAAATGGGACATTCTGCATAATGGGTACTTTCTACTTTTGGTACTTTAAGTACATTTTGATGCCGATACTTTTGTACTTTTACTCAAGTACATTTTGAATTCCAGACTTTTACTTATAGCCTATACACAGTATTTCTATATTGCAGTATTGATACTTTTACTTAAGTAAAACAATTGAGTAGTTTTTCCAGTACTGCTATACCCTGCTCTAATGCCAGCTGCTGAAGACAAGAGGACAGCATTCCCATGATGCAGCTCAATGAGCAGCGTAATTTCCTCTCTGTTGATCTTAATGCTTACACTGTAGCATTCCTTGTGTAGCTCTATAAGTAGAGCATTCAGCTTGTTGCATTGGTACTGTTTTTCTACTGTTGTTGCAGCAGCAGCTGTTGTTTATTGATTAATTGGCCAGTTTGTTAAAGAAACCTACCGCTGTCAATACGTGTCTATTCCCACCTTCGGCCATAACAATACAGTCTCAATCAATTAATGGCTTTATTGTTAGATTTCATTGGGTGTTTTGACTTGTGGATAAATATTTCTGAACTTAACCAGAATAATCAATGTCAGTGTTGGCTATGTATATGGCACGGATGTTTCCATTTTATTCATAAATGAAGCTTTTCTATTTTCACCTATGCTTTGGAAAATGCGTGGCAGTCAAGTACACCTTAAGTAGCATTATATACTGGTATAGTATGCTACTGAGGACGATGTAGACGGAGAGACTGAGAGATGGGCCATTAGAAGTTGTGTGGGTGTGTGTGTGTGTGTGTGTGTGTGTGTGTGTGTGTGTGTGTGTGTGCGTGCGTGTGTGTGTGTGTGTGTGTGTGTGTGTGTGTGTGTGTGTGTGTGTGTGTGTGTGTGTGTGTGTGTGTGCGTTCGTCCGTTCGTCCGTTCGTGTCTGCTGCGTGTGTGTCCTACTAGTGCTGACAAGCTTGTGTGATTTAATACGTATGACAGCACCTCATGACAGCGATTAGAGTTGTACAGTTGTAACATCTATCGGGGGAGGCCAGCGGGTAGGCATGCATGAGTACTTCACAGAGTCTAAATTAACACTTAATGTGTGTGTGTGTGTGTGTGTGTGTGTGTGTGTGTGTGTGTGTGTGTGTGTGTGTGTGTGTGTGTGTGTGTGTGTGTGTGTGTGTGCGTGCGTGCGTGCGTGCGTGCGTGCGTGCGTGCGTGCGTGCGTGCGTGCGTGCGTGCGTGTGTGCGTGTGTGTGTGTGTGTTTACCCTCTGCATGGACAAAAAAAAAGGTCGCCTGATTGATTTAGATCTTGTGGAGAAGAAGGTGATAATTAAAACGTGCTCCTGCCCACCCAATGTGCCCATACACTGGCTATCTACCGATAGAGCCTGAGAAGGTAATTTGTTTGTTTTAATATAGTAGCCTGATAGTAAGGGCATTTTATCAGGTATTTGACCAATCTGGGAACTAAATCGTTACCAAGAAATTTCTTCACCAATGTGTTTCTAAAGGTGTCTAGTAACATGTACTAAAAGTTTGAAATTCAACTCCCGTGGGAAACCTCATAAAAAACAGCTCAAAGTTGGGGTACGGATAACCGATTTTCGAAAATTCGAAAGTGCATAAATTGGACTTTTTGGACTTTTGAGGGGTCAAACTAGGGTTTTTTCATGATTCTGAGTTGATTGCTAGCATTTATTTTTCACCAAGACCACTCCCTGGTGGAAAAACGGCCGTACCCACTTTCCCGCTCATCGTTCACCTCCCCCCAATGCCCCCCTGCACCCCACACACACCTACCCTTGCAGGGTACATGAAAATTAAAACATAGCTAAATTAGTTTATTTTTTTATTGTTTGGCATGATAAAATAGGCCTAGTTATTGTTTAGTAGTGGTTGCTGTAGTTGATTGTTATTCAAAGTGAGAAAGTTTGAAGCACCAGACATGCCTGAAGCCATTTGCATCCTTTTTCTCTGTTGATCACGGGCAGACAGAATATACTGCTTGCAACGTGAGATACGTAAGTATTATCAACATAATTTTCGAACAACTTGTTGTTTATGATTATTTTTCTGCTTTTCTTCTAATATAGTGTCCCTTTGATTTCTATACTGATGTGTTGAGTCCACAGTAGTGAGTAAGTTAATTTGATTAGTGATTTCTTGCACCTGTACTAGGAAAATTCTTTCAGTTCTTGTGCAGAGAACATAGCTTGGCTACAGCTACAAAGACATTTATTTTTCAGTGTGTGCATCCAGTAGAAGTAAGTAATGTTTGTTTCCTTCTTTTCATATATGTAAGACGTACATTCTGTTATTTGTTTGTGTTTCCGATATATTTAGTAAGAATTTGTTTGATGTTTAAGTGACTTATATTTAGTTTAGTTATAAGTGAGTTTATTATTTATTGCAGTACTATGGATGAAGATGTTACTTCACCTCTGCTCAAGTGCTTCATCTGTGAAGGCCCTGAGACGCCGGGCTTAGAGGCTTATAAAAGGAACTCCTAAAGGCTACTCTACTTTACTGAAACATGCAGAAGCGGTTGAAAATGCTACGATTTTGGAGCATATGAAGGAGGATGAAAATGAAGGAAGACTCAGGTACCACAAAAAGTGTCAAAATTTATACAACAAGTTTGTCGAGGTCACCAAGAAGTCAGCTCAAGCATCAAAGGCTGAGAAAGAGTCAGCAAAGGAGAAGCGAAGACGCGCTAGCTCTGGGTTGAGTGCATCAACTGCATGCAATTCTACAAGTACACAATCCGTTCAGCTTCTTTACAAGGATGTATGCATTCTTTGCAACCAACCCGCTCAACTCTACAAACATAACCAAGCACACGCTAGAAATAGATATAGAGTGCCTGATAATTTGACTGCAGATAGACTGAAGGCAAGCTTGCTGAAGACCGCCAAGAGTCGCAGGGATGACTGGGGCACTGAAGTCCTTGGACGCCTGGAAGGGATCAATGACTTGGTAGCAGAAGAAACATTGTATCATTTGCGCTGCAAACTTCTTTTTGAGAGGGGTGACCATTACTCCAACACTGAAGATAAAGGACAAAGGAAGAGAGGGCAGAGGAAAAGCTGTGATGAGCAAGAGGCTGTTTTTATTGAATTATGCGAATGGCTAGACACACAACTCGAGCATGGTGTGATGACGCTTGACCAAGTCCACAAAAAGCTTCAGGAGTTTGATCAGTCACCAGATAAGAGCCTCTCTTATTCAAAGAAATGGCTAAAAAAGAAACTCCAAGAGAAATATCATGACACATTGTATTTCACCTCACAGGCGAGAAGGGCAGATGTGCTTTGCTTTAAAGATAACACCAGCAACATTCTGCGAGAGCATCATGCTAATCTTGAGCAAGGAGATGTAGATGAATGTAATGAGAAGACTCAGATCATAAAGACAGCACTAAAGATCATATGCAACGACATCGCCATGATTGATCTAGATCCAAAGTCCTACCCCACTTCACACAGTATGGCTGATATCCAAAGTCAGCTGGCACTTGTTCCTGAGAGCCTCCAGATGTTCTTGAGACCGATAGTGAAGACCGATGAAAGAATAGCTGTTTGGGGGCAGAACTTTATCAAGGCCTGTCGGCCTCGATCAGGAGTATTGCCATACCAGATGGGGCTTGCCATACAACTTAATCATAGATTTGGGTCAAAATGGATGATCAACAAGTTACACCGGCTGGGATACACCGAGTCTTACTCAGAGACACAAAATTACAAATACTGCTTCCTTAACGAAAGGAACGGAGATGGCATCCCAGATACATCTGCCACTCTTGATACCAATGCAGAAGAAAGTGATGACCACATCGATGATGATGCTGCGGTTGATGCCGCACTTGAGGATCTATCATTTCCAACAGCCAGTGAAAGTGATGATCAGGTGGTCTCCATGGAGGTTCGTGAACCAAGTAATGCAGTCACTCAGTTTGTTGGGGACAATATAGATTTGACCATTGTCTCTATTCACGGAAACACCCCCTTTCATTCAATGGGTTGGATCAAAGTCACTTCTCCGGCACCACCTTTGCCAGATCTGCAGTCGACAGCAGCTGTCCACAGGGTGAAGTTGAAGGCACTTGACAAAGCTAAGATCCTGAAGCGAGCTGAAGTGAAGATTCTTCCATTCACCAACAGGAAACAGATAGGAATAAACTCCATCACATTTCTTCCCATTGCTGAGCTCTCCTCCTCTATGACACTCAACCAGCCACTTCTCACACCGGGTGATACACTCTGGGCAGCAGGGTGGGTGATCAAAGCCCAGGATCCCGACTTCCCACACTCCAACTGGAATGGCTGGATGAAGAGTATCCATGCAGATAATGTCAAGCAGAGCACGCAGATTGATTTCCTCCCAGTCATCGAAGGTGACCCTAATGACCACAACACCATCTTCACCACTCTCAAAGAGTGCATGCGGCTCTCTGCAGACAGGGCCACTATAGTGACGTTCGATCTTCCGATCTGGCTGAAGGCTGTGGACATCATAAAGCAGGCCAATCTACCCGTCATTCCGAGGTTGGGTGGATTTCACCTGCTGAAGTCCTACCTTGGATCCATAGGTAACATTATGGAGGATTCTGGAATACTAGAGCTGATCCAGCTGATTTATCCAGGGAGTACGACAGCCAGCCACATCCTGGATGGAGGGTGTTTTGACAAGGCAATCCGTGCTCATCTCCTCATTGATGCAGCCATCTATCAGCACACCATGAAACACGCCTTCACTGAGGAGGAGCTTGTTGAAATGAGGACCTTCATGGAGAAGGTAGCTGATGGGAAGATGGGAGCCAGAGAAACAGATCGAATAGTGGCATTGTTTGAACAGAGGTTTGAAGAAAACTTCAAAAGACTCACTGAAGGAGGAAGAACACCTACACTCTGGGTGCAGTACCACCACATGGTGGATGTAATCAAGATGTTCATCCGAACTGAGCGACTTGCAGACCACAATGGGCACCTGTCCTGCATTGTTACCACGATGCTGGACATCTTTGCAGCTGCGGGCCATCATCAATATGCCAAAGGTGCACGGCTGTACTGTCAACTTATGAAGGAACTCGAAACTTTGCCTGCTTACAAAGATACCTTCGAAAGTTTCACCTCCCATGGAAACCATGTTGTCCGTTATTCAAGCCATGATTGGTCTGGCACCTGGTGTGACATCTGTATCGAGCAGACATTAATGAAGGCAGCCAAATCAGAAGGTGGACTGAGCAGAGGGAGGATGAGAAACAGTGATTCTGGCCACAAGTGCTGGGTGCTCACCCTCAGTCATTTCTCCAATGTCAACCAGCGCATGGAGGAAGATGTAAAGAAACATGCTCCACTCCACAGAGACCTTTCCAAAACACAGATGAAGCGAGATGCTGAAGCAGTTGAACTTGCCCTCCAATGGTTAGAGGAGAACAACCCATTCGACCACGATCGAGACAAGGAGATGCTTGTATCTTTCTCTACAGGATTCACAAGCACAGGAGATGACCCAGTCAATGCTGAGAGAGCAGCTGAAGTAGGAAGAGAGATGCAGATAAAGCTGGATGGACAGTCAGCGACATCGACCATGGAGGTGAAGTCAAAGGTACAAGCCCTGTCTTCACTC
This sequence comes from Protomyctophum parallelum, assembly GCF_964188405.1. Classification (NCBI taxonomy): domain Eukaryota; kingdom Metazoa; phylum Chordata; class Actinopteri; order Myctophiformes; family Myctophidae; genus Protomyctophum; species Protomyctophum parallelum. The sequence goes on from NC_139713.1 coordinate 19,918,206, forward strand.
AGAAAGATTCCAAAGATCAACGAGAAGAAGATTCACCTTGACTCACTCAAGTTGTTCAACCGACTGATCATTTTTGCCCAACGGGATATGACAGTTGAGACAAGCTTGGAGTATGAGCTGACTCCCGTCCCATTGTCCCTTTTCAGCAACAAAGATCAGAAAATGAACAAGGCGAACAAGGCAGGCTTTTCCAAGACTAGCCTGAAGGAGTTGACTGATCCGCTTGAACTCACTAAACAACCCTGCTCCACTTTGGTGGTTGATGGTGGATGGCTTCTCTACATGGTGAAGTGGGAACAAAGTCAGACTTGGCAGGATATTGCCAACAGTTACCTAAGCTACGTGCAGTGTCTTGGCCGCAACTCTCAAAAGACCATTGTGGTCTTTGATGGCTATAGCAAATCGCCAAAAGATCATGACCACATCCGGCGTACCAAGAAGTCATGCTGTGATCTCCAGATTCGACCGGATATGATACACTGGACACCAAGAGCAAAGTTCTTGGACAACACCCATAACAAGAGTGAGCTCATTCACCTCCTCTCTTCAACATTCCGGAAAGTTCACATCACCGTGGAGCAGAGTGACAATGATGCTGACACTTTGATTGTGAGAGAGGCATTCGCTGCTGCTACAGATGGCTCCGTTGAGGTCCGTACCATTTGTGTAGGTATTTTACTTGTGTTAGCTACTACTTTAAAAGAAGAGTTGACTAGTATCTTTATATTATATCACATAGTTGAACATGCATTGCATATCTTCTATTTTCAGGTGCGGGCAGAAGACGCAGATGTGCTGGTAATGTTGGTGCACCATAGCTCAAGCACTACCCACCCCCTCTTCTTCACCACATCGAAGGGCTCTTATGATGTCAGGAGGATCCGAGAAGCTCTCTCAGAAAGACAGAGACGCTACCTGCTCTTTTGTCACGCCTTCACTGGGTGTGATACGGTTTCTGCTATCGCTGGCCATGGGAAAACAACTCTGTTTGACAAGTAATAATAATAATGATGATATCATATCATAATGGAATATTTGTATATTAAAAGATCTGAAACAAATTAGCAAAACCTTTCTTTTGCAGGTTTTGTGCAGGGGACATCGATGAACATATGGACATCTTCCTTGACATACGCACTACCAAGGATGCAGTGATTCAGGCTGGTACTGCCATCTTCCAGTACATTTACCATGGACCAGGTACTACTCTGGGTGCAATTCGATACAACATCTTCTCACGTAAGGCAGCGGCTGGGCTGATTAAACCAGAGAATCTACCTCCAACAAAAGGTGCAGCTGCACAGCATTCTCTCCGTGCCTACCTACAGACCCGGGACTGGATCCTTCTACAGAGCATGTCTCTGGACCCCAGTTACTATGGATGGACATTAGGTGTTCATGGTTATGAACCAGTTCCAACACTAGACCCCATGGCTCCTGAGGAGCTACTACAGTTCACAAGCTGCAATTGTAATGGAGATTGCAGCAACCGGCGATGCAGCTGCAAGAAGAATGATGTCAAGTGCATCTCAGCATGTGGAGTCTGTAAAGGCATTACATGCAAGAATGTTAGTCATGATGGTGTTGAAGAAGACTCAGACATTGACTCCTGAAGCATTTGACATGGTGGATCAGTATTTTCTATTTTTATTATTTTATTATGGTAATCGAAATAAATGCAACTTCATATGTAAATGCTAAAGTGGGCGTGGCAGTTTTTCCAACTAAGGAGTGGTCTTGGTGAAAAATGAATGCTAGCAATCAACTCAGAATCATGAAAAACCCCTAGTTTGACCCCTCAAAAGTCCAAAAAGTCCAATTTATGCACTTTCGAATTTTCGAAAATCGGTTATCTGTACCCCAACTTTGAGCTGTTTTTTATGAGGTTTCCCACGGGAGTTGAATTTCAAACTTTTAGTACATGTTACTAGACACCTTTAGAAACACATTGGTGAAGAAATTTCTTGGTAACGATTTAGTTCCCAGATTTTCATAAGTTTCCCTTACTATGAGAAGCAGGCGGTCCCAGGTTTGAATCCCAGCCCCGGCAATGTGTATTAAAGGTGTCCCTCAGCAGCAAGACACTTAGGCCCAATCCCAATTCCCCCCTTCGTCCTGGCCCTTAGCCCTTGCCCTTGCTTATGCGCGTTCACGTGAGGGGGAAGGGTTATCTCAATTGTCTTTGGATGGAGGGGAAGGGCCGAGGGTGAGGGGTAGAATCCCCTTCGTTTGAAGGGATATCTCGACGGGACTTCAAACGGAGCAACATCACTGAGGGCTGAAAGGCGGACGAGGTAAGAAGCCTTTTATGTCCTTTATTATGGAAAAATATTATAATAACCAATATTATTTGAATGTATTAACAATCTGCATCGCCAAAAATATCGCAATCTCTAGCAAAGGTTAACGTTACTTCACGTGAACTAACGATATGATACGGCGTTGCATTCATACAACGTTACCCATTCATTTGGCGCCGCATCAGCGCTTTATTCTTTTTTATTTATCGCCGGTGCGCCGGTGATACAACTCGGATGCAAGCTAGCTTATTAGCAGGCATCAGTCCGACCCCCCAGACCACGATATGTCAACATTCTGCTTTTGGAGCTCTTAAAAGCCGTGAAATAGCCTACTGTACCTACATAACGCTGTCACTGCATAACGTTGGCTACTCGCTGCAGTGATAGCTATGGTTTTATCATGACCAATGTTAAACTAATCCCCACAAGTTGCAAAACTTGCATAACTAATTAGCAATGGTGTTTTTTCCCCAGGCAAACCAGCTACGGAACAGATTGCAAGCTGCTGTGCAGACTGTACATTGGATGGAGATGAATCACGATGGCATTTTCATTGATAGAAAATGACTCTGTTCTTAATGATATTAAAAACAATGAACAGTGACCACAGCCCCTTCTTTCTATACTGTAAATTGTTTTTCCTTTTTCTAACCCTGTATATATATCTGTACCCATGCTATACAAACTGTTAATACAATAATCAATTAATCAGGTACAACTGTTGAGCAGGTGTCAGAATGAGCTATATCTAGCTGAATTACATACATGGGCTACCAACATGAGACAAAATTACAACATATTTATTTCATCATAACCACAGCAATGTTATATTTACGTTCCATCTCTACAGCTTAAATCAAATGGAAAGTAGTTTCCAAAGTGGGTTATGGGCTAGTTAATTAACATTGATTTTACAATATAAATTGGGGGTCCTAGAGACAGAAATGCCATCAAAGTTTGGGGACCACTGGCCTGTAGTGAGCTTGCAGATCAGCTATTTTCTGAGAACAGGTTGTATATCAATTTCTACAAGGGACGTTCAATATTTAGGGACGTTCCAATTCCTAGGGGGATGATTTATCTCCCTACCCCTTGACACTCATTATGTAGGGACAAGGGGAAGGGGCAAGGGCTGAGGGGTAGGGTTAAAAAACGAATTGGGAAAGGGCCTTACAGTAGCCCCTAACTCGACTGCTTGCTCCCCCATCATGTGAATCAAGTTTTGAAATTGATTCTAACATTTTGCACTGACAAAATTATGTGTCAAATCGGTGTTCTAGGCCTCGAGTCGAATCCAAAACATCTGGCATCGTTTGGGCTCTGTTATATAGTGGCTTTTTCCAAAGCACTTCACAATGAATGCACATCCACCCTTTCACACACACAATGCCAGGAGCGGGGTCCTGAACCGTCCGGGAGCCTTCTGAGTTCCAGATGGCCGCTCGACCTCCTGAGCCACTTCTTCCGGGAAGCACCATTCCTCTTCAATTCCTTTTACATTTCTTTAAGCCTTTACCTATCCATGTGAGTGAGCTTATTCAGCAATGTCCTCTAATATTAATAAAGCTATGCATTTATGGATATGTATTCACCTAGGAGCTGCTTTGTAAAAAAAGAAAAAAGTCTTGTTGCTCATTGAGCTGCTCTGTCGGAGCACTGTGGGATTAAGTGCTTGGGGAGACAAGGGACTGGGGATTAAGTACATACATTATACTTTAGGGAAGTACTTTAAAGAGTATTAGTCTCTACTTACTGTCCTAACTGCACTAATGCCATTGTGAACGGTTATGGAATACGTCTGGTATAGCTCCGCAGTCGGTGTACAATTTAGTTCCAACGTTGACTCTGTCTGTCTGTCTGTCTGTCTGTTCGTCCCTCCGTCCCTCCCTCCAAATGTGTAACATCTATCAGGGGAGGCCAGTGGGCAACCATGCATGCATGTGTACAATGCATTGACTTACGATTCCAAGCCTATTCCAATGCAACTACGGTGCTGAGTCGGCAGAAGCTCAGCATGGTTACTCACTTGGCTAGAGCCTCGCAGGGATAAGCTAGGACACACATGCCATGGCAGGGAGGAAAGGGGAAGCGCAATACCATCATTGGGGGGTGGTCATTTTCATGGTATTTCGTGCGGTTTGACATTATAATGCATAAACACTTCTTAAAGTTTATGGAATTCAACTTCAACTGAAGGGTATAGTAAAATATAGCAAGGCTTCACAAATACCACAGATAAACCGCATAAATCATACGATATCTCTGCAAGTTATCAATCTGAAGTGCGTCATTTTCGAAACGATGGCTTGTTACACTTTGGTTCAATTTTAAATTACCTTTTCCCAAATGTCCCTTTCCCCTCCAGTATCTTTCTTCAGTATAGAAACCAGAGAGGAAGATGATGATGAGGCAGTTTTATTGTCAATAACTAAAATATTATATAATCCAGGGGCATAACCCACCTCTGGCTTCCATATTTCAAACCACCAGTTGTGAGATTCAATATGTCTGTTAATGGCGGCATTATGAATTTTGGCAATTTGGGGGCATATTTTCCTGTCCCAGACATGAAAGGGAGAGGGAGTGAGACTGCTGCAGCATGTGAAAGACTGCTGCAGCAGGAGTGGGAAGTAAGATGAATACAGGGCTTCTGATGGATGATTTCTCTATCAGCCATGGTTGTCTAATAGAATAAGCAACCCCAATCTCTTCCTTCACCTCCCTGTTTCTGTTCGTCTGCCGACGTCACATTGTCTCTTTTGTTCAGATGGCTGAAATGCAGACAATGCTCGCCACCTCCACGACCTTCCGGTACATCCTGGAAAGAACAGCTATTGCAACCCTATTGCCTTTATTGAAAAGACATCCCCTTGAGTTGTATCATCTGGTTTTCGAGGGGGTCCTTATAACAAAATGACAGCGAGTATGGTAGACAATGCAACAAATACATCCATGCATATAAACAAGGACAACTTGACAAAACAGAAGCAAAAGTTCTCCTCTCTCTCTCTGTTTCTGGCACAACAGCGCCCCTACTGGTACTAATAGTCATACTCATACTCATTAACGTCACATACATAGGCGGACACGGACATTGCTGTTCCTTGGAGTGGTTGAAAAATTGATGTCCCGATCTAGGCATTTTCTTCTTGACTGGGTCGAACAGCCGGCGTTTCTGCAACAAGGCAGCGCTGAGGTCTGAGACTGCTAGCAGGGCTTAAAGTTCTCAGTCCTGGGGACTGATTTCAGTCCTGAGGATTTCATAGGGGTCATTTAAAACTCATTCAGTGCCACCTGGTGGACACCATTATAAATAAAAGAAAGAAAATGTAATTATATTGTGCATGTAATGTGCATATCATCACCTGCACACCAGATTAGAGGAATTTTCTAAATACGGATTAATTAAAAACGAATATAAAAAAAAGGCGCCATTGGCACTCTTCGCCACCAGGGGGAGGCGTCCAAAGGCGTCATGTGGCATGGAATGAGTTTTAATGAGATCAGTGCAGATTTGCAAAAAATAATTTTCAGTCTTGGGAATTCTTTTGTGGCTTTAAGCCCTGTCCTCACCATGGTGGTGACATGGAGCCACAGTCCTTCAGCCATATACTCGGCATGTGGTATCCGTATCCTCCCCCTCCCGGAGCTGTACTTGGCCTGGATGTTTTGAGCTTTCATCTCCCTGCTTGTCTTGGTGTTTTGTCACCTTCCTTTGATCCAGCAGCGTGTGAGTATGATTAGGAGTAATGCAGGTATACCATGTGTTTCTCTGGCATTGTAAAGTGTGATTTGAGGATTTCTTAAAGTATCTGACATTTGTGGCCTGACAAATCCCTCTGTATATCAGCAGGATGGATGAGACACAGTCATATTTTTGACTATTGTCTTTTCGGTACAAGCATGGAATGGATGATTGATATGGTTTCTTGCATCGTGTCTGAAAAGAAGCATTCAAAATGTTCTCCAAATTGATGACGGAGTCATTCTTTGCTGCATAGAATAATTGTGCCAATGCCAGGGGATTCTGTGAAGAATTGCATTGTTTTGTTCATTTTATAGCTCTCCTCCCCAATCCATCCCTCTCAGATATTCACTCTCTCATTTGCTCATTCTCTCCCCCATCTGTCTTTTTCCTCCGCACCTGGCCAGCTTCACTTTAAAATCTGTTTTGTTTGATGATTTTCACTCTGATGTCTCTCAGCTTCACTCTGGCCTTCCATTTTCTGTGTCAGAAATCGAAACGGAGCTACTTTCTAATGCAAACTGTCAATACATTTTGAATAAGAATTTCCCAAGCGTGTTGACTTTTTCTCTGAGAAGTGGGGTTTGATAAGGTCATGGATCCGCTCAACAAACAATTGAATGTCATTAATTTCATGATCGATTCACTACCGTCTACCGGGCATTTGTAAATATTGTCAATGGGAAATGTGGATTGGAAAGAAACTGCTATTGCAATGTGAATCAATGAGACTAAATTACAAGTTCAGTGTCATTTCCTTTGCCAATAAATAAATAAGACGTTTATTATTATTTATTGTAAATTATAACACAGTCAAATTGGAACTTCCTGCAAGGTGCAGTCAACCATTGTATGAAAGCAATAATATACTCAAGGCTGTTATGTATGGTTTCAGGTGTGTTGTTGCCATGCACTCCACTTTGCATCGAGCCAACAACGCCCGTAGCCACAATGCACAACCATGGCCTTTTGTGTATTGTTGTTGCATAATGATGATGTATTATCAAGTGACTTCTTGTGAAGTCACTTCACAATGCCAGTAGCAAAAGCAATGTATCTCATGCACAACATATTGTTTTTCTTTTCTTTAATTTGGAGTATCTAATAATTTTTGATGCTCTTCTCTGCTTTTAGTTTCCTATGCCAGTTAATTAATTCCCACACATTTCTGTATTTCTCTTTGCTCTTGTAACATATACTGACTCACCGGCCAGGGAGGAGCCCCCATCGGCTTCCCTCCTACAAACACTGGTCAGTTGTGTGTGTGTGTAGATAGACGCTTGGCCAAACCGGATGCACTGCAGTGGATTCAAACCCCTAGACTCCGCCAAGCACCCCAATTACTTTGGCCCTCTGTCACCCGAGCACCCCATACTGTACATACTGTGTACACACACACACACACACACACACACATGCTGGCCAGTTCTGTCAGTGTTATCCTAGCATTGGTGAGTTGCAACTGTGGCACTCGGCCACTGGGGAGAATGCTTTGCAGGTGGAAAAACTCACACATTGTCTTCAATAACATGAACACTTGCTCAGTCGCTCTCCCAACACAGTTATACAGTGTACGGCAGAACTTGGTTAAATGTAAAAATGGGCTGGACCTATCGGGGTCCTTTTACTATCTCTGAGTTCAACTAACACTCTGACATAGCGACGTATGCACTGGGGCTTTGTGGTAGACTGAAAAGTGTTGTATTGATTTCAACCAGACTGTTCAGTATAGACAGATACAGTATAAATGATCCCATAAACTCTTTGCTGTCCCTTAATGACTGTAAAATGGTTCAACTGGAAACTTTATTGATTCCACTCTGGACTAGAGAGCGCCTGACCTGATGACGAGACCACATCTTTGGCTCTCATTATTCCCGTCTTGCCTCAGCACTGCATGACACGCGGGTCTAGAATCCAGCAGCTCGCCTCGCCAATTCCTTAGTTTCCTTAGAGGCTTTCATTTGATCATTATTATTTCCCTTTCTGTAACTCAGTGCAGCTGCAGTGGCTATGATAAGACAGATGTGATGCCTTGTACAGCACTTTTACTGGGTAATTGTCCAGTGTTGCTGAAGACTAGATACAGTAAGTAACAAACAGAATGCAGCACGAATGCTTTCTCCCGGAAGAATGTGTCTGCGCCCCTTTTCCCCAAAGCAGAAGTTCTTTTATGCCTTCTAAGCACGTCACGTGTAGAGGTTGTGTATCACTCAGCAGCTCCGTTGGTTAATAATATTCCAGATGCCAAGGGGGAGTGTTTGCCCGTGCAGAGGGGCTGATGCATACTGAGTAGAGTAGACTGATGTTTTCTTCAGCCTCGGACAGTATAAGCACTTCATTACCTCGCTCAGTTACCCACTTCGCATGTTCAACATCATTGTTCGCCGAGGACACACTGTTGATGGTGTCGTCGTAATTGTGACTATATAGCTTCAGGGGCGATGGCCTCCTAAGCTGGAGGCTGAGAAATACTGCATGTGTACTGCACTATACTGTACGTATAGAGTTAATTGCCTATTGGCGTCAAAGTGGCAGTGGCGAGGTTAGTTGGTTTTAATAGGGCTCTGCCATAAGAGAACAGGACATAACTATGTGTTCTTTAGGCTACTAAATGTTTGGTCCTTTTAGGCTTTTATTTTGTATTTATTTTTTACTTTTAATAAACTGGAACATGAACGATGTATGTATACATCCTACGAATTATGCAACCTATAGTGGCTCTTTTCAAGGTGTTCAAGAAAAACTTGAACAAATTTTATATGAATGAACTTGAATAACCCATTCTGTCTTGACTGCTCATAACCCTTCCAATGGTGCCTGAAATAATGACAACACTCCAGCCACACTTTAAATCACACTTCTATATAATAATCAAATGGAGCTCATAACATCTGCACTGATTGATTCCAGACAAAATGGTTTCCTGGCTCTCACACTTTAATTAACTTCCACTGAGTTGGAAGTGTGTGATACAATGACAATGTGGAATTGTGTTTGTGGCTGGGTTTCCTGCTCAGAAATGTTTGTTTAGATTGATGTTTGTTTTCGAGGGCCCCTCCTATGTCCAGCTTTGAGTGTTTGTGTCTGGGCCATGGCTCAGTGGTCCAGGCACCTTGGCTGGTAATCCAGTCTGGCAGTTTGCCAAGTGTTCGACTCCCGATCCCGGCGGCCTTTACTGCATGTCTTCCCCCCATCTCTCTCCCCATTTCCTGTCAGCCTACTGTCTGTCCCTCCATAAAAAATATAAAATAAAGGCGAAAGCCACAACAAATAAACATTGAATGCCATTGACAATGAATGGCCAGCTTTGAGTGTTTGTGTAAACACTAACATTGAAGACAAAGATGAGATCGCAAATTGTGATTGGCTGGAATGAGATGATGTATGATAAGAGCTGCCCTCACTTCACACAGGTGTGATTTTCAGCTCTGTTACTGAGAGAGAGAGCACAGGGCTCTGAAGGCCCACTCCTGTTGAGGACAGATCCATATATAGGCATCTATGTGTGCAGACAGAATGCATTGCTTACTTACTTAATGTCTTCATGGAGATTCAACCATTTGCACATTCGCTAGATGGAAGAATAGGGCAATTAGATATTAAATATTTTCTACCGGCCTACACAATCTACACAATGCTTCTTGTAGGCAACCCAGAAATCTGCAATGGGTTCCCATTGTAGATTTCTAATGGAAATTGTAATCATTTGGATTCAACAAATTAAGAAAATAAGCTCCCTGGCAAACAAAGCCTTAACAGCTTTTGTTCAACAAGATAATCTTAACAAATCAACACACTTTTAATCTTTTTTTCTTTCTTTTAAATACAAATAAAGTTAAAACAACACATAAGCGCTTAACTCACTTTGGGGTTTAAGGATTACAAACTAACACTCACGGAAGAGGGATATAATTTGCTAGTTTGAAATGGCTGTCACTAATCAAAACATGCACACACAGTGCAATATGGTGATGGTTTAAGCATCACTCACAATATTTGGGAATGGTGGTGCATAATGGAATAAATAGTTAGTGCCCAACTATCACTTCCACAATAGGGAGCTGTTTGTGATGTCTTTGCCCATCCGTTTTACAGAGGCTAACCGTAAGATAATGGCATACCATGACTAATGTGCTGCTGTTAGTAATCCTTAGTTGGGTTGCACATTTTGCAACCCACATACAGTATGTAAGTACACAGTGTACTACTATGTGTACTGTACTGATTACTCAGACGCTTTAAAGTCCTGTGGATCATGGTGATTATTTGTGACCTTTTCAAAGTGAATGTTTATGCTATTCCTTCAGTTTCTCAGTAGGAACTTGGGGCTCTGTTATGTAAGCCCTTTGATTATGCAAGAAAGAAATGCAAAGTTCATGGCAGTGACTTCCAAAAGAGGCTCTGGCAGGATTAATGCTTATGTGCCACACTTTCAACTATTGTCACTCTGTGTCCTTTGTTTTTGTGCCCCCTCTCGATCTGAAGCCCCTTTCAGGTACCATGTGACTTCAGAATGTCCAGGCACCTCTCTTCAAGTGGGTTTAGACAACAGTATACCAAAACGTGAAATTTGAACCCTATGAGCAGAAAAATAATGAAGTCTGTGTGTTTGACTAGGGTTTGACTGGATTGCTGAATTCCTACAATGACCATAATGCTTTGCTGCACTGCCCCTCCTTGTGGAGAGGGAGGAGGCTGCGTGGAGTTGTGAACTTGTAGTCCAGGAAGGAAACGAGACCACATTTTCATGACACATTTTGGTCATGAACCTGGCGCCACGACAAAAAATATCTAAAAACACACATTACACACATAGAAACCCCAGGAAAGTATTTGTGTACTAAACATCATTAACATAAAATCTGGTGGGTGAAGTGGCCCATTAAGCAATATTACACTCATTATTCATTAATTATGTGTGAGGGATGTGTTCTGGAACGAGGTGCTTGTGCAGAGATTCCTTTTGTTTTTTTAACAGACATACTGTACAGCATATCAACAAATGCCACATAACATAAGAAGTACATTTCAAACTTATTTTAACTGCTTTACACGCAATTTGGTCATCAAGAATATGGGATAAGAGAACCATTTTAGAGAGTGCCAGGGAGATTCTACAACTATATTCATATTGTCTCAGGACAAGTATAATTTACACGAGTCTCTGTTTTAATATTTGTGACGAGAAGAGAGGAGAAAAACTAATTATTATTTTATTTTATCCGAAATGAGTTAATAGCACAGGCAGAATCTTCACATTCTAATCTAGAGCATGTCTGAAATAAATGTTGACTGCTTAAACATGTAACTAGGTGAAATGTTGGCCACAGAAGTGAGCCTTTCAAGCCTGTTTTCTCAACTCATTGTTTTCTGCAAGACATTACTCTATAAGCCATATCTCTAAAACTGGTGGGTCAAACTGAACAACCAATATGTCAAGCTGTGATGAAGCTATGATTCCCTGCTTTCATATGACAGAAATGAAAAGAAAATCAATGACTTAGCCTCGGTCAGAAACGGTCAATTTTTTCATATTATGGAGCATTTGAACTTGCATGGGGTGTGACAGCAAATGTGCTCCAATTTTGGAGGACACACACAACAACTAGTTTCTCTGATAGGTCTCATCAAGAATTGTTTATTGTTTCAAAGGTAATTCAATTCTATTACATATACAGTATAGTGATTCTTCTGGTTTTATTTCTTTAGTTAATAATTTATACACTTTGTTCTCTAATTTCATACATTTCATACATAGCTAAATCATGGTCATTCTGACGTTCGTTTTATTGGTCCAGGGGGACTTATCCATCCTTTTATATGAATTCTATACTCTAGATAAGATTTACAGGCAACATAATTGTGTAGTGAATTAACCATCAAATTAATTGTTTTGTCCTTGATGCTCTATTACTAATAATTACTAATGTATTGACATCTCCAGCCAAACAAAGAGGCACATTCAATAGGACACTGAATTTAATCTGCATCTCATTACCATTTTATGAATATCACTTCGATTTCAAATGCCAATTTGGTGCTCGCACGCACGCACGCACGCACGCACACACACACACAGTTATTTCACAATGAATTTGATATGCACGACAGTACACAAGATCACGTGATCACCAGAGAGAGAGAGAGAGAGAGAGAGAGAGAGAGAGAGAGAGAGAATTAAAGGGAGACTGCAGGGCACTATGAAGTGATATAGGAAGGGAATGATTCATTGATTCCTTTATTGCACACATACACGTCGCAGGCACATACACTGCCTGTATATTGTACACTGTGTACAGGTAAGTCTGCAGGAGACAGCTCGTGTGTGCAAGACACAAGAATGACAAGATGATTAATCCTAGAATACTAAACACAGATGATTTTCACCTGGACAATTATATATTTGCAATTATAATTTTCATAATGTTCCTGATGTCTGAGGTGGGTGGGTCTTTCAGTACCTTCATAATGCTCAGTGACATCATAGAAGGTAGAAGGCCACATCCCTGGCTTTATTGTACAGGCAGGTGTTCGGGTGAATTTCACCCATGTTTAGTGATGGAGTGAAAAAGTCAGCTACAAAGATGCAAAGCTTTGCATCTTTGTATCTTTTGCATCTGCCCGTGTGAACACAGCATTACACGAACGGACCAACCTGCCCTCTCGCACCCGGGGCGTGAACACTGCCAAATGGGCTTGTAGCGCCTGCAGGCCAAGCCAGAGCCACTATGGCTGCCAGGAATTGATGCCAGCAGGCCTCCCACGCAGACACCTCAGCTTAAAGATCATGGTGCTGATTAACCACAACATCCGTATTGTGGGGGAAGATTTCGCAGGAAAATAGCAGACCGACAAGCTCACAACACAAACTGGATCGACCGAGCGCCACATGTCTTTTACTTTAACTCCATTCACACAACAACTACACCTCAAATAACATTGGTGAAAATAGCAGATCTACAAGATACTCAACACGTCTCATTGCATTGCGTTGTGCGCTTGTAGTTCTGCTATATTAGCACAGCAGAATGTCTGTCCCAGAATAGGGTCCATGTGGTTATCTAATACAAGGCCAGTGACTAAAGTAGCTGCCTGGAGAGTGAAAAACCTCAGGGCACCTTGGTCAGAAATGCAGACAGAGTGGTCTAATTTAGACCATGTGGTAATGAGGCAGAGAAGAGACGCCTCAGCATCTCACTTGGTAAACGTTGTCTAGGAATAGACATACTCAGTCTTTCTCTTCATGCCTCTCTCTCTCTCTCTCTCTCTCTCTCTCTCTCTCTCTCTCTCTCTCTCTCTCTCTCTCTCTCTCTCTCTCTCTCTCGCTCGCTCGCTCTAATTGTCTCCACCAGGCCGAAGGCGAGAGTTTTGCACTCCGTCCGTCCGTCCGTCTGTGTGTGTGTGTGTCTGTGCATGTGTCCGTCCGTCCTTCTGTGGACAGCTAATCTCCGGCACCGTTTGCTTGATCGCAGCCATACTCTGCACACACACTCCCTAAATGCCACAGCTGAACCTCTGCCCCAAGGTTTTCACATTGGCCTCTTATAGCGCCACCAGGATGCCGTTTTGTGCAATACAATTATTTGGACAGTGCACCTATAGATTTTGTCCAAACATCACGCAAATTGGTACACAGTCTTTCTAGAGCAATTCAACAAAACGGGTCTTTCAGATTTTTCAGACTCCATCCTGATTGGTTAAGATTGGCTTCTTAGGTTAAGTTCGCAGGAGTGCTCAGTTTCAAACAAAATGCTGCAAATCATGAACACATGGTGTGATTTCCGTGAAATTGTGCACGCACATTCCCACTAGGCCGAGGAAGAAATGCCAATTGAACATTATCAACTCAGCCTCATGGTTGCGCTATAACTGGTCGATTAGTGTTTTTACCTCTAACTGCACGGATCTTTTTTCACATCTGCTCTTTATAGCGCTACCAGGAGTCCGACATATGTAAAACACATTTTCTAATATTACTCCTTTTATTTTATCCAAATTTCACGCAAATCTGTACACATGCTCTCCATACTCATGTGATCGAGAATTTCTCATAATCCACCCTGATTGGCTACAATTGGCTTCTAAACACACACACACACACACACACACACACACACACACACACACACACACACACACACACACACACAAACATGTACTCCTAAACATTTTGCCAAACATCACACACTCCTATCCTCCTGGTGGAGACCTGTGTCCAGAAGGGCACTTTTTCTAGTTCTTTCTTTCTTTGACTCTCCCTCTGGTGATTTGGAGTTCTTCCCTGCAATTTATAATTGAGAGAACACAGTCGGTGACAATCCTTCTTCTGTGTACCTCAACTCGGGGCCAGCTAAGGGCCGCTCCTGGTCTCACTTCAGCTTCATTTCCACAGGTCTTAATTAGACCACTCTACTCTCTGTCTAGCCGCATCTGTGACCATCAAGGTGCCCTGTCCTCGGCTCACTCCACATAGTTTTCACTAGTTTATTTTTTTTAAATCCCACTCCCACCCAAACAAACAGATACGAGACTGGCCCATCAAGATAATGTGATTGCTATGTTAATCTACGGATCGTTTTCCTATATAGCCATACCTCAACACTGCCAGATGTGCCCTGGATATCCTTCAGGTGGAGTTGAGGGGTCACTTTCCCACTAAATTTGTTTTGCTGAGCTTGCATTCGGGCAATGTTTCGTAATCAACAAAGTCAATTCACCCTCGCTGCAAGTTCGCAACTTCAATCAACTTTGCTATTGGAAAGACATTGAGGTGTATGCAAAACAGGAAGCTGCATGCCTTACTCTTTCAAAATGTATAACTTTATAGGATTAATGTATAACTTTAAGGATTAAAAAGAACTGTTAGAACTTGTGACTTGAAAGGAAAGTATACGATTCTCAGAGTTTTGATTTGTTTTTTTCTCCCCCGCAAACTTTTGAAAATTGGCTCCTTTTGTAATGCTCATCAAGGTGTTTTTAGTTCCCCCCCCCCTCTCTTCAAATCTGCATGATCATCATGTTATTGTTCAGATTACAGATCACACTATTAGCCACCTGTCTATACAGTAGAGTCAAAGGCTTACTGTACAAGTTAAACCATGGACATATAGGAAGCACAGGGGATGGAGGTGACGTCTGTCCCCTGTGGGCCGCGGACCGGCGGTATTTGGGCCGCGAGACTGTTGAACGGGGAACAAATGGTGGAAAAAGCCTCAAATGAGGCAGGACCACTAGGACGGCTGCTGACACTCCAGAAGCAGCCCAGCAGTCTCCTCACTGCTGCTCCCCTGCCTGTGTTGTTTAGTTTTTTTTCACAGCGGCTGTAGTGTGTACAGTTCATGGACGTGCACACATAGACATCAAAGGGGGCTTCAGCCCCTGCCCTTTTAACCGTCTGTAAAACAACTGCCCTTTCCAAACCATGAATGCAGCAATTACTAGGTGGAAGAATTGCACATGCCTCCTGAAGTCTCTTGAACTTGGAACACGGCATTTTGCATTGAACAAATTTGTTTAGAAATCCATGTCGTACACCGTATCTCCACTAGCTAAAGAGTGCTGGGTTACGCCCGAAAATAGCTGATCTAGAAGCTCTCAATGCATCGCAACTTGTAGATCTGCTATTTTTGCTATCGTTGTCCAAAAATGCCCTCTTATGGTATTTCCTGCCCCTCTAACACTCTCTGCACGTCCCTGGTACAGTCTCAGTCAACGTAAGGGGGTGGTGAAAAGCAGAGGGAGAAAAAGGCATTTAAAAAGTTTAAGATGCCACATGTATGTAATGAAGCTTGTGTTCCTGAAAATGTTCATCCCCGGCCCCACAGCAGCAGCAGAGAGACGCTAGCAGACACCGTCAAGGCTGCTTGCCGAAGTTGCCGTGCCACCCAAGCCTCAGAGTCAGTTGTTATTATTTAAGTTTCAGATCAATACGTTGGAATGGATAACTATACGGAGCCCCTGAGTGGCCATGGTATAAGAAAAATAAATTATCTCGTCCGGACAATATATTATCTTGTACAATATATTATCTCGTCCGGACAATATATTATCTCGTCCGGTCAAGATGTTATCTCATCCGGACAATATATTATCTCGTCCGGACGAGATAATTTATTTTTGGCCACTCAGGAGCTCCGTAGATAACAAAGCCCCTCTCTGGTTTAAACATCATCCGAAACGTCATCCGAAGTGCACACATCCAAATCAGGTAATGTTATTAAAGAATGTTGTAGGTATAAAAACTGTTATTGGAAGAAAAAAGGTGGGTTTTTTTCCCCCAAGTCAAACAGTCAAACAGACGGTCTCGCAGCAGGATAAATATAGGGGGAGGTGTGTAAATCTTTTGCGTTTGTTTGTGTCAAACAGTGTACACTACATACACTATTCATGAATGACTTGAGAGGCGGAGGGGGAGTTGGAGATAGAGAAAGATAGAGGGAGGGAGATAGATATACGTATTTGTATGTCGTCTGCAAAGCAGTGGTGGCGGATGTTAAGCTTTAGCTTATGTGTCTGAGTGGTAATATAAATGGAAATCGATCTTTAAAGGGACACTTTTTGTGTGTGTGTGTGTGTGTGTGTGTGTGTGTGTGTGTGTGTGTGTGTGTGTGTGTGTGTGTGTGTGTGTGTGTGTGTGTGTGTGTGTGTGTGTGTGTGAGGGTGTGTGTGTGTGTGTGTGTGTGTGTGTGTGTGTGTGTGTGTGTGAGAGAGAGAGTGAGAGAGAGAGACCCCCCGGGAAAGTGATCTGAAACGTTTACAAAGTATTTGAAATAAAACATTTAACCACATTCAATCAAGGGTTGTCAAGTATGGCAGTTTCCATCCATATGATGTGTCACTTTCAGTTTGCAGCAACAATCCCACGTTGGAGCAGCAAAAGGCTACTGCAGTGTTGCTATGGGTGTTTTTTCATCATCGTGTTTACGTGCATTTGGAAAGGCTACTGGGAAATAAGAGTACTTTCTGGTTCCCAAGGGAGGGCACATTTAATTTACTGCTTCAGCTTCACCCAGCAGATGGCTGCTCGCTCGGATTATCCAGGAATTAAGTGTCTTGCTTGCTTCAACACATGGACTGGGCGATCTTTTGGTATTTGAAGATCCAGAAGTAAAAAAAGAAAAACTTTCAATTTACTTTAGGAGTCGGGATTGTTTGTGTTTCTGTGAATATACAGTAAAGCAGAAAAACACAGTTTAGAGCTCAGGACAGGGAATTTAATCTACAATTGTGTTTGTGTGCATTATCTGGATATCTATTCATTTGAGTTGAGTGCATTGAGTGTATTTGAAGTGGATGTTGTTTGCCTCTTCGTTGCAATGCAACACTTTGCGAAATTGTCTGTCATCATGACATCACGAGTTGCATGATTTATGAGTAGGTCTACAACACTCATAAACACATTGTTATACTTTATGAGTAGGCCTAGAACACTCATAAACACATTATTATACTTTATGAGTAGGCCTACAACACTCATAAACACATTGTTATTATACTTTCATACATGTCGCTGTCATGTGGAAACCTTGTCCAAAAAACTGTTACGTTTCAGGAAATGGGAAAATACATGTGTTCCAGTGAATCCATTGTAGTTATTAGTCACAAGCCACAAGCTATATATTTATGTATTTATTTATTTGTCAAACCTGCAGACAAAATTAACAACTTTCACTTCAAATTCAAAACTAGTTGCATTGTGAGGTGTTGTAAGCTCGGCTCGATCTGCTATTTTTGCTATTTTGTGTGACACTGTATAGTTAGTATGACATTGGAGTTAGTTAGTTAGTTAGTTAGTTTAAATTTGGATTTAGAGGTTTCTGTCCGACAGCAACGATAGTCTATATTGGTTTAATACCTTGCATCTTTTTCTGTGTCGTCTTTTCTCGCTGACTCTGGTCTCTTCCAACTCTTTCGAGGCAATGTCCACAGTTAAAGGAAAGGAAAGAAATGTGCTACAGAAATAAAAGTTGAATTGTCTCACCGCAATAACAAAATGACAATGGCCCCCTGGCCTCTAAAAGTCAACAGATGGAGAAAGTAAAACATGTATTTCTTCCATTTCAAATGGTTCCACACCTTAAACTTTTATGTTTTGCCTTTTACGCTCCCCATCCCTTTTATTTTATTGTCAGATGCTTATGTTACTGTACTTATACAGTACATTGCTGAAAATTAAACTATTACAGTACAGTAATAAGATTCAAACAGTAGCCATACAAATAGAATGTATCATGGTGTACAAATAGAATATAACCATGGTAAAACATAACTCCTTAAACCTAAGTTCTAAATGTTTAATACAAACACTTAAGCCCAACCTCAATCTTTTCGTGAGTGAAAGAATAACTCCCGGACTCTATTTAAACCATAAACACAACCATTTCCTTTGTTGTAGTCGAGGATGAGGACAATAATATTGGTCCCAATTGTTCTCAAATTCTACTATACTTGGCTGGGTTGTGTCTGTATTTAGTTTTCAGCCTTCTTTAGCACATTTTATTACTCTGCCTTTGGTCGCATGTGTAGCCTACACTCTCAGACTTTTAACACTGAGAATTGTTAAAGGTATATTCAGTGATTTCACTCAAAAAACCTTAGGTTTAGTTTTTGGCTGTGGGACCCAGCCTTTCGTCCAATCAGGATAGAGAGTCAAAAACGAAACCTAAGGTTTTTTGACCCCCAGGGGTTAACTAGGGACAGGGAGGAACTCCTTATATGGCCAGCACACTCTATAGTAGGGAGGATTATCACAACAAAACAAAAAAATAAGTGATATTTGAATTAAGTGAAATCACTGAATATACCTTTAAAGATGCATAGCCAGACTTTCACAGATCTTCACCTGTTGCTAATAAGTCTGTTGATGTTCTAATTCTGTGTGGGCGAGCAGTAAAAGATATACAAAATGTAATTAATATGAAAACCTGCCTTGCAGAACCAATGTGAACTGTGAAGGATGGAGTGTCTAATCTGAACGTATAGGCATACAGTCGGCGTAGCCTGGGATCAATACCTGGGATCAATTCCATTTCTGCGTTTCTGATCCGGTTGGAGCGGAAATACCTTGACCTCCTCAGGCGGCACGGCAAAACGACCGGAACCCCCGGTGCTGTGTGTGACCTGCTAGTCACCACCCAGGGAATAGATCACGACCCCTGCCACACTGTGTATCTCCAAAATTATTTCCCTATATAGTGTAAAATATATTTAGTTTGATATAATTGGTATTTGGTATAATAATCGTTCATTCATAATTTTCATCTCTAATTTTAACTCGTAGTACGACTAGCGAGACTAAACTAATTGATTTGCATTTGTGTGGGGAACAAACAATGCAGCGCCAACTGGAACCAGCCACTTTTCTAGGCATGCTCCGTTCAGGTTTTTTGGGACCGAGACCTGATCACCGATTGTCTTTCTCATGATCGGCTGATGACGATCTTGTGCGTAAGGGGCAAATTTGCATATTTCCAAAATTCTAATATGTCAAAACCCACGTCAAAACTGCTCCTGTGTGTGGGGAGGAAGGGGGAGAATGCTTAGGCCTGTCTCAAAGATGAAAAATTATATTATACTACTATATATCATTTATACCACTTAAATGGTGTAAAAGATCGGTTTATCCAGATGGTGTAAATTGCCTATCACAAATCGGGTAAATGGACCTCGAAACACATGGCGCCGTGACCTGGATGCAGATGTGAAGAGATCTGGCCACACATGGGGACAGCTGGAGAAAGGGTAAATTGCCTCTCTACTTTTTTCCCTTTTTGAGCAGTTTTTTGTGTGTGTCTGTCTGTCTGTTTGATGGGAAGCTGACCGTTAAGTGTAACACCATTTTTTCAGCTCAAGTGTCGGTCTGTCTGTCTGTCTCTACAGCACTCGTACAGTACAGTACGCATAGATAAGGTACAGTACACTGCACGTACAGTACAGTACAACTAGCCTACTACGAGTACATACTCGTACAGTACTGTACAGTGCAGAGTACAGTACAGTATTGTAAAGCAGTACATAATCGTACGGTACGAGTAGTGCAGTACGAGGAGTACAGGAGTTCGGTACAGTAACTATAACAATTACAGTAGGCCTATAGTTCCACTGCTGAGTTCACACAGGTGTGCTTTTTCTATTCTAAACCGCATTGCATGGGCCAGTTTAGAGCAAAACTGGCTTTCTACCACGACGGAAAGGCTGGTGATGCGAGATTTTACAAGAAGTCTCTAAGAAGAGAATACCAGCACTCACGGACATGTCGTTTAAGGCACTTTATTGTTTTATGGTTGCCATAGTATGCTGCAGAGCAGACAGCACAACGTATGCGTTTCGGCTGGTGACGCGAGATTATAGTCGGTGTGGTAAAGGCCTTCGCCAGCCGTCTAAGCCCTTACAATGAATTTAAATGTATCCAGACGATTGGTAAGTGGAGTGGAGATAGGTGTAGATATCCTATGGTCTGGCTATGCACGACTATACGTTTCTGCTGCCAACTGAGTCTCCCCCTGTGGGATGGACCATGCTAACCTCCATCATCCATCCCAGAGACATGAGACTCTGTGGTAGCAGCAGCAGCAGCTCAGTAAATCAGTCGGTATAGGGACTTGGCTGTGGAACCGGTGGGGAGGCTGGTTTAGGTCCAACATTGACCACAGCCTGGAGTGTGGAGTGGTAGCTGGAGATGTGCCAGTTCACTGCTGAGGTGCCCTTGCGCTGAAACTCTAACCGCCCCTGGGCCCCGCTACTTGGCAACCCGTCAGTCTGCCATCTCTCCACATTGCATTAGTAAAGTTAATCTTATCTTCTGGAATTGAAGTTGAGCTCAAACTCATTCTGTTAAGGATAGCTGAGAATGTCTGAGGGCTCCGAAGTACATATTTGCAATCTATTTTAGCTGACAATTGCAGTGAGTTACTTTTTTATGGACGTATAGGGCCTTAGTTGTCAGGGTCTGTCTCTGCACGGACCTGCATGTCTCCACCCTGGCCACTCCCTCATTCCATTCCATCACACTGCTCACCTGTCTCCTACTCCCTCGTCAGCCCACCTGTGAACACTTTGACAATTTACCTGCTCCCTATTTAACTGGACTCCTTTACAAACACTCACTGTCAGAACATTTGTCTTCGTCCCTGAGCTGTACCCCTATGTTCCTGGTTCTGTTTCTCCTTGAAAGGTTTGCGTTTTTGGACTTTATGATTTATTGCCTTGTTCTCTACAGTTTTGCCTTTTGGACTTCCTGAGTTTACAGCTACTTTTGTTTTGTTACCCTTACTACCTTGGCTTAAATAAATCTTTGAATTTTGAATCTGGTTTGTGGCTCTGCATTTCTCCCAGCCAACACTCCCCACTGACAGGTAGTTACCCCCCCTTTTGATTTACATCAAAATGGCATGTGAGCACAAACCCACAATTCAACATTTTGGTTTTAAAATGTTGATGTTAATTTTGTATTCATCCTTAGGACCCCAAATCACACCTTGGAAAGCATGAGTGTCATATTTTGACTGCCTGAATAATTTGACCCCCCAGTATTAGGATTAGGGAGGGAGCTCATAATTTTTTATTGATAACGATCACCTTATCAATAAGGCTTATCGAGCCGGGTTCTTATCGAGCCCACTATCGAGCATTTTCTATTATTTTGTGGAAAGACAGGAGACAATACATTCTGTAAAGAACCAGTATCTTTTACTAGGGCCTTCAAATACAGTACATTTCTAACACAGGGGGTCAAATTATGACTACCTGTGGTACTACCTGTGAGTGGGGAGTGTTGGCTGGGAGGAGGAGTAGTACTAAGGCCCTATACGTCCTATCTGGGGGGGGGGGGGGGGGGTAACTACCTGTCAGTGGGACTGGGGAGTGTTGTTTGGGAGGATGAATGAATATCAACATCCTAATACATCCTAATACTGGGGGGTCAAATTATGACAGGAAATTTGCATTTGTGTGACCCCCCAGTCAAAAAACATGTTGTTTGAAATAGACACTCGTGCTTACCAAGGTGTGATTTGCGGTCCTAAGGATGAATACAAAATTAATATCAACATCTTAAAACCAAAATGTTGAATTGTGGGTTTGAGCTCACATGCATTGTGACCATGTTGTAATGCTGTTTTAATGTGCCGTTTTAGCTGATAAGTCCCTTATGGAAAACACAATAAAAAATTGGTTTCACCTTCTTGCATATATGCTTTACCTGTTTTTCAAATTTTAGGTTTTTATCCAAGATAATTCCTAAATATTTTGCTTCACTCATTTCAACAAGAGTTTAATTTTTGATGGCCTTTTTTAGGTCCAGAAACACTGTCCCCACGACATGTCCCTTCGCCAGTCGACCTTTGAACTTGTCAAGTAAGTAGCAGTTAACTGTCTCTGTGGAATGTTTAGGTCTAAATCCAAACTGCTGTGCGTGCAGTAGTTGGTTAGACTCTAAATGTTCAGTTAGTTGCATAGCAACAATCCTTTCCAATATTTTTGAGACAACAGGAAGAATATAGCAATAGGTCTATAATTTCCAGCTAAGTCCTTGTCTCCTGACTTATGGATCGGAGCAATTATTGACATTTTCCAGCTTACATGACATTTACGTTCTTACATTGCTTCCTTATAATGTGTCTGTCAGTCCGCCGAGAACTTTAATCCCACACAAGATATCTCGAAAACAATGTATCTACTGTATTGAGTTTTATTTATCTATTATCTATTTATTTATTTATTATTCTGTTTGACCAGAATGGAACAGAGCCTTCATTAGTATCATCGGTAACACCTGTGAAGGAAGTAGGCAAGAGGCCCAAGTTCTTTCCAAAATGGTGTGTGTGCAAAACTGTGCATATATAGCCCATTTCAGGGGATCCACTGGGTCTGAGCAGCCAGCAGCAGAGTCAGATGCCCCCTCCTCTCCTGGCGTCTGCTGCTGCTGTCCAGCCCTGTTCTCACAGACAAACAGTCCTGCAATGCTTCTCTGGACTCCAGTGTAGAGCAGCCAGGTTCATTATGCATCCTCCCAGGATCCCAACTGTGGAACATTGACAGAGCTTTCAATACAATTCCCGGCCCTGAGCAATGTGTCAGTGAGAGCAGACAGAATGCAGACAGTGTAATTATTGATTGGCTGCCATATGGACCAGCGCCCACATGCCTGGAGAGGTTGATCCTGATCCTGGCTGATCCTCAAGTGTGAGTGTACGTTCAAACTGGCATCAAGTCTGAACAGCAGAAAAACACATGACTTTTTTTTCCTCCAGCGAACCAGACTTGAACCTCATTCCACGGTGATTTGAAATGCAAATTCAAATCAGATTTCTAAAGATGTGTCTCAGTCTGGAGACGTGGACACTGAAGCCTGATTTATAATTCTGTATAAGAAATCTTCGCTCGCTGGAAATGGCGGATCTCCAAGGTCATACCGTGTCGCATTGTGCTCGCATTGTGACATTGTAGATCTGCTATTTTCAGTGAGCAACACTGTTGTAAAACAGAGTTAAGCATTATTCACACCTGGGTCATTATGTCGACTCGTTACCACAGCAAATTCAATTTTGGAAATCAAGTGAGATTTATGTTTATTTATTGCATATTTAGTATTATGGTTAAAACATTGAGAGCTTCTGCTCTGCTGTCTGCACTGCAGACAGTGACGCTGTGTTGTGGGGTAGCTGTGGAAACCCCCTGCCAATGTCGACTAGTTGTCTGTCTGCCTGCCTGCCTTTCTCCTTTGGGGGGGCTGGGTACCTCAGAATTACAGCAAAATTAAAACAAGATATTCAGTCCCATTTTTTTATTCACGCTAAAGTTAGTAGCGTTCCAGAGGCCATGTGACTAAATTCATGTTGCATTCTGTTTGTGCCACCCCACCAGTATGCCAGTTAAACTGTCATGCAAAATGAATGAAATTAACTTTATGGCAGCAATTTCATTTCCAAGCCTGCCGAGTACACTGTACCCTTCAGTGAAAAGGCACAAGAGGACTGGAATCTACTTCTTTTCTTTTGGGCTAGAGCCAATTTGTTTCAAACTAATGTATTATATCAGAGCTGGTATTTTTCTGCTCCAAAGCAAACTCTGACAAGATAATGCTTTATTACTCTGTATTAGTTCTGTGCTACTGCAATAGCCAGTGAATTACAGGATTCAAATGTCATGAAATTATTTCCATATATTAATCTAATCAAATTTAGTCTCCACTTTGGTAGTCCCACCAGCATCAAGCCGGTTTAAATCGGATTTGAAAATAAGACCCTGTGTTGATTAATAATATGTTACCTACTGAATTCACAGCATTGACTCATAATATGTTACTTACCATATATTGGTGAAAAGATTGGCTTTGAAATAAGCTGTTTTTAAGTGATTATCTCTATATGTAATGAGACAAGAATCGTGGTGGTGTTGTATGCCTTATACATAGACTATACTGTAAGTTGCACTCCCTAATATTATTTGACTTAACAGAGCTTGAGTTTACTATTGATACTACGGGAACGATACAAGTTGGAAATGCATGACCCCACTCAGTTATGCAGTACCTGTTGTGTTGTCAGACTACCAGTTGTACCCATCTGTGTCAGCCTGTGTACCTTTATGCCCAATTGCCGATATAGCAATAATATGAATATTTTATCTGAGGATTGGCATTTGGCACTATAGTAATAGATGTTGCATGAAGAATAAGGCAGTCTAATGACATACGCAAGCATTCGGTCCCATTTTAGTCTGCCTCCGAGCAGACGCGAGTTTGAGCAGACATCCGTCAAAATTCCCGGACGAAGAAAGAGTGATGAATCAGACTCCTATAGCGTGGGAAGTTGCATAAGTCTGCATGCATGCGTATGAGCAAAATATGAGCAATCTTAGCGGATGAGGCCCAATGTAGCGGTAAATGCTTCTGACCTACAGTCATTGTTCACAACGTCAACGGTAGACATGTTGAGATAATGTGACGTAATATACCTCCAATCACTGAAGAAATCTTTTTTTTGGTCAACATGGTCAACATGGTTTTCCTCTTATCAAAACATCTCTCTCTCTCTCTCTCTCTCTCTCTCTCTGCCTTCCCCCCCAAAAAAACATTTGAGTACATACCTGCATTCCATATTCCTGTTGTCATGTTAAATGCTTATACTTTGACAGTGAAACAGTCTGCCATGAGTCCATATTCATAATGCATATAATGCAATGTGTTTAATAATATCAGTGATACAGCTGTATTGGTTTTAAAAATAATAATAGTATTTTAGCCATATTGTTTACTATAGTCTGTCGTGTCTACCAAATTCATGCAATTTGAACATAATTCAGCACTATGTGTTTCAATCCAATAGATACAGTAGGTCAATGTGAGGCCCTTTGCTCACTTCACCAAAGTCAGTATATGCTCCCCTTGAAGAAACTGCTGCCCACCCCTGCCCTGAGCCATATACATAATACTGTACAGCTTGTACTGTACATCTGCTATTTTTGAACATTTAAAAAACAGAATCTTGAAAGTGTGAGAACGACATGGTTCCGAAGGCCTCTGGCCTTAATGGCCCCCTTGCTGGGGTAAGAAGACAGTTCTACAAAGGAGAACATCTACTAGCCGGTGGAATGCTGTGCCTTCCCTGACCATTTTTTACAGCCATGCAGCCCTAATATTTCCCGACACTAACTGAGAGAAATGAAGGGATTTTTACTTAAGAGTGGGTGCCTGACCTGTCACGTACTGCACTGAGACACGAGCCAGCCATACTAAAATACATTAGAGCAGCTCAGCTGGGGAATCTAATTTAAGGAAAGGATGGGTGAGAGAGGGGGGAGGGAGGGAGGGACAGGGAAGACAGAGCACTTGCATTTATCTGCAGGATTGGAGTGGCAGTGGCTCAGTATAGAGCCATCGTCTGGTAACCAGAAGGTTCCCGGTTTAATCCCCGGCTCATCCTGCCATATTTCAAAGTGTCCTTGAGTAAAGACAGCAACCACCTCTATAACTGCTCCCGGTGGTTTGCGTCTGCTATCAGTGGGTGAAAGTGAATTGTATATCATTGCTGTCTGGAAGACTGGCACAAACCTTGTATCTTTTTTGTTTATTTATAAAATCATTTTCGTGAATTAATATCCTATTTTATACTTTGTCGTATGACATGTGTCATGCGAAAGTAGTGGGAATTTCCCATCCACAAGCAGTTGTGACATTTTAGATCTTCTACAGTACTTTTGCAACTTTTGAGAAATGTTGAAATGTGTGTCAATATTTTGTCCAATTAAGGGACACACCAGGTTCAAAGGATTATGGATGGTCGGAATGAGATGAGGTATGATGATAAGAGCGCCCTTCACTTCACACGGGTGTGATTTTTTTTTACCATTGGGATAATAGATGGATATTAGCCCAAGAGAGATGTTAATGGTAGGATCACATATAAACCCCTATAAAACATTGCCGGTCAGCAAGTGGATTCATGAATGTATGTATAGTCACTCATTCTTGAGATAAGGGACAAAAATGGAAAAAACATGTCCTACACATAAGAGCCTTATTTATGTTAAAAATTTATTAATTAATAAAAATAAAAGTACTTGCAAAGTTAAATGTAATTGAAGTTATGAAGTGCATAAATGTGCCATTTTATGAAGAAATGTTATGCCAAAAACCTGTTCCTAGTTGAGACCTGTGTCTACAAAATCCATTTCATTTTAATGTTTCTTAAAAAAAAAAAAAATCTGATTTGAAAACAAGTTTTGTCCCTTATCTCAAGAATGAGTGATAGGGGGGCACGGTGGCACATTTGGTATTGCTGTCGCCTCACAGCTAGAAGGTCCTGGGTTCGATTCCCGCTCGGGGCGCTGTGGGTGCTGGCGGCGTGTTTCCTCCTCCGCGTCATCAGTGCCCATACCCGAAGGCGGGGTTGGCGAAAGGGCCTTTCTGTGTGGAGTTTGCATGTTCTCCCCGTGTCCCCTAGGGTAGGTACCCTCACAAAAACATGCAGTAATCCTGGTCTCTAAACTGCCTCCCCCTGGCCAGCCGGGACGCCTGATGGAGGGGAAAGGAACTGGTTGGAATAACGTGTTCATTCCACGCGCTACGTCCAACCAGGGAAACTCACCCCTGTCAGGTGTAAAGGAGCAACTTGGACACTCAAGCATGAAGGAAGCATGAGTTAAGTCCGTTGCTCTCCCTAGGTTGGCGGAGGGTGTGTAGAGCCCAGGATCACATCACAGGATGATTGACACAGGGGTGAAAAATGGGTTACAAAATCGTGGGACAAAAAATATAAATTAAAAAAAAAAAGAATGAGTGATAGACAATATTTTAGGCCAATAAAAACTATTTACCAAATGTCCCACTTTAAACAAAAGAAGCCTGTCGGCTGTAGGACTAATAGGGAACCAATGCTGGTCATCAAATTATTAGCTTAGGAATGCAACAAAAAAGTCAATAATCAAAAGAAAAAAAGTTGTTTTGGGGTAAACTATCCAAACCCATTCAGGACGGGAACCCCCTTTGAATTTCAGTATTTAGAAGGCATTTTTAGAATCAGCCTCAGTCCTAAATGGGTTAACAAGAAGTTAAAGGAAGAACTTCAAAAATATGAACAAGACTAAATAATAGCTACATTGGGTCACGGTTTCCGCTTGACAGCATCAGTATACAGTAACAAGAAATGCAGACAAAGGGAGAGTTCAATTCAGCTCACCCATATCCTTGCAGCGGGAGTGCATGGCAAGGCTCTGAGCTATAGGGGACGGGAGGGAATCAATGATGAAGGGCCTCCGTGTCAGGGTTTGCCGTTGACCTCTAACACTACATCATGTGCCTGTCATCGCCACGATCTCTCCGAGAGCTTGGGAGTGACAGCTAACCTTACTCTCGCAGCCAGGTGTTCATATTTCATCCATTCTCTGTTGGGATTATATAGCAGCCCCATAGGAAATAGACGCACGCACAAGTGACTCCCGGCGGCTGGGATATAACAGCCCGCCGTCTCGACATTAAACAAATAAACACTGGAGGTCGCGACCTGTCTGGGTCTGAATGACAGGCACGCCACCCGGCCCGGCTGGGTGTCCCCATGGCAACAGCACACTGTTCATATTCTGGCCTTTGACCAAATTGTCTATAAAACACACAGAATCCCCCCCCCAGGGGCTGTGAGAGACACAATAAGGAGGGGGGGGGGGAGACAAAAGCTTTGCAACCACTCACAACAGTTTTGCGTTCCCTCACAAGTGTTAATGCATTTAATAACATCTCCACGCAAGACGTCTGCAAGAGGAGGCATAAGTCATGGGTCTCATGGGGAGAGTAGGTCCTTTATACACGTCGGGAGTGTGACGAATAAAGGAATGTTAATTTGGTGATGCCTCACTCGCACAGGTTGATTATTTTTTTCACTGTGACAAATCGACATGATTAAAAAGAAAAAGAAAAAAGAAGATGCAGCTTCATTGCCGCGTAGTATTGCCATTCTCTGTGGATGTGCCGACACAAACGGCTCTTTAGATTAATGTGAATTAATCTCACAAAATAAACACTCTTAGTGTGTAAGGATTTATATATAAAAAGATGGGTTATATGGAAAGGATATATATATATATATATATATATATATATATATATATTGCTCCAGATCTGCGCCGTGCATCAGTGATGGAAAGATTGATGCCAGCTTTAATCACAAGTCCTGACCTATAGCATGGGAGAAACGAGGCTCTGAGACAGACATGGCCATTAGAGACTTTGACAGCCATGTCTATAGTTAATTAGAGGACCAGGCCCGTGAAAACAGCTCAAATTCCTTGTAAAACACACTAGCGCGGTGCTCGCTGCACAGACTGCTGCAGGGGGGGTCACACTGGGTGGGTCATATTCGCCCCATGAAGTTTCCATGTATGCATGGTGTGGATGATTGACGGCTGACCACATGAAACCCAGGGTGTCAAGCCAGACTGTAGACTCCCATAATGTTGCCTAGATTCTAGGCCAATGGAAGCGCTGAAAACGTTCCGGGGTCAAATGTATGTCCCGCCTCCCCGCCACTTACATTAGTGTAAATAAAATGTATCGAAGTATACATTATAGCTTGCTGCTTAACATAAATGGAAAGTATATTTAAAGATGAACGGAAATGACGAGCAGATGACAGCTGCTTTTCTCAGCTTTTGGGAGGTACTTCTAGACTAGTAGTGACATTTTATTGTAGGCCTATCCTGTTTTCTGTGGTGTACTTTAGTTTCACTAGAAATCCCCAGTGTTTTCTGTTTAACCTCCTAGTTGTCTGCGTTGTCTGGACATACCTTGTGGACTATTGTGAATTTGTGTCCTGTTTGCCCCAGCCAATCCCTGTGTCGATTGTCTTTGAAGTTTAAATTTCACCATGTGTCTAATGTGTTCCCTGCAGTGATATGCCTGTTTTTGTTTCTGCGATTGTTAATCAGATTCTTGTAACTGTGTTTTCTCAGTTTTGCCACAGTGCGCTGTGAGGCCTGAAGAATAAAGACCCGTTTGAGTTGGAGTCTGATCGAGTTTTCCTGCATTTTGGCCGAGCTTAGAAAAATTCTGACATTTTGAGCTTGCATGGCTGTTCTCTGCAAATATATTTGGTGTAGAGGGGGGGAAAGGGAGAGGACCAAGTACAGAGCCCTGGAGACCCCAGTCAATTAAGTATAGGGTTACAAATGTTACCAAGTGGACCCCTAACGGTCCATTTGATTACATTTGTGCACTCTCTGAGATACGAATGGTTAAATCCCACTCAAGGTCCTGTGGTTCCACTTCGACTCTTGACTGTGGCTGTGTCCTCATCTGCTCCAGGCAGCGGCATAAAGTATTATGGCGATTGATTTGTGGACTTTATTGACCCTTGATCAAGTAACTCTTCATGGAATAGAAAAACCTATTTTTTATTAAGGGCTAGATCACATAAGAAAAAGCGGCAGAAAAATGTCAAAGCGGCACTATGTAACTTAGCTCAATGGTAAAAAATCATGTGTGAAGTGAGGGGCGCTCTTATCATCGTACATCGTCTAGGCGACGTAAATTCTCCATTCATTGTTAATGGGAATTTTGTGTAGGACAAAAATACTGATTTGCTCGTCCTACCCTCAAAAGTCACACCAGTGTAAAGTGAGGGGTGCTCTTATCATCATACATCATATCATTCTGGCCAATCACAATTTGTGTCCTCGCTTCTGTCTTCAATGTTTGTGTTTACACAATGTTCGTGTTTACAAAAAATGGTCATTCAATAATGACAGATCCATATTGGAGCTGGGACACTGCAGTGTGGTCTAATGTTATGCTGTCTTCTAGGAATCCTGATTATCAACAAATTCATTACAATTCTGTTCATCGAATGTACTTGTCCCCCCAGTTTATGTGCTATGAGGATTTTAAATAATCCCAACTGCACATTCTGCACTTCGAACACCATAGGAACATTCTTCCATATGGTTTGGGAGTGTTCTCACATGTGTTCTCACATTTTGGAATATGGTTGCTGCTAATCTTTCGATACTTTTACAAATTAACATTACACCCTCTCCATCTTTATTCATATTTGTATCCCAATTGCCATTAAATAATACCCGTATCCGTGTCTTCTTTGCTGGCGTAATGGCCGCAAGGAAGAGGGTTGCTACACGCTGGAAACCTCCTCATACATTGAACCAATGGGCTTTGACCTTTTTAGATATCATCTGGAGATTGCACGGAGCGAAAGGGAAAACATTAATATTTGGTCTAGTATTGTAGATATGGTCAAGGACATGATTTAGTCTTTATTTTCCTATTGCACAGTGGTAGGAATATTGGCACAAGTGTGCATTTTGTGGCACCATGGTCCCGGGGGGAGGGGTGGGTGGGTGGGATTGTTTTTGTTTTTGTGTTCCTTTTCTTTTGCTGCTGTATTTTGGTCATTCATTTATGGTGTTTGATTGTGCTATTTTTAACAAAAATTTTATAAAAAGCCCATTCAATGTCAATGGCATTCAATGTTTGTGTTTACACAAACAATCAAAGCTGGACATAGGAGGGGCTGGCGCCCCTACAAAAAATCAGTGATCACACAGGTTAATTAATTCATAACATTGTGCCAGTTTAACCACCTTAATAAGTTCAATCCATAGACTGTAAAAAATATGGACAAAGCGTTCCCCGGGTCTAACATGAACGTAAAATGAAGCCTGTAATAATATGCTAATTCCTGATGTAAGTCGCCATCTTTCTAGATCCGTTTGGTACCAGCTGGCCATTGGCTGGCTCCGTTTTGTACCAGCTGGTCATTGGCTGCCCAGACAACGAGGCGGGACTTCCCCCCTTCTTCTCCGTTGGTTTTTATTTTGACTCGAGTGGGAGGAGAAGACTCTTGAGTGGGAGGGGAATCCCGATCATAGACTGTAACGGTAGCCACGCCCCTCAGAACATACGCGACTTTATGGTCATTTTTTTAATTAATGGGACCATAATTTTCCAAAAAGAATATTATGACATTAGAAATGAGACTTTAAACTAGTGACTGGAAGAAGAAAGTATTCATGACCATGTTTATTAAGGTAATACAGTCTAGGTGAAGTTGGGCCAAAATACATGGGCCTCTATGGAGCTATGGGGCTTTTTGGGTACAGTCCAGCGCCACAACAGGCCATTATATGAACTACCGATTTCAAATGAGGCTTCACGAAATATCTGGCTGACTGCCCCCCTGGTTCAATCACAAAAAACAATGTCCCTAACCGTAACCCTACCTTGAGCTCACTAAAACTATGCCTAAACCAACCTCACACTAATGTAACATTTATTGCATTGGCTATTGAGACGCAGGACTAATGGACTGCCGACAACTCAAGTGGGTGTTCTATTACACAATTTAGTCAGGTTTGAAAACAAAGCTATTTCAGACTTCAGAGTGAGCGTCATTATATTTAACAACCGACCCTTTCATTTTGTCTAGAACTAAATTTGATAAAAGGTCCATTACACTTAATATTAGTAGAAACAAAAATATGTCATTCTTTTAAAGTTAATATTTGTATTCAAAAGTCTCTAACGGCTCATGTTAGTCTAGAAGTCTCGAAAGTGTTTGTGGCTGCATGGACATATTGGACAGGGGAAACTGTCCAGACTTTCAAGATGGAGATGTACTAAGGATTAATGTATACAAGCAGCATATCCACTGGCCTGCATTTACTCTGCAGAAAGGATTGTGCTGAGCACGGAACCGTTATTGCTTCTTGGCGCTCTACTGTTCTTTTCTTGGCCCTCCAAGGCATGTTTTTTCATGCCCTGGCACAACAAGCGTCCCCATTAGGCAGAGAGAAATATCAGCATTTTGTTCTTTTTATATACCCATTCAGGGAAAAAAGAAAAGTTCTGAGGGGGTATTCAATGGGAAATTGTCCCATAGACCAGCGGTTCCCAAACTTTTCCGTGCCAAGTACCTTCAAGTAGTCTATTGTCTCTGGCCCTATTGTGAAATGACTTAATAAGGAAAATAATCTACAAGCTTACATGCATAATGACTCATACAGCTGCTTTTTATAGCTGTTTCTATTTTCGACAGGACCGAAATAGGGATGCCAGTTTGCAAGCTTTGAAAACCACAGCCGTAGACCACCCATGCTCTCGCACACACGCGCACACACACACACACACACACACACACACACACACACACACACACACACACACACACACACACACACACACATAGCGCATACATCTCCAGTAGCACTCCACCACTGGCTCCACGGCCCACACAGCCCACATGGCCAACATAATCATTGTGTGTTGCAGTGCATTGTCCTGTGTCTCTGGATTGACCCCTCTCCCATCATCCCCGGAGGGTTTGCTGTTTTCCAGCCAAATCTCGCCTGTGCAGTCAGTTGTAACTCCAAGACAAAGAAATAAGTAAATAAATGTCTAAAACCAGCATGGATTTTCAGACTAGGCCATTCTTTCTCCAGACCGCGCAGTTTTGCAGGCCGTGTTGTGGGCTCAAACCCAGTTACATAATGCACATTAAATGGCTGGAAATAGGGCACTGGGAAGTCGTTGGATCACGCCAGATACCAACAAAAGCAACAGCGGATTTCCCTCTGAATGAACTCTCCTGAAATATAATATTTTTTTTGGTCTGTGTTTATTTTCTATCCATTTCATGTTCCAGTGATCTCACATCCTCTGCTCGTCCCGGAGCAGAGGCCCAGAGCAAAACATATGAGTAGTTATGGACTGACTAATTAGAGCATGAGAGCGCTACGGGGATTCACGTTCATTTTAAATTGTGATTGTGTGCTATCATTTACATCCCTCCCTCGTGTGTGTGTGTGTGTGTGTGTGTGTGTGTGTGTGTGTGTGTGTGTGTGTGTGTGTGTGTGTGTGTGTTACAAGGACCACATCAAAACCCTCCTGAAGAAGTGTGACATCAGACCACCAGCGCTGGAGTCCCTGGCTGTTGATCTCCACATCTGGAGCTCTACCTGCCACCAGGGAATCGCTCACCTTCAGGAGAAGTTCACAGAGAGGAGAGCACAGCGGTGTGCACAGTGGCACCAGCGTACCAGGGGTCCACCGACCACCGCTGCTGCCTTCCCCTGCCCCTCCTGTGACAAAATATGCGGATCACGCATTGGTCTGAGCACTGAGCAGCCACCAGCGGCTATGCACAGACGACAGACACAACAGTGATCATCCCATGAACCATATTTGGAGCAACGTCATCATCGACATCGATGGACTGCCATAAGCAAAGTAAGTAAGTAAGTGTGTGTGTGTGTGTGTGTGTGTGTGTGTGTGTGTGTGTGTGTGTGTGCGCTCGTGTGTTGGTGTTCATTTAAATATCAACATTAATTAACGAGAAATGTATGTTGATGAAGTGTAATGCAGTCAAGCATTTATTCCAGCTGTGAACAAATTTCAATATGAGCAGCAGCAGACATCTCTTTACCAAGGTAATCTTAAATACTGTTTGTCCGTCTGTCCGTCCCTAGTGTGTGTATGTGCGTATACATATGCATATAGAATTATATTGGACTGAAGGGAGACCGTGGGGCAGGCTGTTCGGGCAGACCTCTGATGTCACTCCCTGCCATAACCATCTATCCATCTACTTTCTCAAATGAATCTGCAAGAACCTAAATTCTCGTGATGCCTCGCAACTCCAAATGCCCCAATTAGCATCTTCCCTGTTGGATTTATCTGTGCCTCGCATCACTTTTGTCCCACCCTGCTAACTGAGGTCCTCTAGACGGAGAAAATTGGTTAGCTTCATTTCAGCATCAGGATGTTGAAATCACGGGGGAAGCTTGTTCTGGCAAAGTGTGGCCTAATTGTGTAATTCCCCACAGACTACTGTCCGGTGTGTTATTATTCAGAATCATCTCTATAGCGCCCTCCGATAGACATTTATGGAAAGGCTTTTATAGGCCTCCACACACAGGAGGTCATTTCATTGAACGATTCAATTGCTTTAAATCTAACTGCATGTTCCAGAAAAAGTTTCACTTTTACTCATTACACATTTATTAGATGTAAATGTTATCTGACTAACTTAGAGATTCTTCTGACAGAATGTCACCAGGGGTACAATTGATTGATATCTATTGACAAAATGCATATGCAGGAAGGAACATTATAAATATCTGTCAAAGTGATAAAACACTAACGCTCAAGATCTTACTTCCATTGTGGTCCTTTTACAATGTATGTGAAAGTCCATACCCTATCCAGGGCACATTGGCATATATCCCTTTCACAAGCATATGATTTCTTCGCATTATTATGTCACTGGTAGACAGTGGTAGGTGGGTTTCTGAACTCTCCAACGCCCTCCTCTTTAGACACAGACCGAGTAGAAACAAATGGTATACCATATTATAATGAGCATTAGCCACGAGGAATTTTATGAAGATAGGTTGAAAATTGGTGAAATTGTCCTTTGGAGCAGGGGTGGACAATGGAGAGGGCCACATGCACTCACTCCAGAGGGCCACATTGCATATTACTGTCGTAGCAAAAATAGCCGATCTACAAGCTCAAAACCTGTCGCAGTAGCTTGTAGATCAGCTAATTTTGAAATCCTGAATAATGTTTTTCTATTTTTGAATTGGAATCCTGAAAAGAAACATTTGTATTGAATTTCAAATGCATTTATTTATAGTTATGTTGACTTTATGAACTAAATACAAATACATTGGACATAAAATTAAAGACAATAACATTTTAATACTAGTAATTGGCTGAAATCAATAATAGGCTATGTATCAGTATTCTGATATTAACCTGCTGTGGGCCGCATTAAATGAAGGTGAGGGCTGTATGTGGCCCGCGGGCCGCCAGTTTCCCATGTAGCTTTACAGTATCAAAAGTAAAAGTAATCAAGTAAAAAAAGCAAGTGCACTAGTATTTGTTTACCCCAGTATTTGTTTACGCCCTGCTTCTTCACTGACATTTGACACTCCTCCCGTGGTCACACTCAAGGGTTCTGCCACCTTCCAGATTCCAATTCAACCTGTGGCCATATAGTCTGCTTTGAATGGGTCAAATGCAGTCTGAACCCATGCTCAATGGCCCATGTCAATCCCGCGTTTTTGTGTCTGCAAAGGGTAATTAAAATGTTGTCCGTGTCACTATGGCCAAGCATCAAACAGTGTGGTGTCAGTTTGTCATGGCCGATCATGTGACTGGGTTGAGAAATGGTCCTTGATGTGATTGAAAACGGTGAGTCACAAAGACAACGTGTTAGTCCAGTGGGGGGTGAATTCCCTCTAAGAAAAACTGAGAAGAACCATATTAACTCTCAAATCAAATTCCCATCCAGTGGTGCCGTCTCTACTGAGAAAATGGGACATATTTCTGTCTTCTTTTCTATGTCAATCTACAAGAAATGCATTTTCTGCCTGGAATAATAATAATAATTATAATAATAATGGCATCCTGTCAGCGACCGGGTGTGATTTTTACGGGGGCCAGTTTCGAAGATAGAAACTCCAGTCTATAGAAATGTAATCAAAGGATAATGAGCACATCACACAGCTCTGCATGAATCACATGTAATTCACTGTATTAGTGATTCATTGAGTTGATTGAGTTGGAAAGGAAAGAAAGAAAGAAAGACAGAAAGAAAGAAAGAAAGAAAGAAAGAAAGAAAGAAAGAAAGAAAAGAAAGAAAGAAAGAAAGAAAGATACCGGTAATTACGCTGGCCTTGTTGGAAATGTGATAATTTCTACTGGCAGAGAGTAAAGCTTCAATGAAATTATTATCACAATCTGATGCCAGGGAGGAGAAGAAAAATGGATGGACCTTGGGAACATAATGGCAGATCTGCAGAGGAATGATGAATGGGCGTCTTCTATAATGGCCTCTCTGCTGCGTGGCTAGCATGCATGCAGAGGCTGCTTGTCCCTTTGGAAGGGAGAGAGGAATGCAGCCAAATCCTCTCCTCTGATCCTATTGATGGCCCAAACTGAGCTCTGATTGAGAAGGTAGTCGCTTCAGAGAGCACGACTCCCTCCTGTATTTCTCACTAATGCAGTTCCTCTTGAGCCTGAAAAGATGTCATTTGCTCCCGGTGGTGTCTCAGACAGTCACAGCCTTTGCGCTAAAACCCTTGCGAGTTGCATTGTAATGTTGAAAAGACAACCTGAATACAAGCGAATTGCTTAGATTGGGGTTTTTTCCCTTTTTTTTGAGGGATGAAGGGGTCAAGACATTTTGAAAATCAATAAACAGATAAGTCACCACTAGGTGGTATAGGATGTCATGCCTTGTGTTTACCCCGGTTGAACAGAAACACATGCTCCCCTCCCCCCAGCGCACGCACGCACACGCACACACACACACACACACACACACACACACACACACACACACACACCGGTGCTGTGTGTTACACAGCGAATCACATGGCTGGCTCACATAAGTGCTTCCTCTAGAGGGCTGAGGAAGTGTGTGTTGCTGTGTTGCTGTTTGATGATGGTGCACTGATGCCAGGTGACTTTCATGGCCATTTGATTAGCTGATAACAAACCAATGTGGAACATTAAAGTTGTTTTGTTGATGGTGCAGCTAGTGCAGTCTCTCTTGGGAAGCTACGGTGACCTTCATGATGATTTAGCCTATAACAAGCTAGTTTTGGTGTAAGTGTAGAGTGCTGAGAGAAAGAAATTCATGGTGGACCAAGCAAGGTAAAACGGTCAAAAGTATTTCAAGGTGCAGGCAAACTGTTTTGTCATGTGGGAATTTGTTGGCAAGCTTCCGTCGGGAAAATCACTTTTGGTCTCAGTATAGAAAGTCAAAACAGTAAAAACTAGGGATACCTCAATTTCTGTGTTAGCCGATGCCGATACCGAATACAGATACCAGTGTCGTGATCTCAGTCAATACAGTAAATATTATGATACAATAATGAATCATTCCAAACCCTAACCTATATGCAGAGCAGAATTAAGACGATAGTAGGCCTACCCATTCATTACCAAAGTTAAGAAGAGAGCATTTTCATTTTAATTAATAACCACCTAAAAGAAAGCAACCCAGACATGCCATTAGTCAGCTGGTCCAGGGACTGTGTACAAACACAAGCCAGACGGAAAACCCATTGGACTTTACCAGATCATAAGAAAACAACCTGACATACTGGAAAGAGACAACCCAAAACCAAAATGGAATGTTATCTAACCTATCCTAAATAAGGAATGCTGCTAATTGTCCCAAAGGTGACTGCAAAATATTGCTATTTGTTATCCCCTCCAACTATATACTTTCCCCATTTCTTTTTCTTAAATTGTTCTTATTATGTTTGGATACTTCTCGTGCCAATAGAGCTGCTCTGGATTTATTTTATTAAGTAGGGCGGTGCCCATGGGGCAAGGCCTTCTTGGAACGACACAAATTGGAAATGAATGCCCCACCCAGTTATTATGTCAGTGTCCCTTTTATGCCCATATATGGAGTTCTTTATCAGGCATGCCCAAATGTGGAGTCTATGCAGATGTCAGAATGATGTCAGAACAGGCCAGCACCAGCCATGGACCCTGGGCAGGGGCCCTGTCCAGAGCCCGGGCAGAGGCCTTTTGTGGCGGTTCTGGACAACCGTGGGTCCGACCAACTCGACACCGGCCACTGCACTCCCTGTGGGGGTGTGGAACACACGTGTCAAATTTGAAGTCAGTGGGGCGAACGGTTCTCGAGTTACGTGGATTACAACAGTACACACACACAGACAGACTTGGTGCATTTATAGATTAGATACAACATACACAAAATACAGTGTACTGTGCGTTCAAGGCAGAAGAGTGCAAGGCCAGTTCATTTGTATAGAAGATTGCAACAAGTGTGTTTTTCTTTTGTGGCATGCATGTACAAAAGGAAATTGCACAATTGTGCAGGTCAATTAACCTTGTCAGAGTGGGCATAGATAGTAGATAGATAGTACTGCATACTAGACTAGTTGCTATAGGTTCAGTTAGGACATAGTGATAATGTGGTATAAATGACTTGAGACAATACAAATGAAATCGTCATCTTGACTTATATAATCATGCACACCCGTGTGAAGTGAGGGGCGCTAATATATTAAAGTATAACTCATGTTGCTATGATATGGTGATGTAATGGTGATGAAAAACAAACACAGACAAAACAAACATTAAACTCTCTTTATTGTTAATGGCATTTAATGTTTGTTTAGCTAAAAACAAACATTAAACCTGAGGCGATAGCGCCCCTCAATAATTACCTAACAAGCTAAAAAGTGCAAAAATAAATGAATGCACCAGCACGCATTCAAATAGTTCAGTAATAGTATCACACGCAGTTTCCCTCTGGGTGCACGCAGGTATAAAATGGTGAAATCAGCCTTGAAAATGTGGAAGTGGAAGTGGAAAGGCATGGAAGAGAAACGGAAAATTGATTATCGGTGGGACGGAAGGGTAAGGGAAGGTCGTGGGAGTGGAATGGATGTTAGACGGAGACTATTTTAGTCCCCTGAACTGGACTAAAATAAATCTTTATAGTCCAGTTCAGGGGTATCTTATCTTCTTGTTTTTGAGGGGCGCTATAGCCCCTCCTATATACAGCTTTTCGTCACAACTCATGTCACATTTGCCATTGACAATGAAAGGAGAATTTACATCATAAGTGTCTGAGCAGCTTTTTTAAACACAGTGCAACTGTTTTAATTCAGCTCGGGCTGATAAGAGCTAGCGCCCCTCACTTCACACGGGTGTCCCAGTGGTATCTTGTTGTGACCAGGTACTTATCCTTGTTTCATTATTCTTATTTTCCACATGCATCTTGTTTAAAGGTGTTAAACAGTTTTTTACAAGCGTAGCACTCACGCTGCTTAATGATTCGAAGGGCCTATAAAACACACTATGCTCATGAAGTTCACAGACTTCACTCAGGGTGGGGCTCAGACCCGATACTAAACTCTGTTTGGTCAACTTTAAGTTCATTGCCGCTCTTCTCTGGCATGAAGTAAGACGTAATTATTACTACAGTAAAATTAAGCATAATATCATAATATTTTGACAAGGGGTAACATCCTCCCTTCTTAAACCTTTTAACCTTTTAAACCTTTTTAAATAGTTTTAATAGTTTTCTAATAAATATGTCTGAACTTCTTTCTGTAAAGCGACTTTGGGTACCCAGAAAAGCGCTATATAAATCGTATATATTATTATTATTATTATTATTATTATTAAACCTATGCACTGTCTTCAGGTGCAGGAGACATGCTTGCAGGGTTGTGTTCCGGGGTGAGGGGTTGCGGGGAACAAGCTGCAGTCTCCTACAGCATATGGGACTAGGGAAGGGGGTATCAATGGTATCACTGCTACTGGTGAGTGGGGGGCCCGGTGTTCCAGCATCCCCTCCTCAACAGCAGTGCTTGACTGTTTGTTTACAGTTATCCATCTGGCCCACACTACCACACACACCCCCTGGAGCTGTTAGCCTCCAGGTTGTCCTCGGCTGCCCCTGTAGACCCTTCAGGCTTAGCCCGCTGATATATGCAAATACATCAGCAAGCTTGAGTCCGAGCACAGGATTATGTATCCATGTTGTCTTTCTTGATCAAAGCAGACAAATTTGATGGATACAAATTAATTGTATTAAATGTATGCAGCAACTTAAAGAGATGAACTGCAACCAGGGCTGGCACTAGGCAATCAGGCGCTCTGGGCAAAATAATGAAAGTGCAACCTTGGACATGTGATAAAACACCTCATATTACTTTCAGCTATTTAAAACCATTATGTTGTTAACTTAACAACAACATTGAGTGTAGGTCATAACAAAATACAACACCATCGACCACACATAGTGCTACAGGTACAAATTCATATAGTCTATACAGCAAAGGTTTCCCAGTGAGTGAGATATTATCGAGTGAGATATTATCTTTCACTATGATCAAATCATAGTGATAATGAATATCTGTAGATTATATCCACGATTATTATTATTATTATTTATTTCTCTGTTTTTTAAGAAAAGGTTCTCCATTCGATATCTCTGCTGAGGGATTGACTGAGTCTTTGTTTTGCAGGACAATATTGTTCTTCAGCTGCTTTGGGCTCCATAATTAACAAGCTCTATTCTGACTGTGTCTGAGATGCAGTGTCTGAACTGGTAGTCAGAAAGCTTAGTCAGTAAGCTATAAAAGGTAGGTCAGCAGCCAAACCCACCTGCTCTTCTCTCTGTCTCACTATACTCTTCACCAAGTTCACCCACAGCAGTGTTTGCTGGCTGTGCTGCTGTCTTCCTTCCACTGCTATACCTGTGAGTCCCAGCCACACCACTCTCTTCACCTGCTGCCGTGGGCTCCATTTTTTGACGTTGGTAACGGTAGCCACAGCCGGCAACCTGTGAAAAAAACTTATTAAACAATATTTTGTTAATTTAGGATGTACTTTCAGGGCTGTTCTCTTTTTTAATCTGCATGCCCAGGTGGTTTTCTTTTGTTAGCTACAGTAGCTTGCTCTGTGTGTGTGTGTGTGTGTGTGTGTGTGTGTGTGTGTGTGTGTGTGTGTGTGTGTGTGTGTGTGTGTGTGTGTGTGTGTGTGTGTGTGTGTGTGTGTGTGTGTGTGTGTGTGTGTGTGTGTGTGTGTGTGTGTGCGCTCGTGCGTGCGTGCGTGCGTGCGTGCGTGGTGTATGAGTGGCATGAATGGATCAAATCTGAGCCTGTCTGTTGAAGACCACAGTGTGGCTGAGGGCACCAAGCAGCAATATCCTCATCTCCTCCTCTACCGAGTGTAAAATTACACTGCTTCTGTCTATAGTGCAAGTGTCCTGTTGACAGAAACGGTGACAGTGTGCCAAAATCACACGGCATCCTTGGTTCAGTTCAGTCAAGCACAAAGCACCACAGAAACAGAGACAAATAGCACACTGTGCAAGTGGGCCAGTCAGTGGACCCCGGCCCGCGCGTTGGGAATCCATGCTTTATCGCAGTGCTTCTCAAAGTCGAGTTCGAGGAGGAGGAGTCCTGCAGGTGTTCCCTCTGCAAAATTATAGCTATATAGTGTCTTCCCCTGAACAACCACTTTTACCCTATTTTATGATTAGGCTATTAAAATATAGCATTCACAGCAGACCAGGTCTGCAGCCCCTACAGAGCATGTATAATGGTCCGCAGTTTAAATATAAATCTAAGCTCTCAGTTAAACTATAACATCTTGTATCGTTACTGTCTATATAACCCAGTGGTTCACAAAGTGGGGTCCGGGAACCCCTAGGCTAGGGGTTCTTGAGAGTGTTCTAGGGGGTCACCAGCTAAATGATAATTAGGAACCAAATGGACCCTTATGGGTCTGTAACTCAGAGAGGTACACTCTCTGAGTTACAGACCCATAAGGGTGGCAGCGGGGGGCAGTGTCTTGAATGTACAGGGTTTGATGAGGGCCCAGGTCCCTCATCAAAATGACTCCCTGCTCAAATAACTTTGGGGCAGTCCCGTCATCTGCCAGGCGGCGCCTCTGGCGTTCCCTGGCCAGACGACGGCGCCGCTCGTCGGCAGTCTCGTCGTACTGCCGGGGCAGATCGCCGTGTGCACGGCTGCACGCATCCACCTGTGGTGACGTCAGACTGTTGGGCGAGTTGCTTTGGCATGGGATCAACTTTGACCAAAAAAATGAAGAATATAATTCTGGTAAGGCCGGACGATGCTATGGTGCTGCACTTCTATCCTACATGTATTGTTCACAGAAGCACGTGTGCAGCTGTTTCCAATGCAGGCTCATTAGACGGGGCTCACACCAGGACTAATGATATGGTGATGGATGTGATCTCCGTCTGGCTTTGAATTGGGACCAGAGCTCGTCAGCAACAAGACGTAACACAGACAGACGAACAATTTGAACCCTATAGTGTCCCTATTCTGGGGGCGAAGAAAATATAAATATTTCGTGTTGAGTCCAAACAAAGAAAAACTTTCCGTAAATGGCATTGTTTTTTGCTTTCAACTCATTTGCATGCAGGCATAAATAAGCGGAAGCTGCTGTGTTTTCATTGTTTGATGTTTATATTTTTAGGGACAACAGCAATGCATAACATGACCATATATTTGTACATATCTGTCATCTGTCAAAAGTTTAAAGCACAAAAAACCTTGAGAGCTTATTGAGGGATGACGAGTGCATTTTCCCGCCGACAACACCCAGTCCGACTCCGACTGCCCACTTGCCGCTGCCGGAGAATGAATGCACTCGCTCCTTCTGGGAGGCTTATTTCCATTGTGGTCCTTTGAGTGCAAATGTGTTGGGTAGTAGCAGATACCTTAATGAACCTACTGTATAATCATTATGTCCAGCACCTGCCTACTATAGATAGGATTGGACAGGGAAAAAAACAATCATTATAAATACAATTGTAATCTTCAG
The DNA here is from genome assembly GCF_964188405.1 of Protomyctophum parallelum. Classification (NCBI taxonomy): domain Eukaryota; kingdom Metazoa; phylum Chordata; class Actinopteri; order Myctophiformes; family Myctophidae; genus Protomyctophum; species Protomyctophum parallelum. Next base: position 19,961,116 of record NC_139713.1, read on the forward strand.
TAGTACACTTCTGCTGCACAAGCACGTACTGCTGTTAATTGGATCCTATACTCATACAAGGATCGTGTATTATTAGCAATGATGCATTACACGGCAACGCTGCAGCTTCAGAAAGTAGGTTGAAAACATGCAATTAATACCCCTACATTCACAATACTTTAGACCAGGAGACCGGAAAAGCAGCGCATGGTCGCAGCAGCACGTCTTCTGACGATCAGTTCTACCGAGATGTGTGTAATTCACATAACGTTCTACTCTGTGCATGGGGTTCATTGTCCATTCTGCTTCATTCCCCTGCTTCTCAGACAAAGGGCTGTGCAGATGACTGAAGTAATCAAGGGAAAGGTCCCCGTCCCCCCCCCTCCACCCACCCTCACCCCAACATCCCTATACATTGGCGGGCCCCCCGCCTTGCCACTCACTCTGATTTAGCTGCTAATTAAGGGAGTGCTTTGAAAGGGTTAGTGGGCCTTGTGCGGGGACACATAAAACCATGAGCCTTTCCTTTTTTGTGTTATAGACTCATGCTGCCACAGCATAACCTTCACAGCTTCTCGGCGAGCAGGCAAAAATGTCTGTCGAATGTTTTTTGCTGTTTACATAATAAATAATAATAATGTGTACACTTACAATTTAGGCATTTAGCAGATACATGTGATACATGAAGGAAGAGGAAGAGATGAGGATGGCTGGGTGAAGCGAGTACGGATTGACTTTGTGTTTGAGTAGGGACGCGCTGTGATTGGCCAGTAGACACTTTTGAGTGGCAGTCGGGGCGAACACTCTCACCAGAAATGATTTACTATTCTGTGCCTATTGGGTTGCACCTCGAAAAGGTGAGCAACACATAGGTGAACACGGACATTGCTGTTCCTTGGAGTGGTTGCACCACTCAAAAAGGTTTGCACACGGTATGAAACAAGTTAGCTTTTTTTTTATTCCAAAGTTTTCTCAGGCGAGACGTATACAGTGACGTGACATTTTGGTATCTTCTAGCTGCAGTGTGACATTAGCTTTGGAAAGAGGGGGAACAGAAGAGAGTGTCAGGCGGGAGCAAGGAGGAGTGTAAAGGATAGCCAGAGAAATAGGTGACTGGGGGAGGATAACAGGAGTGAGAGAGTCTACTTACAAGGAGAGAGAAGCAGGTGGGAGAAATGGGATGGGGAGAGAGAGAGAGAGATAGAGGTAGAGGCCACATCAACGTCCGAGGCCTTAATGCCTTAATGCACATTAGGGTGGCTGTGGCTCAGGAGGTAGAGCAGGTCGTCCAATGATCCCTGGGTCGGCGGTTTGAATCCCGGCTCCTCCTGTCCACATGTCGAAGTGTCCTTGGGCAAGACACTGAACCCCACATTGCCTCCAATGAGTTGGTCGGAGTGAGCTTGCCACCCATTGGTGTGTGAATGTGGGAAGTGAGGACGCTGGCGTCGACTGTTCGCTGGCGTTGACTGTTCGCCGCTTCACCCCAATGTATGATTGAATGAACCATTGTAAAGCGTTTTGAGCACTTGGAAAAGCGCTATAAAAATGCAATTCATTACAACAGAAGACATGGGCAGCTTAGGCAATTTCATGGAGTCCGAGAAGATGGCGATAATCCAGTTAAATTGAAGAATGGGAATGTCAATGGATCCTTGTTCATCCAGCTATTAATCCTTTTATACATCCTCGCACATGCATAGCTTTATATGGTTAGAATTGACTGGGGATAATACTTTATTCAATACAGCCCTACTGATATACCCTTTCTTGCTACTGGGATGATGGTGATGCTGTTGTTAAATATTTGGTCTTGATTGTGTAGGATGGGACACAAAAAGCCTGTTGGTATCTGTATTTTAAGCTGCAGTGCCTCAGGGATGCTTGGCTGTGAATAGTTCTTCACATTGCATTGAACCTTTCTAGTTTTATCGGAATGACTAAATGGGATGAGACAAGACAGCCACAGAGGTTTAACAGAGTGTGCCTTTCTCTAACTGCGTGTGTGTGTGTGTGTGTGTGTGTGTGTGTGTGTGTGTGTGTGTGTGTGTGTGTGTGTGTGTGTGTGTGTGTGTGTGTGTGTGTGTGTGTGTGTGTGTGTGTGTGTGTGTGTGTGCGTGCGTGTGCGTGTGCGTGTGTGCGTGCGTGCATGTGTGTGTGTGTGTGTGTGTGTGTGTGTGTGTACTGTGTGCGTGCGTGTTTCACCATTGAGTACAATGACAAAAGTGCAAGAGTGTTCCTTTGTGACATTGGTGCAGAGACTTCTTACTACCGGTATTCACAAGGTAGACTCAAGTGGTACACAAGTCCCTGCGACATACTAGCGTCATGTCCAGGGGGTGTACTTGTACATCAAGCTGCCTCACGCTACAGAAACAGGAGATAGGCTCCTGCCCTATGGGCCTCATGGCTCGGCAAGGCTACTTACATACACAGCACACCATAACATACAATATTATTACATATATAATGCAAAAAGCGACAGGCCTAAGGTTGAGATGGGTTACTTGGGGTAATGCTAAGTGATTTCTTTGTGTTATTGTTTAGCCTACTGTCATTTTATTATTATCGTGTGATATTGTCTTGTTTTGGATCTATGGAGAACTGTATTTTTTTGTAAAATTGTTATTCTCCAATAAAATTATTTATATATTAAAAAAAGAGACAGGCCAAGACGAACTTTGGACGGTACGGTATACTGTATCACTCCATATGTTCGGAGTTCGCACGACTGCAAATCTCACCATGATGTGATGAAGTCTATAATACCCATACAGTACGTTGGCGAGCTGTCACAGTGTCACCTCTGCCTTTTCAAAAGATTCTGGCTGGCTTTCAATCAAATGTTTGATATGTCATTTGGGTCAGTCAGTGTTCATACAGTACTGTATATGGATGAGGTTGTGACACTAACAGGATATCTTTGTTTGAAGTAGCTGGCACACTAAACAAAAAAGGTGCTGATTATCACTAAACGTGGCTCTTATTTGGCTTGTAATCATAGGCGAACCTCTTCTGTGGTGCTTTAGGCAGAATAGTATACACCTACCTTTTTATTGATTGAAGTATTTATTAACAGTTTGCAGAATTACAGTGCATTTCAAGCACAATACAAAAACTGTTAACTGTGAGTGGACGACACCGTAAAGCATATACACTTGTTTACAAGAGGGTCCACCGTTTTCAATTCATCATACCAAATATACACTTCTATATAGCCAAAAACAGGAAATCATCATAAAGCAGGTAAAGAGGGGGAAAAACATATACAGTGAGGACGGTGGGTGGGGGATTCAGATTTTACGGGGGCCAGTTTCGAATTGCAGCCGTCCGTAGGTGGCCATATATGGAGCGTGTCTTGAGTGTACAGGATTTTATGAGGTCAGATCAACATATGGAATGTCAGAACAGGAAGGACGGGTGGGGAGGGATCAACATATGGAATGTCAAAACAAGTCAGCTCCATATATGGAGATCTAAGGGTTTGAGGTCAGATGTAGAGTTGCTAGCCGGCTCAATATATGCAGATCTAGGTGATGATCCAGTCTTCTCCATATACGTGATGTCACTAGGCGTGATGAACTGACAACCATATATGGAGATCTAAGGGTCTTCATGATGTCACATGATGTCACGAGGCGTGACCATATATGGAGACGTGATGCCACGAGGCGTGACCATATATGGAAGCGTGGGTGACTAACTAACAGACGGACGGACGGACGGACGGACGGACGGACGGACGGACGAGAGATGCAGGTTTTCATAGTAAATGCGACCTACAGTTGCAACAAATATTGTTTCGTATCAGGAAGGGGAAGGGTTAGTTAAGTTATGCAATGATTCTCCACCAGCAGAGGTTCGGGTGGAATTCAAATTTAGTTTAGGGTTTAGGCTGTGGCAGGATTCCTATTTCATTCACATCGAAACCACCAATCAAATTTCAGTTTTAGTTGTTACTGTAATTTCCCTGAACACCCCTATCTCGGAAGCATGCACACACACACACACACACACACACACACACACACACACACACACACACACACACACGCACACACGCACACACACACAGGCGAACCGATAAACAAACAATGCAAAGAAAAATAAAATAAATTGAATGGGGTAGAGAATGAGTTATGTGGATGCCGGATGGACTCTCGAATGGTTTTCATTTAACAAACCAAATGGAATGTCAAAATGAGGTTGAGTTTGTGAGTCACAAGCCTATTCTCCCTGTCTCATAAGGATTATAAATCCTTGTGTAAATGAAGGGGGTCAAGGCTCTTTCTGGTACACAGAAGGTATACATACAGTAGTGCTGTGAAGATTGTCTCGTCACTGTTTATCATTCCATTAATGTTAATTTTAGGTATCAAATCAGGAAATTGACTATTCAGTCATTAAGTCATTAATCTGAACTGTTGTAAAATAACAACCCAGGGTTTCGAGGATTCTGAAAGTTTCTTACACCACGCATGTCCAAATCCTGGATAGTGACCATTGTGTATAATGAATGACACATAATTGTTGTAGTTGAACCTCGGTGTAGAAGGGTGAACTCACAGACTTTGCTTGTCTTGTATAGGTGTTGTATTTCTACGTCATGTTCTTGTTCTAGTTGTTTTGGTTCTATGTTTCATGTCTTCCCCAGCTGTAACTTATGTGTAATCAGACATCATGTATATTAGTCTTGTTCCCCAGTCAGTCCTTATCGTTTGTCTGTATTCAACTGTTCACCTGCATTAAATTCCCATTCTTGGGTTTTGAACACTATTCTGCCTAGCTGTCTGCATTTGGGTCCTCACCAGCACCACCAGATCGTGACAGTGAATATCTTGGGTCTCCAAAGGGCCAGGTCCATTTTTAAAAAGGTTACTCCTGGAGAAAATCTATGTACCGTACTCTGGTATAAAATTACATTACTTTGAAAAGTGGCATGCCACTTTGAAAAGTGGCATGCCACCACGTGTTCCAACAGTGTTCCGTTCACCTCCACCATCTGTCCTTTCCCAGAGGAGGCATGTGTCAGTGGAGTGGGATGTTCTGAAGCCGGATTGGAATTTGATACTTTTCAACCTGTTCATAGACTATTTTTTCCATCACTTTCGAGATGGAGCCAAGAATAGAAATAGGGCAGTAGTTGCCGGGTTCTAATTTGCTCCCTTTCCTGTGCAGGGGGGTTTACTTTGGCCAGTTTGATATCTTGGGGGACCTGTCCCTGTTTGATGGAGAGGTTTATTATGTGGGTGATGATTGGAGCTATACTGTAGAGATGGCCGAGTCGAGAAATATTGTCATGGCCAGGGGCCTTGTGGGGTTGAAGGGCACAGTTCTTTTTAACTTTATTTATAAGATTTTCAATTTTTGTAGACAAACAACCCCACATATACCCCACCCTCCCCGGTTCCATCACAAAACAAGGCAAAAATAAAAAATAAAGCAACAATAAAATAAACAGGTAGTAAAGGATATAAATAATAAATTAATGAAATAAATACAATAAAATAAAATTTGCCTTTTACTAGATTAAGGGGCTACACAGTGAACCAAATTACATGTAGGAAAACACTTAAGACACATCATCAAAAGACAGTGAATCGGAAGACAGTGAAAGGGTGAATTCAAGGAAAGGGGACCAAGCCTTTACACATTTCTGACGAGATTTGAACCTGTTGTATCTGAGCTTCTCCAATGGTATAAAGGATAGAACATCCTTGACCCAACTTGTAAATGGAGGTTTATCAGATTTCCAATTGCGGAGAATTAAGTCTCCTCGCTATGAGTGAAGCAAAAGCTATGAAATTGGCTTGGGGAGAGGTAATTGGTGCATCGTCGTTGGGAACTCCAAAGGGCACAGTTTTTTAAGTACCGCCTCCGTTGTTACCATTGCTAGTTTAAAATCATCTTTACAAACACCTAGGTTTTTGTAGAAGGCTTTGATGTGCTCTACACCAAAGCGCCCGGAGTGGAAGGGCAGTTTGTTGCAATGTTTGTAAAGAAGAGGTTTCAAATTCAATGTGCAAGGTGTTTATTTTCACACACACAATACAGCAGCGGTGAAATTTGTAACAGTTTAGCAATAATAAGATAAAATAAATCTAAACAGATACCTGTATGTTTGATCATTAGGGATTCAATTTAAACAGTCTTATCTTGTCTTAATTGAAAACCATGCATTGTGCACTTCTTTTTTTACCACCAGATGATGAAATTGTCACGTTCCGGTGGTGTGGTGAGGACCCAAATGCAGGACAGCAAGCAGACAGAGTTCAAGATGCAAGATGGGTGATTTATTATAAAATAACAGGGAAAACAACACAAACACTGAACAAGGAGTGACACCAAAAAATGACTGGACAAGGACTGACTGGGGAACAAGACTAATATACACAGGAGGGCTGATTAGTGATTACACATGAGAAACACCTGGGGAAGACAACATAGAACCAAAACAACTAGAACATAACATAGAATTACAAGAGCTAGACAGGCAGAGTCTGTGACTGTGACAGTACTTCCCCCTCAAGGGACGGCTCATGACGTCCATGAAGAGGAGGGGACAAGAACGGGCTTGAGGGTACAGGTAGAAGGGGGGCAGGCAGGGAAAGGGGCTGAAACCCCCCGGAGCTTTCTTCCGCTGCTGGTACGGGTAGGGCAGAGTCACAGGGTCCAAAAGGCAGGGAAAGGGGCTGAAACCCCCCGGAGCTTTCTTCCGCTGCTTGGACAGGAACAGGGCAGAGTCACAGGGTCCAAAAGGCAGGGAAAGGGGCTGAAACCCCCCGGAGCTTTCTTCCGCTGCTTGGACAGGAACAGGGCAGAGTCACAGGGTCCAAAGGGCAGGGAAAGGAACATAGAACCTGGGGCTGAAGAGGTGTTGGACAGTCAGCTCTTCCACAACAAGAACCTCTGAGGAGTGAGGTCGGAGCATCACAACCAGGACTTCGACCCCAACATCCAGTAGCTGGAGCTTTAGATGTCGACTCGATTTGACACCCCAATACCTCACCAGGTCTGGACAGGCTGTGGCCAAAGTGCTGTCCGCTGGGTCCAGTCTGGTCCAGTCATTCTGTCACGTTCCGGTGGTGTGGTGAGGACCCAAATGCAGGACAGCAAGCAGACAGAGTTCAAGATGCAAGATGGGTGATTTATTATAAAATAACAGGGAAAACAACACAAACACTGAACAAGGAGTGACACCAAGAAATTACTGGACAAGGACTGACTGGGGAACAAGACTAATATACACAGGAGGGCTGATTAGTGATTACACATGAGAAACACCTGGGGAAGACAACATAGAACCAAAACAACTAGAACATAACATAGAATTACAAGAGCTAGACAGCCAGAGTCTGTGACTGTGACAGAAATTCCCCAGAGATGCCACATATTACAGTATCTTGCCACCAAAGCACAGCATTAGCATAACGTGTGACTGCTGTAATTATGTCATGCCATATATATGCCATATTGCCAAGCATATATACGGGAAGAGTTACTGTAGTTATGCGGTGAAATAGGAATCCTGTCCCAACCTAAAACTTCACAATTTTAATTCAATTCCTGAACCTCTGCTGGCGATGATTCACTGCATAACCCTTCATAGTTAGATATAATCCATTTTTAGCTTTAGATTTTGAATCGCAAGGTTCTGGGTTAAATCCCGGGCACTGCCAACTCAGCATATCTAGTAGCACATCTTGATGTAAGTGCTCCGCCTCAGCAATCCATCTCCCAGTGTGTTGTAAAGGGGATGCACGCCCTGATACTGACAATAAGCCACTCCAACCTCCTTACTTATTCATGGAGCCCCTTTAATCACTTATAGTATCTTCGCACAGCAGCGTCTTGGGAGATATAGCGGCCATTTGGGAACTGTACGTTTCCCTGTAGTAATCCTCGGCTCTTCCTGGCTTATTGACAAAGTGTCCTTGAGCAAGACACTGAACCCCAACTGCTCCCTGGGTGCCGTTCAATAGTTGACCAATGCTCCTAATAGTTATAGGATGGGTACATGTAGACGTTAGATTCAAGGTACTGTATGTGCAAAATGTGCACATACAGTAAAAAGTTGGAAATCCATGCCCCACCGGCACCCAGGTATGCAATAACCGTTGTACCCTTCTGTCTGCCTGTCTGTTTCCGGTGTGTCTGAGCAACCAGATTGCCATGATATGCCATTGGCGTATCAGTGGTGCTGGAAAAATGCCTATCCGACCGTCTTGACACTGCACTGCCTTGGGACTGTCAGACGGTTCTCGTGATATGTGAAGTGAACAGACACATGTACACACGTACACATGCACAGACAGACATATGGGGATGATTGAGTTAATTCCCTTTTCATTCGGTAATAGCCTTGCCATTAGAATTCACTGCATGGTTTCACTTTTACACCTTCAGTTTTAACCATTACAATTAAGTCACGTTTTATAGGTGTGAATAATAACTGCCAAGCATCTGTTGACACTGTTGACAGTGTTTTAATTAACACCCAAGAGTATTGGCGGTAATAGTTGTATCTATTACTTTAAAGCACCCTTTGTTTCCATACTTACACAGTAGTTATTATGAGTCATGAGACAAAACAGCAGGCCAGCCATTTGGCCCAGCACTATTATTAATGGGATTACAATTTACACATTGCAATGCAACACACATTCAAACGAATCCGCAAAAACGGAGTACATTTTGTCATAAAAAGCAGGCTATGTTTCCACAAACGGATGCATTCCTCATTTGTTTTCTCGTCTGCATTTGTGACATATGTTGTGCCATAAATACTGGACTATCCTTCACATGCCGGTTGTACAGGAAAACAGAAAGATCATCTGTAAAATGTATACAAACAAACAAGGATGGTACTGTGTTAAAACAACAACACTACTAGGGCTTTGACAAAATCTGCCCTATTACAGTATGTCCAAATATAGTCCATGATAGTGGGAAAGATTCATCAAGGCCTGGACTCTGTGGGACTTGTAGGAAGCTGTGGACTGGTAAGGTAATTAGCTTGAGAACTAAAACGATATTAATACCAAGCTTTTGACTGTGACTGACTATATTAGACTCTACTTGGACTCATCAGTTTGCCTCCATGGCCTAATTCTGCCTTTTGCCACCATATTCCAATGAAATGTGTAAACAGTAAAAAGAAGACATTTTTACTTGTAATGCGTTGATCAGAGCTATGGTCACAGAGATGTGGCCATGTTACAGTGTTACACTCTGCTGTATAACACTGCTTTACCCCTAAGTGCTTTTTTTTTTCCTAATGCCAGACCCCTGAACAGGTTTTGGTGCAGATCGGAGTAATGGTGTGCCTTGACAATGTGTGGCCGCTGGAGGTCCCTGACACAGTTGGCTGGAGTTGTGAAATGTGGCCCCTGGTGTGATTATTCTCATATCAGGAAATATGAGAATAATTTCCTCCTTCGTCTGAGTGTGGAATACTTTGGTGTGTCGCGACTAAACAGCACACATCTCAGCCTCGGTGCAACTTGAGTTACAGCCTCTCGAGTTTAAAATCGCTGATTTTAAACCCTCCTTGCAGGTTTTACCAGAGTCTAGCTTTTTGGCTTCCTCCTTGTGGAAGAAGTGGTTTGGGCTGCCAACCCTCTGTCTCTCCGGCCGTCCTCTGCCTCTCCAGATGTCACCACACTCTTCATGGTCGTCACCCAGTCTGCTCCTGGTTGTCACTGGTACTTCCGCTCCCAGTAGTCTTTCAGTATATAACATCTACTGATGCACAAACTTGGACACATCATCAGTGTTGTGCAACATGGCTCCTGGTGTGACTATTCTTATAGCAGACCCCTGGACAGTGTTTGTGCCAAGTTTGGTGCGGAGCAATGGTGTGCCTCGTGCCTGTGTGGCTGGGTTGTACAACATGGTCCTTGGTGTGATGTGTTTGTGTCCACCATCCACCGTCAGTCCGCCACCCTCAAGGCAATTTTAAATCAGGATGTAAAAGCCACATAAAATACCTTATCTCTCCTTGCAAAAGTGTATCTATAATGTGAAGCGTAAATATTTAATTGACACTATACTAGAGTATATCTGTCTGTTCATAGTCAGCATCATTTTATTTTTTACCAGTGCGTACGGTGAAGGTGTTCCAACAGACTTAGTAGTACACACACACACACACACACACACGCACGCACGCACACACGCACACGCACACGCACACACACACACACACACACACACACACACACACACACACACACACACACACACACACACACACACACACACACACACACACACACACACACACACACACACACCTTGTCCCATAGACAAGATGTATTAACTTGAAATGAACCTATAGCTCTCTTTCCCCTTCAGCCAAAAGCAATAATTAGCAAAAGCAAAAAAAAAACATTTATCCTAACCTTAATCAAATAATTACACTGCCTCTGGTACTTGCAGCAGGGTCTCAGATTGTTGCTATCCTTTTCAATTTCCTTTTTTTTCCTTTTTTTCCTCTACTCCAACACTGTATAATACCAGATTTTCTATCCAAAATGCATGCAACTCCGTCATTAATCACAGCCTTCTCTTTTGGGAGGCAGTGCAGGGACTTTTCGGTAGCCTGCCAGCCAGGAACAATATATGTCCCATGGGCTAATTTACTGCTCATTTTATGCTATCTCTGTACTACATTAGATACTGAAGCTGCTATTTCACCTTCAACTTGAATTGGGTTTCAACACGCACTGGCGCCAGTGGCGTGGCTACAACTATGATTCTATTAACCTTGTTCTGCTCAAAGATGATTGGTCAGCCTCCATCGACATCTAAAACAGGATGAAATACCAAATGGCTCGTAAAACAGATGATTTTTCCTTTCTTTCTGTCTAGTTGCAGATGAACTGAAAACAAAAAGTAAATCTTACTTTTTGTCAAATCAACACCTGAGGCTGAGTGCGAAAACAATGCAAAACAGAAACAAGTAAAAGCATTCTGACCACATGGGACCTTTAAAATTCCTATGATGCATTACTTTTTGATTTATAGGTTTATTCATATTATAGTCATCTAAAATGTTTTAGTTTTAGTCTAGTATTAGTTGAATAAATAAATACCATACTATTTTAGTCGACTGAATCTACAGTTGATTCTAAAATGAATTTGGCTGGCCGCTATGATGGCGTTGAAATGCTTGATTTATACTCAGCTCAGTCAGCTTTGTGAAAAAAGTAGATCTAGAAGCACAATCAACTATATTAGGCAGGGGGCCACAACTGTAGAGTGTGTATGTGTGTGTGTGTGTGTGTGTGTGTGTGTGTGCGTGCGTGCGTGCGTGCGTGCGTGCGTGCGTGCGTGCGTGTGGCGGGCCACCAGTTGAATATCCCGTTTGTAGAATAACAATCACAGCAACAACACTGTAGACCTCCTTAAACTCAAACATATCTAACAATTAATTCTACAAATATCTGTGTGTCTGTGACTGTATCTGTCTGTCTGTGTATCTGTCTGTCTGTGACTGTAGGCTATCTGTCTGTCTGTGTATCTGTCTGTCTGTGACTGTATCTGTCTGTCTGTGTATCTGCCTGTCTGTGACTGTATCTGTCTGTCTGTGTATCTGCCTGTCTGTGACTGTATCTGTCTGTCTGTGTATCTGCCATTCTGTCATAACATCTGTCATACCTCTTCCGTATACCTCCATTGTATTCCTCCCATTGGCTGCCGCAGATCACGTGACGCGCGAGTCACGCAGTGAAATGTATTTTTGTGCAACATCCCTCACGTCCTAACAACACCACAATGACGGACATCATCCACTAAGGGCACGGACACGCGTTATACAAACAGCACCATCTGTTTGTTTCCTTTGAATTTGCCTCTGGGGGCAGGCCCCAGTAGAATGTGTATAACAGGATGTTGGCCCGTTCGGCCCAGCCTCAGCCCTCCACTTCCTTGTGCCTGTGTTTTCATTCCCACTATCAACAGTGTATACACATTCTGAAGGGCCTTGCTGACAGATAGCGCAGTACAGAATCTGTTCTTGAGAGATTATACCTAACCTAACTACACTACACCACAACAACTCGATCATGGACACGACGATGCATTACGAGCAGCGCAGGGTCGTGCATGCATGTGTGTCAGGCAGCGCTGACGGGTGGCAACTCGCATGCTCGTGCGTGCGTGTGTGCGTTGTGCAGACGGGATACATGTTAGGTATTGAGTGTGTGTTGCTTGCTTGCTTTGGCAATGTAAACATATGTTTTCTCATGCCAATAAAGCCTAATGTCAGTCTATATTAAATTGCATTACCGACACTGTACATCATTTGGTTTTATATTCGAACGGGTAAGGACTAGTACACATAGTTTGTCAGTTACCCCCATAGTATATTCAGACTCACAGATAAACTTCAAATGGAATCAGACAGCAATCTCTGCCTCATTCATTCTTATTTGTCTGATTCTGTGTTTGTGTTCCAAACAGTGAATGAAAAGGGGGGTGGACAAGACGCATGTGGAGTCTTGGGAATAAATTAAGTTACCTCTTGACAGCCGTAGAAAGACCCAAGCTCAGCCTTAAGAGCACTGCTCCCCAATCTAAGAGGATTCTTTACAGCAAACCTATATCGAAAAGATGAGAGGCCCATATCTGTTGCCCACATATCACCAACCTTTTGGATTCTATTATTTTAATATCCTAAAGTGTGCTTCTTTTAGACTCAAGGGATGAGGAAAAGATTGTAATTTTATTTTATTTTATCTTTTGAGAGCAGCTTTGCTGTCTCTCTCTCTCTGCCTTCAGCCCTTTATCAGCTGGGACATTTCAGTTGATTGTATCGGTGTTGGGTTACATTCAAAGGAATTTCCAGCACTCACAGACGGGGTACCTTCAGGTACTTTATTTAATGGGTACGGGCAGAGCCATAGAGTAAGACAGAGTTATGACAAGTTAAACTCCGTTCACTTCATGGGGCCAGTCCAATGGCGGCTCTTCTACATAGAAGAGCATGGCGAAGAGCATAACAAGTCCTGCATGGACCGGAAGTTGGCAGAAATGAATTGGACTCAGGCAACAGCCCAGCTTTAATGATCTAAAATCCCTTTATTTTAGATAGTTTTTTAGTAATAGTACATAATTACAGAGACTTTAGTTGTTACTGTGCAATACTTTAACACAGTTGGTGTGTTGCACACATGCCTAGAATTGCTCTTATTTGCGCCGCCCTTGTTGAAAACAATGTATTTCAAACTCCAGCTTGTCCCAGTTCAGGCTGCATGAACAGCGCTCGAGCACTCAGCCCCCTCAATGTCGTAACTCTGTCTTACTCTATGGCTCTGGGTACGGGCAGCACACAATCATATATGGTATGTATGCTATTTAGATAGATGCATGCTGGTGAGAATATAATTTAGAGCAGGTCTGTTTACTTGACCACTTAACCTGTTGGTGTTCTTGCCACATACTCTGATCTTGCACTTTATGTCACTCTGGATGAGAGCATGCTAAATGCCTTATTGATTATAATTGAAATCATTGACCTTCGTCATTACTTTGCTTAGACGTTGGTCAATTAAATGAACAATATCGATCTGGATATTAAAGTCATGTGTCGGTAATAGAGTTATAATCAATGTCCCAAGACAGGTTCACAGAATGCTGATTTTACGGGGGCCAGTTTCAAATTGCAGCTGTCCGTAGGAGCCCTCTGAGAATGGTTTTGAAGGAGTCAAGGGAGTCTGAAGGAGTCATGGGAAAAGCCTGGTCTTTCTTTCAAGGTCACGATCTAAACGAACCTCCCCCGGAAGTTGTCCTTTTATCCGCGTGCTCGCGAGTGCGTGCGCGTGCGTGTGAGAGATGTTTTTACACCCAGTGTAATCCTATTAGGTTTCTGACATTTTGATCATTTTAGAACCAATGATACTTGTCTTGTCTGATATCATGGATTAGAAGTGCATTAAGCCTTACTGGTCCGGTGTAAATTGGCATTCAAGAGGTTGCAGCCAAAAAATAATTTATGCTCAGCATCAAATACTATGGAGCCTTCTGTCCATTCTCATGCGTTCATTACATTGGTCTTTGTGCCCATTTTGTGAAAGCTTATGAATACACACAAAACAGCAGTACAAGATGTACTGCAGTTCAAGTGAGACATGACAAAGACTAATTTGTTTTTTTATATGGCAGAACCTTTTGAGAAGAGGTTGTGCGAGGTGAGAGCTTTTATATGAGATTGGGATGAGATTGATTAGGAATTAAATGTGATCTGTACAGTACTAGCCTCGCGTAGCCAGCTACTTATCTGCCTTTGCAATGCAAATTGCCCCAGGCAGATTGAGTCTGGTGTCGCTCAATTGATTGCGTATTTCGCGGACCCGCGGTAGCGTAAGGGTTCGTCTGGAACCAGGCTATAACCAACCAGGGCCCAGTATGCAAATATAGGGCTGGCGTACCTGTGACGTACAATGCAAGAGATTAATTTTTCACAACAAAGATGGATGCAGCCATAATAAACGGGACATTTGTGCTCGTACTGGCTAAATATGACATTAAATAAATATGAATTTCTATCGAATATCTTCGTTGCAATGAAATTGAGTTGAAGTGTTTTTTTATTTTAGGATTTTTAGGGTTAGGGTTGCGTTGTGGCAGTTCTGTGATCTCCCCCGGTCACCAGGCAAAATGGTGGCCCAAGAGCGTCTCTTCCTGTTTTTTAAACAGCTGGTGGATGGAAATGACGCTCGCGCATAGCTTCAACTTGCAGCGTCGGCAAAGCGTTTCAGTTTTTTTTTACGACACGTCAGGTTGCAGCTGCGAGCGAGCGTCATTTCTATGCACCAGCTGTTTCAAAACCCGGAAGAGACGCCTGGACACCATGTTTTGTGCATCAAAGGTGTGCTCACGCCCTCTGTCTGTCTGTCCGTCCGTCCGTCCGTCCGTCTGTCTGTGAACAGATAATGTCATTATCTCTGTTGTCATGTGATCAAGACTAGCTTCCAAAGTCTGTGCGTGCGCAGTAGTGGCCCATTTTGCACAAAACACGAACATGAATGCAGCGGCTGCGTTCTGTTAAACTTTGCACGTATACATTCCAGGAAGAATTGCCACCCTAAATCTATCTGTACTCTACTACTATTATCTGACAGCGTATTTGTACAGACAGACAGTGTATTTTATACTATCTGACTATGTGTTTAAACTTTGCAGTGTAGTACCATATGTGACGGGTGTTATCTGACAGTGTGTTGATTTGTTCTGACAGTATGTCTGTACTATGTGACAGTTTATTTGACCGTGTACATGTACTGATGGTGTATTCATTTGTACATCTTATATCTGTACTCTACTACTACTGACAGTGTATTTGTACAATATGACTGTGTGTTTGTACTGCCCAACAGTGTGTGCTGTGAATTTAACTATATCTCTGCGTTTGTACGTGTGTACTATCTGACATTGTATTTGACAGTACTAATACTATTTGACATGATCTGACTTGTCTGACTGTGTTTGTGTGTTACCTTATGTGTGATTTGTGCATTTATCCTAAACGTCCTTGCAGACTGGATGTGTTTTTCAGAAAAACAGTGGAAAAATGCAGCTAAAAAACCCCAAAACACAGCAGTGTGCACTGTGCAGACACCTTTAGTATTCAGATTGTCTCGATTCTGTATAATTATCTCTCCGGTTTAGCAAATTGTTTGTGTGCTTTCCTGTAATGGCTTCTCTTCTTTTTTTCGTGGAGATTGCAGAGTAATGAGGGGTAGAAAATAGTGTCTCTGCATTTCAGAAGCGCATGCTCTTTCTTCAGTCCAAGAAGCTAAAACCTGCTGATATATGTATATTTAATTAGGTGTCAGTTCACTCCCTGAACACTCCTTCTGGGAGCTCATGACTTAAATGTCAAAAAAATAAAAAATAAAATAAAAAGAACAGCCACAGCATGTACCGTAGAACTGGCTGACTAATTAAGCCGAGACAATAATGATATATCTGTTTAAAGATTTCAAACAGAAACTTCATGTGGAATGGAGTCCCTATAGCTATTAACCCATCGTTTAGCTGCCTCTTTTACTGTACATGCACAATATTTCTTCTCCATTGTTTAGCCCAGGTTCTCAAACATTCTCGCGGCCAGGGACCCCAGCATTGGTATGGCAGCGGACCCCGGCCCCCGTCTGAAAATAAAAGAGAACCCAATTTATTTGTTCAAATGTTTCAATAGTGATTCAAGATTTTCCTAAACATTTTGAAAATAGCAGATTAATAAGGTCACAGTTAACTGGAATCGTGCATTTTGCGTGTGTTGCTCTGGCACCATATATGGTAGAGTGCCTGGATGGTAACCGTAAGGTTGCCAGTTCGAACCCGGGCTCCCCCAGAGTTACTGTCGAAGTGTCCTTGAGCAAGACACTGAACCCCTAATTGCTCCTGATGTGCTAGTTGGTGCCTTGCATGGTTTCCGCTGCCATCGGTGTATGAATGTGTGTGTGAATGGGTGAATGTAATGCACAATCTCTGTAAAGCGCCTTGGATAAAGGCGCTATATAAATGCACCATTTACCATTTACTGATGATTTTACTGTGTACTATAGATGCAGCTGCTCTTCTACACACTCTGGTTTCCAGAGTGGATTTGTGCCTTTCAGTTTTGTGGTTGTTTAAAAATGTTAAATTTTAGTTCAGTTTTTGAGGTGCGCTATATGCCCAGATGTCCAGGTTTGTGTAAACACACAAACATTGAAGACAAAAGTGAAGACAGAAACGTGAGGATGCAAATTATGATTGGCCGGTGTGATTGGGTGGTAGATGTGCCATCGGTCGACGGTTGAGCATTGCATTACAACGATTGTTCCACGGGGACAGGAGGGGCGCTAGCAAAGTATATTGAAGATAAAAGTGAGGCCATGAAGTGAAGATGGAAAAGTGAGGACGCAAATTGTGATTGGCCAGAATGAGATGATGTGTGATGATAAGAGCGCCCCTCACTTCACACTGGTTATTTTTATTAGTTACAGTATAGCATATTTGTTGTTCCTTTTCATAATGATTAGTAGAAGTTCATAATGAATGCATGTGTACGTGAATGCAATCAATATAGTGACCTCACAACATTTTGTTTTATTTTGTTTAGTTAGTTTTGCAAGTATTGTTTCAGTTAGTAACCCCCTTTCAGTCAATGGTTGGAAACCATATGGGAGATGTGGTTAGACTCCCGTCTCACTCTATAAAAAGTGAGCTTTTTGGAAGCAATTTGTGTGCCACTGCCAAGGCATTTCTTAATGAAAACAATAGACCTTTTTCCATGACAGCCAACCAGCATACAATAGTAGAGTAAACAGGTGTTACCAATGCTACAAATTAAGGTTCCAGGTGAAAGTGAGCCTGGCAGGCTTCTATTCTTGTGCATGTTGGATCACTGGACAGGCTCTGCACACTAAATTAATTTTAAATTGTATCTTTGGTAACACCTGTGTGTGTGTACTGTCTGTACACCATTTTTCATGCCAATATGGCTGTTGTGAAACTTGATTTATTTTCATGGTGTTCCCATGGGAATCAATAACCCGGCCACTGCACTGGCCAATTAATTGTCAATGGCTACAAAAATTACCTTTTAATAAATTGTTGGCATATGTTGTTATGTTTTCCCCTGTACTAGGTAGATGATTAAACATACGCCCTAATAAACCTATAAACCTATAACCTATAAACCTTATGTGAGCACAGCAGTAGAGTGGAAAATAGGCCTATAACCGAATATGAATCTGCCTTGTCTTGGCAATCTAATATTAAATAAACTAAGACATTTTCTGATAGCCCATAATGGAGCAAGAATGGCATATTTAATTGCGACGGGGTCATTGGCCCTAACCCGGCGGCCCATTATACTTATAGCCCATATATTTGATGTGTGAAACTGCGTATGAAGCGCGTCATGAATTAAGAAGCCACTGCTGTGCTGAATCCCTCCTCCTCCAGTCTCAGCTACAAGAGAAGTTTCCCCCCACATTCTACTCTCTGCAGCTACTGTTGTTAGAGTCAGCTGTAGCCGAACGCACAGCGCCCATTTACCCATGTGGTTTGTGGGACAGAACTTAGAAGATACACCAAAGCTCGGATTGTTGTTACTACGGGACATATTTAAAGAGATTGATAATAGGCAAGCTCAAGTTGTATATGCACCGTCTGGGCTTCCAGAATATCGCCGTTATGTTTGAGCATTGGCTAAATTCTCTCTCAATCTGGCATCGGATGTGATGTGTTTCGTGCGTTTACGCGCAACAGTGAAGTATAGGGTTTTTTTCTGTTCTTTCCCCCCCCTTCTTCTTTTCTTTTTACCGGTGATTTCCCCTGCAAATGAGAAGAATCTGGACTGGTTCCCGAGAAGGCGAGGGTTGGACCCGGACCGGTCTCCTAGCCCTCCAGGAGTAGCCCGCGGTGGGGCATGATTCCTCTGATTTTCCAGAAGTGGAGGAGTGCGCGGCGCGTGTGGATTATTCACCCGGAGATGCTGCTGTTGTCCGTGTTTTGTTTTGTTTCTCTGGCAAGAGCGGCACCGTCTCTCACGACGGAACAGCTGGACATGGGGGTGGTAAGTTTTGTCTTTTCCTACCACACACACACACACACACACACACACACACACACACACGTGTGGCCAATTGGCCATTGGCATTTATTGAATTGAACCCCAAACAACCCGCAGCAGCTACGTTTTCTTTCTTTTTTTGGGTAGACGTTTATACAACAGATGAAAGAGCGTGTCAACTGTCAATAATAGGCTTCTACTCTAGAATCAGAATGTGAGGAATTTAATTTGCCAAAATTGAATAAATGCGCTGTGTTTCTTATTGGCAGCGTATAGCCTACACTGCCCAGTCTGCCCTACAGAGTAGGCCTACAGACACAGTCTACTGACATGTCACAAAATGTCACATGTAGAGCCCCTTAGGAGACGGACGGGACACAAAGCTACGCGATAGTAAACTACTATCATGCAGAGGGCTTTCTCACCAGAGCGCAAATCATTCCTGGATAGAAATAGTAGTGTATACTGTAGCTGAGCATAAGTGCATATGATATCTGATGCCAAGTTCAAACAATGGCTATTTTGAGCTAGCGTAGGCTATGTATGTAGTAAATGACTAAAACAGATCTAAGAATACCTGACAGTTGGTTGGTAGAACAGAAGGTATGTGGAACTTGAACTTGTTGTGGAAGTCAATTTCCGAATGAATCCTAGGGGGGCTACCAATATCTAGGCATACCTACCGCCCGGTATATAAATATTGAAAATCCTGCCAAAATTGATAGAATCAATACGAGTGACATTCCTGTTCCAAACTTCCATGGACATTTTTATCCATATTGCGCACGGTAATAATGCAAGAAAGGGCTTTGAAACGACTCCATGGAAGAATTATTTGACCAATTATTTGACCAAAAATAAGTGTGTGTATGTATATATATATATATATATATAGCCGGAGCAGCTTGCTATAAAAACCATGGCGAATTCTGTGCATCCCAAATTGTGTCTGTAGCCTATTGTCCCTTGTAGCTTCTGTGACAATTAAGGAGCATTTTGTAGGCCTATGTTCTTTAATCTATGCTTTATTACTATTTCCATTGCTCTTCTCTTTCCCATTTTAACACAGCATCCATTGTATTGCCAGGAGGAGGTTGTATTGTTAGACTGTCACTTGGCATTGGCAGGAAATTCGTGCCATTACAATTTGCAACCAGTGCTATTAGTCAGCATGGCCTTTGACCAAACTTAAGGTTTACAGGCAGAGGATCAAATGACCTTTTTACATTTATCTGTAAATGTAGAAAGATACAGACCACACCAATGCACTGTTTAATAGTAGTCTAATGCGTTACTGATAAATTGTGAAGTCTTCTGACACACACACACACACACACACACACACACACACACACACACACACACACACACACACACACACACACACACACACACACACACACACACACACTAAACCACCCACTTAACCACAAGTGCAGAGGCTTTCCATCAAATTACAGTCAGAGCATCAATATGCAATTTCAGCATTTGAGGGGATTAGGGGAACAGATCTTAAGAGTTACAATATAATCTGTGCTATGATTTCTGCTCATCAAGTCGTTTTACTCCTGGGGGCTTTTCTCTGTTTGTACAGAAATCCCAGGCTCCCTGGTGCACCGTTGATGTAACATCCAAATTAGTTTCCATTCATCCAGAAAAGGACACTTGGTTGTTTACACACTCTCTCCCGACTTTATCACGCACACACCCGTGCACACACGCACGCACTCATGCACGCACAGTCGCAAATGCACAGCAAGTGAGGAAAGAATATATTTCACCATCAATGATTGCTTTGTATTTGTAAGGAGGCAGTAAGGTAGTTCAAACCAAAGAGGTCAGTTCTTTTCTTTTTTTAGGGTGGGGGGGAGGGGCTTTTTCTGCATTTATTTGGTAGGGTACAGTAAGCTCACAGGAAATGGGGAGTGACATGCAGCAAGGGTCCTCGGGATCGGGAGTCGAACCTATGGCACGCTGTCAGGATTAGCAGCCTAGGTACCTGGACTGGACCGCTAGGCCGGCCCGGGCCAGGTCAGTGGTCTTGTTATATCATGTCAATCGATAATCACTCGATTGGGCTCTGGCTTGCATCAATGAAAGTAACATAGCATCATTTAAGCTCCTAGCTAGCAGTATCATAAAGAATATTTGGGGCCCCCTTACAAATTATCGATGCCAATAACCAATATACATTTCAGCAAGATCTGAAGGAGAAGCACATGTGGCATATTGACCTACTGTATCTATCAACTGACAATGTCACCAATGCTCCAACAAAGCACCAGGTGCGGTGTGTGTATGCGTGCGTGTGTGCGTACGCACGCGCGTCGCGCACACATACACGATAACCGTTACACAGTTCACGTTGAACTGTGTACCATTGAAATCCCCCCTGAGGTTTAGCGGTACACTAAACGCCACACCCTGACATCCTGTATCTGTCTTAAAGAACAGACTCTCATTTTGCTGCGTAATTTCTTTAATGAGACCACCATCTGGCCCCATCTGCAGAGGAGAAGAGAAGTGAATTTCACCCTTCTCACTTCCACCGTGCTTTTCTCGTATTCCTTCTCCCTCCCACTGATACTTCTTAAAACAACCCTGGTGTCTTTATTTTTGGGGCAGGTCATTATAGGCATTTTCCAAAATGTGTCTGTTGTGTGCTTCTATGGTCAACTATTAGTCATACACAACAAAGTATAGTTTAAGTGGTTAAATTACTGATGGTCTCTCCACCACCACTAGGCCTACTCTCTCATCATTAGTGATTCTCTCTCGCGCTCGTTCATTTTTCTCTCTCTCCCTCCCTCAAATTAGCAGTGTCACATTCACGCTTAATCTCATGCACCCACCTGGCACTCTCCCTGAGATCCAGATAGTAAGCTTTCCTTCACCGGCCATTTCCGGATCTTCTAATTATGCCTGCGAATGAGGGGGGAATCAAAGAGAAAGCTGGATTTATTGACAGTATAGAGTGTGCTGTGCATCAGCCTGAACAAAAGATGGTAAGGGAAAGAAAGCCCACACCGAACAGAGAATAACAGTATAACTCCATCTAGTCACTGGCGGACATATGTGACCAGTGCCAGTGATTTCAACCACAAGTCGCCAATACTTTAACTTCACAATTGAACAAAATACATTCTTTTTTCTTTTTTTGGTGGTTTTCGTTTTTAGCCACATTAACATTTATTCCATCAGAAAGTCAAATAATAATAATAACAACAGGCTAATATAGCTATCTTATTTGTACTCATCTGGACCATTTACATAAGCCTAATTTTCTGCCACTGTTTTTTGCCCTTTTTTCATACTACAAAATAAATGCAGTAGCCTATTTAAAAAAGGAGAGATAATATAACAACATTCCTAAAGTCGGCTCTTCGGTGCTACTGAAAGTTTCTGACGAGCCGAAATCATTTCGGCACTACAGCGGTAAAATAGGAGTATGAATTGGCCCTTAGACTTCCTATGAATAGAAACCAGTGTAAAATAAAGGTAAAGGGAGACGCTTTATTGTGAAGGGCCCTTCGCGGTGCCCGCCGGAAAGAGTGTTTAAACTGGGCTGCTTACTGGCTGGCTCGTCTGGTTGTGCGTTACAGAAATACTTGCTTACAGACGTATTTGCTCCGGTGTTGCTGACTGAACCGTTTTAGCAAGACTCTACAGTCGCCTGGTAAAGTTGAGTTTTGAAAAGAACCAGAACCACAGACTCTTTCAAAAGAGCTGGGCAAGATATATATATATATATATATATATATATATATATATAATATATTAAAGTAAACTTAAGGTGGCATTGGAAATGGAATCACAACAAACACAATGAGTGGAGGTTGAGTGAAGTCGCATGCCGGTGAAAGACAACAGTACCGGTAATCATAAAGATGGACACATGCCCACGTTAACTTTACCACTTGAACTGAAAAATGACTAATCAACTTTCCCGAATTCCGAAGCTGTCCCATTCATTGCCACAGCCACAGACGGCAGGCACAACTATATGTGAATAGCAGCCTACTAGTGTTGCGCGGGCCGGCTTTTTTGCATAACTCACCCGTCCCGTCCCGCCACGGGAGCCAGCCCAAACACTATTCCCAACCATTCTGCCCTGCAGCCCAAATGACTGGTTAATATCAAAGTAAAATGAGCAGTTGCTTGCTTTGCCGGTATTAATATTAAGTATCGCATCATTCGCAGAATCGCATGCATAATCGCACTTTCTTGATTGCCTGAGTGAGGAAGTGAGGAAGGTGATGGTCCCTCGAATTAACATATAAAACGTATTATACACAACATTCGTGAGTGTAGCTCTCCACTCGAAATGAATGAATGTCATGTTCTCATTTTAGTTTTGATTGTTACTTCAACTTCATTGCGCGGCGGTGGTACCGCACACCCAAAATAGCCGATCTACAAGCTCACAACTTGTAGATCCTATAATTTCCACGCCTGCACGGCCACGCGCTCAATTAAGAAAGATTTTTATAGATTTATGTATTTTCCGACTATCCTTGGGATTGTGGGTGGGGGGTGGGTGGGATAGGGGATGGAGTTTAATTTTTGATCCGCCCCGCCCGCCGCACGATAATTGCGCTGAAAACCTTGGCCCGTCCGCCCCGCGGGACAACCCGCGGCCCCGGCCTGTGCATCACTACAGCCTCAACTTACTAGCTCAGTTTGTAATGACTATTGAGCTATATGTCGATATTTCGATATGTTTCTTTCGATATGCAACCTGTGAGCCTACTGTATGTATTTTCATTGCCTCAGGTATGCTGCAGCTGAGTCACATTGAGGTTTTTAGTCCAAGTGGTACGGCCCCGGTCGGTGTTCACCGCGCGGGAGGTGGGCCTGGGCTGCCCATCTCGCTTTAGGGCCCGTGGGACATTCCCGCCACCACTGCATCTAGTCAACTGACAAACATAATCAATAGTGTTTCTCCTGAGATCGAGAACAAATGAACCAAGGGGACAATTTGCATCTGCAGAGAGAGAGAGAGAGAGGAGAGGAATCATATTTCCCTTAATTGTCCTCATCAGCTCTGTGTGAGTGTGCAAGATTGTAATATCCAGACATTCTAAAGTGCTGGATGATACCGTCTCCATGTCACTGTGCTCACACTCCCAGGCTGTAAGCCTAGAATACTCCTGTCCTACTTCTATCAAGTGCTGTGACCTTCTGTCCCTCACCATTGCATTGTGGGGGCTCAGATTTAGGGCAAAGAGATTATTTCAGTAACGTGTCCAGTGGGACAGGACAGCAGCTTTTAGGAAATAGAAAGATACTGTGAGAGACAATTAACTAATACTAATAATAATAATACTAATAATAATAAACAAGGTTACAAAGTGCTTTACAAATGACAGGAACAGTCAATAATCACGGATAATACTATGGAAACGCTATGGCAAAAAAAGTAGGCCTTCAGAGGTGATTTAAATGATGCCACTGGTTTTGTTACCCTCAGATCCTCAGGTAGAGTGTGCAAAGCCTAGGTGCCTGAGGGCCACAGAAGCCCGATCACCCGATGTAATGAGGAAGGATTTAGGAGCAACCAATTGGACGCCATCTGAGGATCTGCTCTCAGGCTCATACGGGGCATACTCGCATATCTCAATCTGACAAGGATCCTAACCTTGCAACACTTTCAAAGTCATCAGTGGAATCTTAAATTCAATTCTGATTCAACTCACAGGCGACCAGTGGAGAGAAGCAATCATATAGAAAGAGATGGCATTGGCAAACCCGTCCAAGTGTCACCCTAGGCTTGCTAAGTGTAAAGTTTTGCAGACAGTTAAAGTTTGAGGATTAACCCTTCGTGCCTGGTGCCACAATCCGTTTTGGTTTCCCCCCGGGACAGTTTTGTCAGCCGGGGGGGAGGGGTTGATGCTTCACAGTTCTTCTTCATTTCGGCGCTCTTGCGGCAATAGCTGAGTGAATCTTTTTTCACTTTCTCCATGCCATTTGGTGCCCCCCAACAAGGTTGGTGCCCTGTGCTACAGCACCTAAAGCCCTTCCGTTAAAGGACAACTTTAGTTTTTTTCAACCAAGGTTCATGTTTTAGGTTGTTATTAGAGAAACTAAAAGGTGAGTGTTAAATTTCTTTCATTTGCTGCTTTCTTTCGTTTTAGGGATTTTAGCAGTTTTTGACAGGGGGGCGGGGGCATTCGAGCATGGGGCTAAATATGTATTTTTTAACACAATTGTATGGTGATTTATGTTTTTATGGTTTACTATAGTCCTAATAAACGCCAGGAAAATACATCTGGCCACAGAATATCACAGGATCTATTGAATGTGACAAACTGACATTGAGCCTATACACTACAGTATAAGCCTTCCCTCAGTAGGCTACCTTCACATTCAGTAGATCCTGTGATCTTCTGTGGCCAGATGTATTTTCCTGGCGTTTATTAGGACTATAGTAAACCATAAAAAAAGAAATCACCATAAAATTGTTTTAAAAAATACATATTTAGCCCCATGCTTGAATGCCCCCACCCCCCTGTCAAAAACAGCTAAAATCCCTAAAACGAAAGAAAGCAGCAAATGAAAATAAATTAACACTCATCTTTAACTTTCTCTAATAACAACCTAAAACATGAACCTTGGTTGAAAAAAACTAAAGTTGTCCTATAAGCCGACCCTGATGGCATCTTATGTTCGGCTTTCACCTTATCACTCTGCAAGACAGTCCATCACTATGACTTTCACGATGGAACTGGCTGATGAAACTGAGACTCTCCCAAATCCCCTGGATAATTTGATTCAGAACCCAATCCCTCACCCTAACACCAACCAAAGTAACAATGCCTACCCCAACCCATCACAGTGAAATGCCTAACCTTCAATAAAATTGAAGTGAAACTACCAGTAAGCCATAACCTAAAACAAAACATATCTGCCAGGATTCTGTCTGTCTGTCTGTCTGTCTGTCTGTCTGTGGTCACGATGTTTTTGGGTTGTGCCGATGTATGAAAAGGTATGGGGCAATTGGGGGAGTTGCCGAATCTTTGAGAAGTGAACACACTGAAAAGTAGTGTTGTCATGTTGCCATCACTAGGACACATATGATGTTATAATTATAATATAGGCCAATTTGTCATAGTCCACATGTAGCATACATTCTGCAGCAGTTTGTGTGTGTGTGTGTGTGTGTGTGTGTGTGTGTGTGTGTGTGTGTGTGTGTGTGTGTGTGTGTGTGTGTGTGTGTGTGTGTGTGTGTGTGTGTGTGTGTGTGTGTGTGTGTGTGGACTGAAATTATGCAATAGTGGACCAGGCATCCACCTGGAAACGCAAAGCTCAGCGGCTTTACATTCACATACTGTACCAGTAATACACCAACATGAACCATTTGAAATGCTGTGTCAGCTGTTCTGTCTTTAGACATGTCAAATAATGAGCTTTGCGTGCTTTGAACTTGCTCAAATAGCGGACCGGACATACTGTAGCGATCTTAAATAAATGTCACGAATAAGTGACATTTATATACTGCTCATGTCTGCCGAAAGAGTTCTAACAAGTAGATCAAACAGCACTGCCCTCTAGTCTGGCTGTAACATAATGAATCCTATAGCTCTGTGGAAGGTTGGTTCATATTTAGTTATTTGATCTAAAAATACAATATACCTGTAATGCGTTATTTATTTATTGTTAAATAGTTGCACTATGACAGAGGGTGTGTTATACATTAAATACATTTCAGCTTGACCTTAAATCGTGAGTCTTGGCTTGTGTTGGTAATAATAATAATGCATTTTATTTATAAAGCACTTTACATTCTTTCGAATCTCAGAGTGCTACGTGACTGCACATCTCAGTGGCTTGTGTTGGTGTACTGTTTCTCAAAGCAGACAACTGCTCCACAAGACCACAACCTCTGAATGCTACATAGAGCCTGCAACAAACCTCCTGCATGCAGATACAGTAACAGAAGCTGTCATTTGTTTGTCATTTCTGTTCACGAAAATATATTTTAAGTCATATTTTTGAAGCAAGCAAGCATAGGCTTGAACTAATTTGATTTACAACACATGCGTGACTGCAAAGGCTAAATGGAAGTGGGTGTGAGGGTGGGGGGTGTGAGCATCCGCCTTACTCTGTATGATCTCCAGTGCTTCCGTTGCAGAGACTGTATGGTGCAAGCATTTGAAAATTGTATGAGCCAACGGTCTCGCTCGACAGACTAGTATAGCTGTTGCATGTCTGCACCTGGAGGGGCATTGTAATTGACTAGTAGTGCACACACAGAAATGTATTGTAAACCACACATCATACAGACATTAAGGCTAAAAGCATAACAAACTAGAAAAAGTGCCCTACTGGGCACAGGTCTCCACCAGGATGAGCAGATGTGAAGAATTCCAGGCAAAGGTTTTTCCTTGGCCTCTAGGGAGTTGGCATACAAAGTTATCCACAGATCCGTGCAGTTAGAGGTAAAAACACTTTTCGGCCAGTTATAGCGCCACCTTGAGGCTGAGTTGAAATTGTTCATGTGGCATTTCGTCCTCTGCCTAGTGGGAATGTGGGTGCACAATTTCACGGAAATCACGCGATGTGTTCATGATTTGCAGCATTTTGTTTGAAACTGAGCACTC
The DNA here is from genome assembly GCF_964188405.1 of Protomyctophum parallelum. NCBI lineage: Eukaryota > Metazoa > Chordata > Actinopteri > Myctophiformes > Myctophidae > Protomyctophum > Protomyctophum parallelum. The sequence goes on from NC_139713.1 coordinate 19,988,266, forward strand.
CTGTGAACTTTGGAAGCCAATCTTAACCAATCAGGATGGAGTGTGAGAAATCTGAAAGACCGGTTTCGTTGAATGGCTCTAGAGAGACTGTGTACCAATTTGCGTGATGTTTGGACAAAATCTGTAGGTGTACTGTGCAAAAACTTGTTTTGCACAAAGCGGCCTCCTGGTGGCGCTATAACAGGCCGTTCTGGAAATCTGAAAGACTGGTTTAGTTGAATGGCTCTAGAGAGACTGTGTACCAATTTGCGTGATGTTTGGACAAAATCTGTAGGTGTACTGTGCAAAAACTTGTTTTGCACAAAGCGGCCTCCTGGTGGCGCTATAACAGGCCGTTGTGGAAAGTTTGGGGCAGAGGTTCATCGTTGGCATCCAGGGAGTGTGTGTGCAAAATTTGGCATCGACCGGGTTAACGGTGGCCGAGATTAGCTGCTAACGGACACACACACACACACACACACACACGGACACACGGACGGACGGAGTGCAAAACATACTCTCCCCCTAGCCTTCGGCTGGTGGAGACAAAAAGTCTGGGGGACTTATTTCCATTGTGTATTCAATTGATCAACATTGCACGCACAACACACGCACATCTCCATCTGCTGGCTGGAGTCACAATGGTTATCTGTTATTTGTCATTGCCTATACCATGAATCTGTGGGGTGCTTTTCATACGATAATGTTACCCTATACGTGTGAGAGTAAAAAAATTAAAACATTGAGCAGGGTGGCCTGGCCTGTGCTGGTTCAGTAAAATGATAGGAGGTTCAGTCCCCACGTTGGCTGTCCATCCCAGTCAAAGTGACATTGAGAATAAAGATGAACACCTGTGTGCACCAGCGGGATCGTCACCCCTCCGGTGAAGTGGTAACATATGTTTGGCTCAGAGACGCTAATTCCTAATTATACTTGCTATGATGGAGTGCATGAAGTGCACTACAAGCATTTGTCAAACAACGATGACAGGCAAAGATGGCAGAAGCTGTGTTGCAAAAGAGTACTGTGTCACACGCCTTTAAGCTCAAGCACTATTCACTCCCCAACATGCCAGCTTGGAGCGTTTCAAGTCCGGAGTGGCCTAAATGCTGCCTTTGCAGTCAACTCACGAGACAGTGATTCGTTTGATGTATTGGAAAACCAAAAGCGCCAAGCGGATGTCTTTACAGTAGTTAATGGATCAAACTGTGGGCAACTGAACAGAATTAAGTTCTCTCCGCAAGACGAGTTGCACGCGATCCTCCTCCATTCTCCATTGGCTCCTGCTGATGTCAATGCTTAACAGAGGTTTAGGAGCAAGCGGGGCCATTCCAAGACTCCCCTTATAGAAAACCCCAAATCAAGTCCATGTGGCGTCCCAGTCCTATTTTAACAGAGGGAGCCCCCCTCCCTCTCTCTCTCTCAGACCAGATCAAGGCCGTGGTCGTCTGTAGCTATCCAAAGGACCCAGCAGATCTAGTAATTACTGTGGGTTTTGGTGTTGGCTGGCGCGCATGTGGAGGCTTAAAATAACACAGAGGCCAGGCAGCTCTGCTGCTTTTAAAACACCATCAAGTAAACCCCAAAGCAACAACATAACTCCTATTAATTGTTTCCAGAAATTGTCATTGCGTGCGTGCGTGGGTACGTACATGCAGGCTTGCTAAATTACTTGTGTATGCATTTGCCAGAGTGGCCGCTAGTCAAAATGAAACAAGAAAAATGTATTTAATTGAAAGAAGATTCCCAACTGTAGTCCCTTGGGCTGAACAAGATTATTGTGTGTGGCTGATTGATGGCTCTGTTTCACTTTCTCTCTTCTCTCTAACTCGCTCTGACACACAGCAGGTGATCCTACAATTTGTCTCTTATGAGCATTAGTCAATTCTTAACAAGTTTGAGGAGAGAGGAGGGCAGAAAATAGTGGAGAAACCACTGATGAAGAAGTGTTTGATGTGCTGAGAGATCAACTTCCAACAGTCTATCTAACGATCTTGTGAAGTGCCCTCATTTCTCTGCAGGTCCAAGTGAAATGAGAGATAGAGAAGGAACGGGTGAGGGGGACATGGACAGTATAAAGTACAAAGATAAGAGAAACAGATTGAGAAGGAAGAAGACGGGGACAATATGGGAGTCCCAGAACATATTTTGGTTTGGGTAATGTGCCAGAGACCATGTATTTAATATTATTTTATTATAGTCAGTTTGTGCCAGAGAATAATATCAAGTTGTCTTTTCCCTCTTATCAACAATTGCCCCTTTAGATACTGTGGCCCCAAAATGACGGACCTGGACCCTAATGGATGTGTGAAATCCGTTCTGATGGATTCCGTCTTTTTTTTTTTTACCCTTTTTCTTTAATGAGGGACGCAAACCCTAATTGGACTCGTCAAATTAATTCAGCGATTTATATCTCAAGAGAGTAGCAGACCCGGACTGCAAGATATTACAGAACAGAGCCGACTGGCAGACTATTAGGCTATATGCTAATAGCTAATAATTACAATTGCTATGAAAATGCAGTTTTACCAGTAGATGCCAACGAATGGCTACTCCATTATGGAAGCTGGCAGCTATGTAGCAGATTAGCAGTCCACAATAAGAAATTAAATTGAATGTTTTCACCTCACAGAAGAAGGAATCGCTCACCTTTTGATCTGCTCTCAACTCAGCTTGCAGCCTGACGTGTGCAGCTCAACTTAAAAACTTGAAACGGGGACATTGTGCACAATACTTACGTAATACACAGTACTTTTGCTTTTGGTACATTAAGTATATTTTGATTCCAATACGTTTTAGTACGTTTACTCAAAGTAAATTTGATTGCCGGACTTTTACTTGTAATGAAGTAGTTCTACACTGCAGTATTGATACTTTTACTTAAGTAACAAATATGAGTACTTTTTCCACCACTGCCTGCAGTATGTTACCTCTGCCCTATATTCCCTCAACAACTAACCGTGACCCTATAAGCTGAGGGGACATGGGGCTGACCACCGACCCAGTAATGTAAGGTAATGAATTCCGAACCTATTTGCCCATAATAAAACACAGAATCCAACTCTGCAAGTCTTGGATATTTTCATTTTGGGAGGACCTGTGCAGAGTGCAGAGCTCTAGTCCTTGTCACACTACAAATAGAACACGAATACAGGAATAGTATCTAGATCTGATCAATCAAATGAGGGGGCGGACAGCACAGCACTGGTTGTAAATTTAGTAGCAATGTATGATGCAGCCTTTCAGCAGACTCATTGGGTCCGATACCATTCATACACTGTGCAGAATTTGGAATGTAAACAAAGCAATGTTTGATTAATGGAAAGAAAAAAGAAAAGAACATGTGGATATTTGAAGTCTGCATGCACTACCTGCTGATCGGAACACACAATACATTCTATGCTTGGTTTGATCTTGGTGCAGACTCCTCATTCTGACAGTGTCGGTTGAGATGGATTTCCAATAAATGGAGGACTACATGGTTATACTCTACATTTGTGCCGGTTCTGATAGAGCACGAGCGAAGCTACAGTGTGTAGGCAGTCATTCAGGTGGTACAAAGGAACACGTTGTATTTCCGCACAAAAGGGAAGCTGACATCTCTCCATACTCTCTCAACATTCAGTATTGATCTCTAGAGTTTAGACATGTTGTGATAAGAGAACAATAATTCCTGCTAGCGTACTGACAAACGTCTGAAATATTGTTCAACCAACTCCTGTATTTTCTTCACCCTAAACCTTTCCGACTTGTATTGCCTGCCATTTTCCTTCCAAGGGTAGATCCGTACTTTATTGTGGAGCCAAACTGAAAATAACACAGTTCCACTGTAATCATTTGTACACATGATTAAACCCCGTCTGACATTTCTGTCTCTCTCATTCGCTCTGTGGTTTTGTCTGGACCACATAGTCCCTGTGAAGATGCTTAGAAGTCTTCGAACTTGACATTTATTAACCGTTTGTAATTACGCTTCAGTTAGGAAACAAAAGATTAAGCATTGCTATCAATGATAAACAAAAATACTTTCAGTCAAGTCAGTGATTGGTTGCATTTTGCTGTGCTGCAATTTCCTGCAAAGTCAAATCTTTTTTGTTTTGTTTTAGTGCTGTTATTAACGGTGATGACCTGGTTGACCATCATGGACAAAGTGTATTGATCTAGTGAATAACGCATTTGACCTTAGAAAATAAGTGCTGTATAGGAGGGTGATGATGGCTGTCCTTGTAGATTCTTAAATCACTCTACACGCAACACCATCTTTACAGTCTTTTACATAGCTGGAAGCTATTCTCATTTAAAAGTAGGTCTAGAGGATTATCACTTTGATAATATATATAAAGCATTCAGGAATTGGAACAAATGTGCATCGATTCGTTACATCACATGATATGGTTTTTCGATTAGTGCTTTTAAAACCAAATACTGTAGCTCCATGAACCTATTTATGGTTCTACTATACGCTACATTACTTTTATCTGACGAAGAGTTACAAAAACATATTCATTACATTCCTTTGTTACCAGAGTTAGTAGGGGTTTCTCTAGTATATAGTACTCTCTTCAATTTATAACCTGAATCCCCTGTTATGAATCAGGTAGATAAAGATTTCCTGCCTCTGTTGCAGATGCTGAAGTCCATAGATATTGTACTGAAGGTCGTGTTATTATCATTTAACCTGAATCAATTCTATTTTACGCTGCAGTGCCAGCAGTTTGCAAAGGGCCATAACCATATTTTACACTTTGTAATGACACAGCTTTAATAAAAGGATCACCTTGGAATTAAATGGTTCTGTTTCAATAAGTGCCAATATGTCACACTAGGAATATATTACTGTAGTCTACTCTGTGCACTTGCACTAGTCATGTACAGATATCTGCATAATCGTTCTTATTTAAGTGAGTAGGTCGGACCGTAGGAGTGGCTTATTGTCATCAGCCGAACAATGAAGGGATGTATACCCTTTACAGTTTACACGGTATACTAGACCAGGGGTTCTCAACGTTTTTGTCCGGGGACCCCGGAGATACTTTGGCAGTGTCTCAGGATTTGACAATGTACCCCAAGGAACCCCATAAGAGAATATTTCTACGGCTCTAGCTCTAGCAGTGATTCTCAACCCGTTTCATTTCAAGGACTCCCCGTTTGACATGCATTAGGCTATGGTCCCCTATTTAATGGCATTTCTATCTCTGAGACCCCACTTTGTATTGTAAAATCAATGTTAATTTAACCCAAGAATGTACAAATGGAACCAAAGCGGGGGACCCCTGGAACTCTCTCAAGGACCCCACTTTGGGAACCACTGTACAGATGGCAGATGGATGGCTGAGGTGAAGCATCACACCTACTGTACTGCCCTGCTCCCAGTACTTACCGAGCATCTGACCCGAGACTCATGCACGCCACGATTGAAAGCAGAACATCACGATCCAAAGGCGAGAGCTCTTAACAAGTTGAGCTGCACTATTTCATTGATCTGTTGGGTTTGGGTTTGAAATGTTAAGACACGAGGGCCAAAAAAATAAGCTTTGTAAAGCTTTAGGCATTTTGCATCCGTCAACTTCGATCCGTTTCTGCTCAGTGCACAATGATTTTCCCACCAGCGTGGCATCGTGAACGCCTCTCGTCTCTCAGCCCAACACATACAGTAGCAGTAGAATTGTAGCAGGCCCCGCGGCTAGGCTATGCATGTGCTCGGCTTGGCAAGCAGCTCCTGACTGCATGGCTTCACATCTTTGTCCACAATAGTTTTTCAACAGGGGGTTAATTACCTGTCATTGTCTCCACCAGCCGAAGGCATGGGGAGAGTATGTTTTGCACTCCGTCCGTCCGTCCGTCCGTGTGTCCGTCCGTCCGTGACCAGCTAATCTCGGCCACCGTTAACCCGGTCGATGCCAAATTTTGCACACACACTCCCTGGATGCCAACCATGAACCTCTGCCCCAAACTTTCCAGAACGGCCTGTTATAGCGCCACCAGGAGGCCGCTTTGTGCAAAACAAGTTTTTTCACAGTACACCTACAGATTTTGTCCAAACATCACGCAAATTAGTACACAGTCTCTCTAGAGCCATTCAACGAAACGGGTCTTTCAGATTTCTCACACTCCATCCTGATTGGTTAAGATTGGCTTCCAAAGTTCACAGGAGTGCTCAGTTTCAAACAAAATGCTGCAAATCATGAACACATCGCGTGATTTCCCTGAAATTGTGCACGCACATTCCCACTAGGCCGAGGACGAAATGCCACATGAACAATTTCAACTCAGCCTCAAGGTGGCGCTATAACTGGCCCAAAAGTGTTTTTACCTCTAACTGCACGGATCTGTGGATAACCTGGTGGAGACCTGTGCCCAGAAGGGCACTTTTTCTAGTTAGTTCTTTTTTTTAAAGTACAAAAGCTGTGTGATCAAATGGAGCGGTTATCAACCGCAAGGAGGGATTCTCTCCTACCGCCTGTGAAGGCTGTCTCTATCGACCTGCCCACACTCTGTCGTCAACCACAGAAAGGAGGTGGGATGTAATTTCAAAGAGCAGAGCCAGAAGGAATTGATAGTATTGTGAACAACGTCCTTCATGCACACAATTGGATGAATATGGACTTCCCAGCATTCCTTGGAGAATGTTCTATTGTTGTTATTGTTGTTATTATGTTATTTGCCGTTGAGGAACGTCTTATTAGAATGCATGTGTTTTTATGTTGTGTACAATTTACAAATTAAAATCTAGTCAGAGACAGAGATTGATTTGATCTATTTTCATTACTTTTGCATATAAAATAGGTCTTACTCTCAACCAATTAACAATTTGGCTGCCAAGTTTTCAGAATAAAGGCCAAATAGAGTATAATATCCACTTGCGGCTTGAAAGGCCCTCCTAAAGGCCTCACGTGGGTATCGGGTGGTTTTTGGGCTTCCTCACGGCAGACACAGGCTGGGGCACTAACCCAAACTGCTCATTCGGGTGCAGTCTACATTCCGGCTGTCAACCATCTCTCGAGTGGTCCCAGCCCAGCCTCGTACCCTAGTCAAAATATGGCCATTGAGGAAAATGAATTGGGGAACCCTGCGCTACTGTATGTGCACATGCATACATAGGTGGTGTGCCTCTTTCCAGGGCCGGATTTATCCTCCCAAGGGCCCCCGGGCTAGACAACATTTCAGGCATTTTGGTCGCACGGCAACGCCGGCCCCTCCAAAAGAGAGAGGCAGGCAGGCAGACAGACAGACAGACAGACAGACAGACAGACTAGTCGCTGCCATGCACAGCGACATTGGCAGGGGTTTCCACTTTCCACAGCTACCCCACAACACAGTGTCACTGTCTGAGCAGAAGCTCTCAATGTTTTAACCATAATTCCGTGTGGCACAGTACCCAGTCAGTCTCATCCTCCTCTCTCTGACCTGGTCTGTGGTCTGTGGGAGGCCCCTATAGACATCCAAGTTTTTGATGTGGTCCACCCATGTGACACCAAGTGCCATTAAGTAACATTCTCGTGTAGACGCCGTCGAGGGCCTTTTCCCCGCTGTGCTATATTAATGTTTTTTAAAACCCTCATATTTTGACTATTTTAATCAACATAAACTTCACACTTTTCGTCCAGTTCAGCCAATTTTCAAACGCTTGTGTGATGATGACACTCACTAAAAATAACACGTCTTGAAAATTAGAATATGTTATTTTGGTCGAGCGTCGGTTTGTAAGACACGTTGACACCAAAGCGTAAATCAGGCTGTAGCCAAATAAAGCTCATGTGGCAACCAGTGGTATTCACCCCATGGTGCCACATTCTGTTACGCTACGGTACTGAGAGCTGTTTCTAAATAAAGCTTTGGCTTGCTTTCTTGTTCTTTGTGTGCATGTGTGTGTGTGTGTGTGTGTGTGTGTGTGTGTGTGTGTGTGAAAACACATTTTTACACTCTTAACAATTCAACTAATACTGAAGGATTCAGCTGTTTCTTGTTGTTTCTTTTGTTATTCTCTTTGTAAGATTTTTGGGGGGCTTTTTAAGTGTGTTTGTGTTTGTGTTTGTGAGTGAGTGTGTTTTGTGATTGTTTGACTGTGCGTGCCTCTCTCCTGTCTTGGTGACATATGGAATGTATCTCCCGGCGGGCTACTGGCCACTGAGCTTCATTCAGTAATTGTGTTTGTGGCCTTTGGCTGGCCACCACATGACACCACCACCACCCAGTAGCATCAAAGACTCTTTTGGTGATATCTCCACCCCCTTTATTTTCTCCTTCTTCTTTTGCCACATAGATTTTACCTCATGTGTGGAGCTATACTCGTGCCATATACTGTAGATACTAGTTTGTTCATATTTAACTACTCAAACCCTATTTTCAAACATTTTCAAATTGTTCAAAACGTTACAATACAACATATATATGTTTCTTTCAATATGGCCAAGCTGAGTTTGCACTGTGTGTCTGTATAAAGAGTGTGAAAGTTGGCCGGGTGGTTATTGATCAAACCCTTGTAGAAACATTTCCCCCTAGCAAATCTCTTCATCACATCGTACTTTTTATTTATATTATTTTGTGCAAAACAAATGCTTGCAATGGATTCAGAATCATGAACAACTCCTAGTTTGACCCCTCGGAAATGTTTCCCGCACAAGGTTAAGAGTACCCCAACTTTCAGCAGCTGTCACAGATTCCCCTAGGGAAATTATTTTTTTTCTGAGATTTCTTGGTAAGGAATTTATTCATTGTGTGTGTGTATATATATATATATGATGATTTCGGGTGTGACGGTACAGTACAGTAGAGGGATGCCCTGGGGACCCCCACATTTCTCAACCGTTTCGGACGTGGGGCGGCTGCCGGAACCGGGCCCGGACCCCTGGGCGGTCTGGACCCCACGGGGACCTCCCGGGGACACCCACACTGTAACTCTCATTGCTCAACCGTTTAGGACACGGGGCGGCTCACCGGAGTTGCACCACTCAGAATTCACACAGGTGTGATTTTTTTCCTTGACTACAGCTTCAGTACTGGTATCAAAACAACCATGTTCGTAGTCTGCTACAATTTAAAGAGGCACCTGATACTATAAGCCAGTGCATATCCATATTGAACAAACCTTCCTCTTACATGTTTGTATCCACAAAATGCCTGAAATAGAAACTTCCCCTCTGCTACATACACACAAGTTGTTGTCTCCAGTGGCGCCTTCAGCTAGTTGGCCTCTGTCAACCAGTGTAACAGCTGCACTCCAGGACAATCACACTCACACACGCACGCACGCACGCACGCACGCACGCACGCGCACACAGGCACTTCTTTCTGGATTTCCATCAATTATATTCTTCCCCTCCAGCTCCGTACATTCAACAGCACTGCGCAGATGACTGACCACAATAGCAGGATTGTTACCACACACACACACACACACACACATACACACGTGTACGGACATATACGAATGCACACATGCATGAATGCACACACAATTATATGCATGCATACCCTAAAACTCAAATTGATAAGATAAGAAACTTAACCCATTAAGATTCTACAAAATGCCTTCTAAGTGGGTAGTTCACACAAGCTCAAGGGGTTTCAAAGAAGTTTTAAAGCAAGCTTGACAGCTTGTAGATCTGCAAAGCAAGATGTTTTCCCGCTTTGAATGAGTTAAACATGGTTTAAAGCGTACCCGAGGATACAAGAAGCATTGTCTCCTCTGTGCAGCCTGACTACCTATCTCTTCAGCAGAATTTAAAGTAATTGTAAAAGAGAGCAGACTCAGACTGTAAGCCTCAATTACAAGTTTGAGAGAATATCAAAAGCCATCATACAAAGTACTGTATAGGCCAGGTGGAGCAGTTAGGGGATACTTTGTCAGGGACACTTCGGCACATTGTCAGGGGCGGTATGGAACCATGGAACCGGGTGGCCTCTCTATCCACACGGTCGTTAGAAACAATGTGTGTGTGTGTGTGTGTGTGTGTGTGTGGGATCAATCCTGCTATTGTGGTCAGTCATCTGCGCAGTGCTGTTGAATGTACAGAGCTGGAGGGGAAGAATAGAATTGATGGAAATCCAGAAAGAAGTGCCTGTGCCTGTGTGCGCGTGCGTGCGTGTCAACAATAAACCAATATTAAACCTATAAAACGTTTCTGAAAACTTTCAGAAACGTACAATGCCAACGTTTTTCTTTGGTGACTTGGCTGAACTGCAAAATAAACCTGCAGAACACACTTTTGCTATTACTTCAACACATTATAGAAATATACACACACCTGAAATGTTACAGCCTTTGTGAACATCCCGTTTGTAATTCATACCGGTGATTTATTTTAAATGTATTTTTTCAAACAGAATTCCAGATTTGCTAGAGCCGTCCGTAATCAGCTTACAGGTTGTTGACAAGGGTTTTCATGTCTGCTAAGCAACGATAGAACAGGTCCCTGTTGGCACCAACATCCCAAGGATACAGTGGTCTACCCTCACCTGATTTAGGAGCGCTTTGGCTGGCCTCCACAAACGGGACAGCAGCCCAAGCCCTTTGTGTGCTTGTGGAGCTAGGAGCAGACAATGGAACACATCATTGAAGCTTGCCCACTCCAACAACTAAAAGGAGGATTAGTCACCCTCCAAGCAGCAGAGCAGGAGGCAACAGCTTTGCTCGAGGACTTTTCATTCACCAAGTAAACAAATGGAATGTTCCCTCGTTGGTTCTCGTCATGTGGTCCGGCCGTCCGGGGGACCACCGGGGGTCCTTCATGGGGTTCCAAGGGGTCCCTATAGGTAAATGATTGATAGTTAGGAACATTTGTACACATTCAGAGTGCTATTAACACTGAGCATTGTACACGCTCAGAGCCAGAATGAAATGAACACTGAGGATTTTACTGTAAAATAAGTGTCCAAAAAAAGTTACATACCGGTATCAAATGGGAATACATGGCCTAATTTGTATCTAACTGGGCGTGGATTATAAAATTATATAACGCTTACAGTAGGTTAAAAAAAGCAATGTATTGGATCGTGTACTTGACTCGTGTACAACAGGCATTGTTGTTGGCTTTTTATTGCTTTTACCTTCAATACCCCAATGATTTCTCTCTTGGATGAACGTAACAGGATCTTAATACTTATCCTGCCCCTTTGGAACCAAAACAAATGAAAATCCTTTCCATCAGCACGAGTCTTGCAAGGCCCACCCACCCACACCTATATTCATTGAATGGAAATCACCAGCCTTCTCACAGATATCATATAATCCCCACTTCTTCATTTCAGTAGCTGATCAACTACGAGTGCACGTGTCCCTCCGTACTCTGGTGTCATGGGAATGTCCTCCCGAGCGACTAAGGGAATATGAATCCATACATACAGTACATAGGCTGTCGTCTCTCTGGTATGAAACTCTTGTTAACCGGTGACTGTGACGTCTCCATTGGGGCCTATTGGTGCGCGGAGGATACAGAAATATGGAAGCAATGTGAGTGTTTTTGTCATCAAAAACTCATCTCATCAAAACACAGGCATGCATACATGACTGTGCAAGTGTGTTTATTTCCTTGAGTGTAAATACTTATTCTCATACTGTCAGCACTGATCCAATGTTTGTTCGATGTGACTAAGAACACTTAAAATGAGTATAAATCTAAATTAGGTTACACCTTTACTTCAGGCCCAATCAAATGGAATAGTAGTCTTTATATGAATTCAAGTCTTAAAGCTTAAAGGCAGCTGCCGTGTGAGAGGCCAGAATTGTCCATAAAGAACAGAAGCCTTTCTGCTATTTATGCACATTGTCCAGACAAACGTCATTTAAGGAGATTGCTATGCAAATCCAGGAAATAATAGGTTACACGTTAATTACCTACCTGGCAGGTTTTACTCTTTGTGGAGGTGATTGGCAGCCATGCATGGAAGTATAGGAATGCATAGAGTTGCACAGAAAAAACACGTACGCCTACAGAGTCAGACATGGCAAAGAACAATGGTGTACTGCTATAAATTATCTGTGGTAGCCTACTGTACGTATTGTATAAAACTCATCTCTTTTGTATAAAACTCATCTCTTTATCTTCTGACTTTCATATTATCTCTGCAGCTTTAGAATCTAGATACTGTAGATTAGATTAGATGTCTTCTTGTACTGTACCTGCTATTTAGATGGATGTAGGGGTTGTTGCTCGCTTGTCCACACTAGATGCGATATGCTATTTGGACAGATACTTTGACACCGGCTCTAGTTATTGTGTAGCAATTTATAGTTTTCTTTGCATTCACTGTGTTTGACCACTTACCCTGTTTTAGGTTATTTCAAGATATTTACGCAGATTTCGAAGTTGCTCTGGACAAAGAGTGTCTGACAAATGCCTGAATTGTAAATTGTACATCTCTGAATCATACATCTAGCGAGGGACTTATAGGCCTACTGTAGTACTGTACTATATGGCCATAAATTTGCAAACAACATTGTAAAGCTGTCTGTGTTTCTGTACGGAGGAGAAAGAAAGGCCTGAATGTAAATCAGCCTAAAGCCATTATATAGCCATGATATTTGTTCATGTCCAGATTACATCCACATTGAACAATCTTTGGATCTGAGGATTTCTGTTGCATGTAACGCGAGTGAAGGTGTTCTGTGGTATTATTAATAATATGCATATCGTACATACTGTCAGAGGTCGACATGAGCTATGATCTCCCCGTTTACACTGGGCCCCTGATATGCAGTAATTTATTTATTCAGCTGCAGCTGTGTAGTGAGAATCACCCGATTCAGTCGTCTGTTTCCGCTCTATCCTGTTTGGCAGGATAACTTGACGTCTTGTTTAAGGCAAGCTGGAAACTGAGAATGGACAGTGCCATTCACAGCACTTGAAAAAGGTTACCAGCTGTAAATGGTAAATGACATTGAGTCATTGACAATGCACGAGCTGAAATGAAAGATACTATATTTGGGAGAACCACATCGCTTTACCATGAGAAACAACTGCTCCATTCAGTGTTTTACCAAGGAGGAAGTTTGACATTATTTCCCCAAAGGTTTTGACTTCCTCTTCCTGGAAGTGTCCAATTTAACTGAAAGGGACACACTATTCCATTATTCATGGTTAGGGTGAGTGTTAACCACCACATCTGTGTGTTCATCTTGTTCATGTGTGTGTATGCATTCATACTTTTCATAGGCATTCAGTAACACACTATATTTCACACAAATCTCAAAGTGCTACATTGATTAAAATATAATTATACATAAAAAGAAATTAAATTAATACAATTCTGAAGAGACATCCCTTCCCAACTAAACATGTGGCTAAGAAAACGTTCCATGTTTAAAAACACACAAGGCATCAATACGTCCATTTAGGAAAATGCCTCGTTGAAAAGAAAGGGTTGTAGGAATGTAATATTGTCTATGTAGCTACTCTCACCTGAGGGAGAGAGGCAGAGAGGCAGATGACTGATGACCCTCCAGAAGTGTGTATTGCATAATACTGGTCGGTGTTGAATCCTAAGCAGCATGTTATTGATCAGAAGAGTGTTTGTTTGTTTGCGCTGCCACCAGCCATGGGACTATGAATTCCCCAGAGCAGGCAGAATCCGTCTATCTGACAGAGACCCCATGGCTGGATGAACTGGAGGAACAGTGAGTAACCACTCGGGAGGTGGCAGTGATACAGAGGGCGAGATAGGGGGCTTGTGAGATAGAAGAGACGGTGTCTGTTAATGAGTGTTAATTAATGCTACTGCTGATGGATGCTACAGGATCTTATTGGACTTTGATCAATATCCTAATTAGCATCCTGTCTGCTGTCTGGTATTGTGCTTCCCTCAGGGAGACTGAGGCCCACTGCAACACTGTGTGTGTATACAGGCTGACTTGTCTGGTATTGTGCTTCCCTCAGGGAGACTGAGGCCCATTGCAACACTGTGTGTGTATATGGGCTGACCTGTGAGTTGTGACGTTGTTGAATCCACAGTCAGCGGGAGGCGTCTGATGGCAACCGGTGGTTCTCAAAGTGGGGTCCGGGGGCCCTTCTTTGAGGGGGTTCCAGGGTGTCCTCAGCCAAATGTGTTAACCCATTCTGACCTGAGATCAGATTCTAAAAATGTCTTCTACATCCTGACAGTTTTCTGAAAAAGCTATGTTTCTATGTCAGTCGATTTTTCAAAAATAGCAAACCTACAAGCTTGTAGCGCGCCACTCGGTGGCTCGCTATGAGCTTGTAGATCTGCTATTTTTCAATAGCTAAAGCATAACATAATGCTAACACCAAAAGGGGTTCCTTCCCAAAATGGACATCAGCTATTTACAAGCTTACAACTATTTTCGAAAAATCTTGGAAGAAATGTGAACATATTGGAATATCTTGGAAATATTTTTAGGAACGGAAATCCCTGGCACAAAATGTTTGCAGATGGGGTCCGTGGCCAAATACTAATTTGGGGGTCCTTCCTTGGCATGAAGACGTTCAGTTCAGTGAAAAAAGTGACACCATGCATCCCTGCTAATGTCCAATCCACCTTCTTGCCCGCCTGGTTGCCATAATATGTCTAAAAACTACAATTTCAACCTACATGGTTTGTGAGGATAATGTCAAAACGGTTCGTAAATGTTAAAAAAATACATCTATAAGCTCACAATACACCACAATCCTACCACTTGCCTCACATTGTGAGCTTGTTTATTGGATATTTTTGCCTTATTTGCAAGACACTCATATGACGATAAAATATGGCATTTATTTATGCGGGGGGGGGGGGGGCATACAAGGCTGTTCCTAGACATTGGTTGTAGCACTAACCACTAATTACAGAAACAAATTGACCTAACCTAGAGCATGCAGCTGGTACTAATGAGGCTAATGAGAACTTATAGAACCAAATAAGACTAATGTGAATTTATGGAACCTAATGAGGGCAGCAGGGTAAGTAATTATTCATGTGGACTAATTTATTCTTAGGAAGGTTTTGGATTCATTTCACACCTCAGGTTGTGAAAAAATGTTTTATGTATTTGTTTTATAATCCCCTTTAAAATAAAGTTAAAAAAAGGCCTTAAGTGATTAAGGGTTAACAGCTACTTTGCTCAGTTTCAGTTTGGAGTGATTCAGGTGTTGCTGAGGCATGTGCACAAATAGACATCAAAGGGGGCTTGAGCCCCTGCCCCTGCCCTACCCGTCTGGCTTCCAGACAATGAATGCAGCATTTTCTATGGTGCCATGCCATACCCGAAGGCAGCATTCAGGAGAATTTCCATGTCGTACACTGCATCTCCAGTAGCTAAAGAGTGCAGGGTTGCTCCTCTTAAGTAGCTCATCTACAACTTCTCAACAATAAATGAAGTGAAAAATCTAAGAAATTTCTTAAAAATACATTGAAAACTTAATGTTTAAGAAGAAGTAGGGAAATCTATCTAGGTCTCACTAGTTTGGGTCCTGGGAAAATGTTGAATTTCTCTTTCGAGTCTTGAGCTAAAAGGGCTGGGAATCTTCACCTCCAGAAGTATATAATAATAAAATAATGATGTGCTTCAGCACCATGGCCAGCTCCACTCTGCTCTAACCTGGAATAGACCTGTGATTCAGCAGCACCATGGCCAGCTCCACTCTGCTCTAACCTGGAATAGACCTGTGATTCAGCAGCACCATGGCCAGCTCCACTCTGCTCTAACCTGGAATAGACCTGTGTAAGGCCCTAGTGTACACACATATCAGACGAACATGCTCTGTGCCGTCCGTGTTTCATGGCCGTCTCAATGCTTTTCCAATGGAAGTCACGTGGTTTGACCAAACACTTGTTTGATGGGGGGAGGGGGAAATCAAACAAGTGTTGGGTGACTGGGTCAAACCACGTCCAAGGAGTCTTGGGCTAAAAACGGCCATTGCAATCATCACAAATGTGATGAGGTCACAAGTGGCTATGGCCGTTTTAGCCCAAGGAGTGTTTTTTGTGCAAAACTAATGCTTGAAATGGATTCAGAATCATGAAAACCCCCTAGTTTGACATGTGCCATGCTACATAAAGCATAATGAAAATTTAAAAATCTTGCCTTTATATACAGTAGGATGTTAATGGTATGGTCACATATTCTCTATTAAACAAATTGCTCAATGCCGACAGCCGGTCAGCAAGTGGATTCATGAATGTATAGACAATATTTTAGGCCAATAAAAAAAGACTATATACCAAATGTCCCACTTTAAAGGAAAAGAAGCCTGTTGGCTGGCGAACTGTTATGTGATCCGGCAGCACCATGGCCTCTGCTCTAACCTGGATCAGAGTGCCCACCCAGCAGGAGCAGAGTCATTCAGGCAGTCCAGTCGTGCACTCGTGCAGAGAATGTTAGATAAGAGAGGCATGGGGGCTGAAATAAATACCCTAAAAGGGAGCTAAACGCAGCCAGAAATACATCTGGCAGTAAATGAGTTGATAAAGTATTCAATCAATCACGAGAAACGTGTTGGATTCCATTCCAACACAGTGGGCTTATACATTTAACCTTGTCCTGATCCATCTGCTGTGATCCTTCAGTTTAACAAGCGTCCCCAAGGGACTCTCCATCCCAGAACACCTTCTGATGAAAGCTCACTCGCCCGCCTTCCATTCTTCTGATATGCGCTATGCGTGCACGGACACACACACACACACACACACATATACACTCAATGTGTAAAGATATTGCGTCAATGGCATATGTGTTCATTTTCTATATGCATTTAATATCACACACCCGATAAGCAAAGCAGTGACCATTTTTGTTCCTTGGACTTTTGTTTGTTTATGCAATATGCATTAAACCTTGGACCTCAGTGTGAATGCGGAACGTTTTTTTGTGTGTTTTTTTTACCATTACTGACTGCATCAGTAATGGTGTCGATGAGAAATACTTGACCCTGTTGGAAAGATTTGTAAGATAAGATCTAGCAGCAACAGCAGTAAGGCAAGGCAGTAAGCGTGAAACACGGGAGAGGTACAGGAGAGAGAGAGGAGAGATAAGACTAAAGATGAAATGAAATAGTCTCACAGTCTATTCTGTGGCTGAATGTGCTCCTCAGTCCCCATCCCCGCTAGCACATTGTATGTGAGGGATGAGAGGGTTCACTGGGATGGGGTCGAGCTCTGTAATCATCCTCTCCTTCGCAAACCACCTCCAGAATATCCAGTTAACTCTGAAAAGGCTGGTGAGGACGGCTATACCTCCATATTCAGTTTGTTAGCATCCATTTTGCATTGGTCTACCATTGTCCACCTCCCGATGATGATGACAATGCACAAATAACTAAGTCTACCAAATAATGTCTCACTGTTCTTTTCACTTTGTTATTTTTCAAGAACACACACACCCACCTCCTGTACGCACACACACACACACACACACACACACACACACACACACACACACACACACACTAAGATTTGTACTAAGATGTCTCAGAGGAGTTGCTGAGCTGTCGTTGCTCAGGCTAACCTTTGATGAAGGATAAGACGTCGGCTGCAAGCTGATACTCTGTGGGAGACGGCGTCTGCAGATACAGTGCACTCAAAGATCAAATCATGACTTTTAAGAGGGGAAAGAGGCAAAAATGCATCAAACAGATCATCTCAGACAGATCATATCTAGACAGCGTGCCTTTTCATTCTCACTTTTTACCGCCCGGTAAACCGGCTTCCAATTTAGCGTCGCCAAGCCTCAGCAACAGCCTCTGGTTGTCACCTCCAATCTCCTTCTCTCTCTGTCTCCTTTGGCCGGCTTTATTTCTCATCTGTTTTCACAGGTGAAATCATCCTTCACTAAAAATGTGTTTACCTTCAAACTCTGGCACTGGTTGTATATTCAAGTGCTTCCAAGACACACAAACATGAGCAAACATTCATTGGGCCTCATTTATCAAATGTGAAAAAGCATTTGGTCGTGAATTGCTCGTAAATGCATTCATGCAAGCAATGTGGGATTAAAAAATGTTTTTGTATAGCTTGCCAGTTTGTTTGTAGGATCCAAAGAGATTTCACAAGTGCTCTGTACCGTTTGTATATTTGTATGCATAAATGTCAAAAACAAACATGTATTATTATTTAGTTTTAGTTTATATCATTCTTTTAGTTGTACTATGATGGAGCCTTGGCACTAGTGTCAGCAGAGGCTGCTGAAATACCGCTTCTTCTCAAGGCGCAGAAGAGACAGCTTGTTGAATATTCAAACAAATGTGCTCTCAACATCGGCACAGGAAAAAACCCACTTAATAATAATTAAGTAATTGTGTTTTCACTGAAGCTAAACGTAAGCAATCAACACTTCACCGAATCCAAAACAGTGCAGAAGTAGGAGTACCGTAATACATTTAGGTTAAGCCATTAAGCCACTTAAACTCACAATGCCGATATCGATATTGTCAGATAATGGCAAATACTAGATCGGCCAAACCCATATGATGTGTATCAGGCGGGCTCTAATCCAATGGATCACAATGTGGGGTCCAGGGAGTGGGACCCCTCAGTTGTTCCTTGAGGGGGCCCTAAATGAACCCTTACAGGTCCGTAACTCTGCGTACAAAATACAAACGGAACCAAACTGGAGTTATGGTGGTTGGAGCAGTGGCTCACAGTGTAGTCACCCCTCTGGTCTGTGGTGCTTCATAGCTTTTGGGAGGGTCAGGGCAGGTCACGGGGTTAAATGTCTCCTGATGACTCATTTCCCGTCAATAAGGCTGGAGATGGAGCACTCTGAGCAGCTGCTGTTCGGGGGGACACAGACACAGACAGAGAGGAGCTTTGTGGGACGGAACAGGTCATGTTCACAACAAATTCAGCTTTTCAGAGAGGTTGCCGTGGAAATTCCAGGGTGGCAACTGCCAGCTGACAGCTCTAATGTTAGCTGTGTGTGTGTGTGTGTGTGTGTCTGTGCGTGCGTGCGTGTGCGGTACTGTGGCTGTGTTTATGTGTGTGCTTGTGCACGTGCGTGTTTCTTGCTGAGTTGTGTCTGTGCCTTTGTGTGTTCATGCATGTGCATGTGTGCACACACACACACACACACACACACACACACTCACACACGTGTGTGTGTGAGACATGCAGTTTTGCAGTAGCAGTGGGTTCCTTTGAGGACGGAGGAATTGGGTGTGTCGTGAACTTTGACCTGTGGGGAATCAGGAAGACGGTTGGGCCCATGTGAGAAGAGGTGTTATGTGGTTTTTGACATGGCTGTCTCCAGTCTGCCGCAGGGAGACAGTGACTGTTGTGACCAGGGGTCACAGACACCAACACATGTTTACTGTTATCAGGGTGTTGTTTGAGGTACTAGACAATAATGTCTAGTACCGCAGTGGTAGGCGACCTTAGGCACGGGTGCCATCATTGGCACATGGGAGGGTAATCACAGGCGTGAGAGATTTTTTTTGTTTTTGTTTTTTGTAGTAAATTATATTATGTACTCTAACACATATGTACTCTAACACACACAAATTACATCCTGCGAATAATCATTCGATCTATGACTGAGGAATGAGTCTGATCTGAGTCTAACTCTAATGATCATAAACTGTATGCCCTGATGAGAAAGAAAGTAGTTCTGAAGAAAAGGCTGGTATTATGGACAATATAATATTGATATAGCACGCTGACAATCAAGGAAATAAAAAACATGGCACTTCATGTCAAAAAGGTTGCCGACCCCTGGCCTACCTCAACTGAATCTGATCTACTCCAGGCATCAAATCCCAAAAAAATTTTTAAATGCCAAGTACATTTTCTATGTTCATTTGACCCATTGAAACCTGGGAAAGCATCTCTGTCATTTTAGATTTCATACCATAATTGTATACAAAACTCTTGTGTGTACAGCATGGAACCAAACGGACCCTTATCCATTTTGTACACACTCGGAGTCAAGTGAGCATTTCACTGGGCATTTTACTGTGTAGGTGAACATCACTGCATGATGAGAAGTGTCATAATGACTCAATCAATTATGCAGGTGGTGAGAGCCCACGCCGCCCTGCTTCGCCACGACTGCCCCCTCAACACTCATTTCATTGCATTGTTCATTGGTGTAATGGGCGGGAGAATCATACTCATACTCTCTTTCCCTCTCGTTCTCTACTCTCTCCACTCTCCCCTCATATCACTCTCTCTGTCTCTCTCTCTCTCTCTCTCTCTCTCTCTCTCTCTCTCTGTCTGTCTCGTGTTAAGGTCATGGGCCACAATGGAAATTGGTCAAGGACTTTATCTCCCCCTCGCTGGCTCACTCACATTGTGGCGTATAAGATTGCCATGCCAACACGATAGTGTACACAAAGGTGTCGCACGCGCACAGACATGTGAAGTGGGTGCAGTCATCCTGAACATCTGACTCGAATAAGAACGATTCTGTAAAAGAGTGTGAGTGGGTGCACGCACACGTCTTGTGACTTGATCAGATACTCGCAGTTGTGTGCTTTTTTT
Organism: Protomyctophum parallelum; assembly: GCF_964188405.1. Lineage (NCBI taxonomy): Eukaryota > Metazoa > Chordata > Actinopteri > Myctophiformes > Myctophidae > Protomyctophum > Protomyctophum parallelum. The sequence goes on from NC_139713.1 coordinate 20,008,654, forward strand.
TTTTGCGGTGGCATAAACGGCAAGATGGAGGGAATAGATTAAGGTCATGGCTGCTCCTCGTACCCTTTTCATGTGACATGTGTAACACAGCAGGAAAAACATGAATTCTGAGTTTCATGTCTGCCTGTTCGCTTTACCTTCATCTGTGTTTACCCCAAATTTCGCACAATCCTATATTTCTTAAGCCCTATACTTTGTTGTATGTTGTCAATAATAATCAGCTATTTTCACTGAATGCACACATGACTGTCGCTGGATGTTCAGCTATTCTGCCGTTCCTATAGAATAGGGCCATTATAGGGTTCATGTGGTTAATTTGCTTGGACGTATAAATCAGAATTTTGAGGTAATGCAATCTCATGGGCCAACCACCCTACCAGATCCATACCTTGACCGTAACCTCGCCAAACGCAAAGTCTCTCAACCTCTCCATTCCTCGCACAAAGGAGCAGTTCATCCACAAAATTGCTTATTTTCTATCAATTCCACACCCCCTGAAGCCTTGAATTCGTGGAGATGTATTTTTTAAATTTGTTTACTGGTGGAGACTCAAAGAGTTATCAAAGAGTCTCCTTCTGACCGATGACCCGGTCATCAAACGATTAATTGGCTTCACTCCATGAAGTGAATTCAAGGCTTCATGGAGTGTGTAATTGATAGAAAATAAGTAATGTTTTGGGTGAACTACTCCTTTAATGACTAAACACAACTCATTTTAACCAAGGCCATGTGTGATGTGCCTGCAGTCTATTTAACATTGTGGGTATGTTGGGTAAGAGAGTGGCGACACGCTTTGATCTCGCCACAAAGCGGGGTGCCTACATATGGTCTATAGTTCCAAACATTGGAACTATCCCATTGAGATAAAATGAGCACTTCCGCATTCCATTGTTACAATGGGAGTCAATTCAATTCAAAGGAGCTTTATTGGCATGATAATACAAATGTTTACATTGCCAAAGCAAGTATCACAGTACAATACGAGTTGAAAATGGGGAAACTATATACAGTTGGAGGGGGTACAGCATTTTGTAAAAAATTGTCACATTGCATCGTTATGTACATGTTATAACAGGGTATAAAGCTTTTTTTTTTAACAAATAGCAGCACTTTTTTGCAGTCAACTGAACTGGGGGACAAATGGCAGCATTTTTCTCAGGGCTATTTAAATCGTTTACAGAAAACACAGATTTCAGATCTGTTTAAAGGTAGCAACTCTGTTTACATGTGCAAGGTCCAGCGGTCTACTTGGTACAGATAGTAGTCAAGGAGTCAATGCTAGTGTTGCCACTCTCTTACTAGATTACTCTGGGCCCACTGCCAATAGTTAATGCAACTCTGTCAGCCATCTAATAAAAGCATGTGCGTGCGTGCGTGCGTGCGTGCGTGTGTGTGTGCGTGCGTGCGTTTGCGCGCGCTATAAAAGAAGAGTGCTGTGCATGCACGCATGTAGTGGGCTGCAGTACTATGATGTAGCCCCCTACATCACATCTAGGCCACCAGCTGAAGTGGGAATTCTACACTCGACAACACATTCCTGACACCATGTCTATCCCTGTCTCTGTCCAACCGACACCACATCAATTCAGTAGCAGACCCAGCAGCGTGTCTGTGTCAAGCGTGTCTTAAACCCAGTTTGCTCTACTAAGACCGCTAATATTTTGGCCACATATTGGACTATCTATTTGTATCTTAATGTGAAGTGCACTTGGCACATGCCATTGTTTTATTATGCTGTACGGCATAACGCTGATCTTACGATACTGTAGGCTGCCTGGAGTGCAACCTTAACAGGTTCAAGAACTGTTTTGTTTCCCCACTTCCTGAATTTCCTGAATGAGGGTGGGATTTGACCTTCTTCATACCAGCTCAGTGACCTTGTGGATAGAGTGTCCGTCCTGAGACTGTGAGGTCGGGGTTCAATCCCCGGCCGTGTCATACCAAAGACTATAAAAACATTGTTACCCAATGCCTCCCTGTTTGACACTCGATCAGCATAAAGGGTTTGAAGCGTCATGTCCAGGCTGTATGCTTGTACATTTAATTGTTATTGATGACTGTCAATCTCATGGTTGGCTGTCAGCTTGCTAAGCCATTTTCACTTTTCTTCAAAACACATTTTGACTTTTCGGTACTCATCATTTCTGGCCCTATCCGATTACAACATCACAGGCATAATTTTCATAATCCGTATCGTTCGGCTGTAATCGGCTTCTGAAGTTAGTGCGATGGGCCTGTTTCACACAAAATGACACAAATCACGAATGAATGTCCAATCCCAAAAGCAATTCCATTTTCATCGATAGGGGGCGCCGTCAAAGTTGCCCACTCCTGATCTATAGCTGGTGCTGTATGCCTGCAGTTAAGCACCGTAAGGCTGTGTACCGAACTGTACTTCTTCAACAGCACATTGCACACACCACAATATGTGCCGTCCCAGACTCTTCTGTCTTCGTGATAACATGACTGTCACACTACCTCACACCAGACACCGGTCAAATCCTCAAGTGTTAACCCTGAGAGTGTACGTTCAAATGTAACCAAATAACCAGATAAGAGTGGAGCCTGTGCATGCATACGGTACACCCCAAACGTAAATACTATTACATATTGATTCTTGACCTGGCCATGATGAAAGTGATGATGTGCAGTCCTGTTGGTTCTATTCAAATACTGAACCCTGATCAGATTCTAAAAATGTCCATCCAAACAGTTTTCTGAAAAAGCTATGTCGATTTTTCAAAAATAGCAGATCTACAAGCTCGTAGCGCGGGAGCAGACATGTACATAACTACATGGAATACACAGTGTTTTTTGTTTTTCCCAACTTGACATTTATATCATTTTTTTCTTTTCGTTTTAATGGCGGAAATATCACGCTGGCAATTAATCTGTTTATTTAATGCCAATACACAAGGCTACAGTAGTCTTGTTACTAATTTATAAAATGCCAGAGAGCAACCTAACACCCAAGTTGTGCTCACTGATGCTGCTTATTTATGAAAGACTTAATGGAGAAACGGTTATTTTTTTCTACAGCAGAGCCAAGTGGAGCATGAATAAAAGGTTCATCGGCGTTCACCGCGAGGTGTGAAATGAATCCAAAACCTGCCTGAGGAGAAATGTGTCCATGTGAATAATGACTAAAAGCCCTGGCCTCATTTGGTTCCATAAATTCACATTAGTCCTATTTGGTTCTATAAGTTCTCATTAGCCTCATTACCATATGTACGCTCTAGTATAGGCCTATTTGCTTCTGTAAGCAGTTAAGTATTGTGAAGTGCTGCTAAAACACATGGTTAGGCGTGTAGTCTTCATTTAACCTCTTGAACCCCAGCATCCATATTATGGCTGGGAACATATGTATTGATATAGTTCAGTAACAAGCTCTGCTCTTTAGTAAAAAAGAAAATGCAGGATATCAATTGTATCCAATCAGGGGAAACACAGGATTCAGGACAGTGTTGATTTCGTCGACTAAATCTAAGACGAAAAATGTCGTTGACAACCATTTTCCACTGACCAAAACTAAAAGGAAACTAAATGAAAACTAAGCTATGATGACTAAGACTAAAAAAACTAAAATGGGCAATTAAGTCAACAAATAAAAAACTAGACTAAAATGTTAGGAAGGGACTAGTGGACAAGAGATCCAGTGGACAAGAGATCCAGCACAAGTCATTTTACACTTGGTTGCATGCTGAAAATAGCAGCTATTTTCAGAAAGTGTAAAATCTGTCATGACGGCATCAAGGCCCGCCAAAATACATTTTAGTCGACTAAAATCTTATATTTAGTCTAACACTAAAACATTCCAGATGACTGCAATGTGACTAAAACTAAATGAAAACTATTCAAGAGACTATATGACTAAAACTAAAATCTAAATTTGCTGCCAAAAACAAGACTGATACAGGATGAAGAAGTGAAATTGGAAGTGATGAAATGAACACAAAAGAATAACAGACGAAACTGGAACCGAACACCGTGAAATTGAAGCTCTTTGGGGTTCTCTCTGCTGATTGGATAAAATTGGTACCATGACTTCAAAATGGAATATATAATTTTGTTTTCCACTTACACCAAATCTGCAATTTATTTTCTAATGGAATATAGAGCTATAAAAAACATTTTCTCTCAGAGTAAATGTTTTAAGTAAGCAACATGCAATCTAGTATCAATAAATCTATTAAAGGAGAATTCCATACTAAAAGGCTTTCTTACCTTTCTTTGTAGTTGTTACGTCCCCATCAAAGAGGTCCAGGTGTCATTTTGTGCAAAAGCTCCTTATTGGCTATTTCCCCTACCATAAGCCCTAAATGAATTGCATTGAATTGAATGGGTTGTATGGGGTGTTGTGCTAATTCGCTTATTTCCATCGAAATAAGTAGTAAAGTGTGCCGCTTGGGTTATTATTTACACTAGTCCTTACCCGTTGTGAGATATTTGCCCCCCCTTGTGGCCGTGAAGGGTGCGCCCGGGTGCGTTTGTAATTGACTAATAAATAAATAAATAATCATTAATGTGTCAAATCGAAAAAACGCCCTCCATATGCATATGGTCAATGCCTGTGTGAAAAGTGGGAGTGATTGGTGCACGCATTAAGGAGTTACGGCACTGTTTCTGACAGACACACGGACACACACACACTCAGACATTCGGTTAATTATAGTATGATTATGAAGAGAGGATATATACAAAATAATTATAATTTTGAGCGATGGAAATAAGCGAATTAGCACAACATCCCATACATCCCATTCAATTCAATGCAATTCATTTAGGGCTTATGGTAGGGGAAATAGCCAATAAGGAGCTTTTGCACAAAATAACACCTGGACCTCTTTGATGGGGACGTAACAACTACAAAGAAAGGTAAGAAAGCCTTTTAGTATGGAATTCTCCTTTAAGTAACTCGGACACTGAGTAAATATCAAATCTAGCATTGCTAAACAATATGCTATGTAAATGACATACATTACATAATACGTACATATTCATGAACAAGTAACTACCGGGTACATACATATGGATGTAGTAACTAACATCTGCACAGGCAACAACTACTAAGAAATAACTACGTGCCCTTTGTGTCAGACAGGAATAGCACAAAAAAAAGAAAAAAACCCTATAATGATAATTGAACTCAAGCATTTTTACACTCTAGTTTGATGGCAGAAATGTTCATGTTTGTGCAGTTGATGGGTTTGAAAGATTGAGACACAGCTGCAGTAGTGGAGCCCACAGTTGACGCCACATTAATATTAATATAAGTCATGCTGTGTAACTTTTTCAATTAAACTAAAGCTGTTTTTTTTATACATCTTTCACTGGTATATTTTTCACAATAACCATTCCACATAAATGTGTTTTTCTGCTCCATATGCAGTCACTCGTGCCAAAATGACGCAAGGATCGGAAATTCATATATTTTCGTTTAAAAATAACCCTGGCAAACTGGTGATAGGACACTGCAGTGCTTGTTTTGGAGCGGTATCTCCTGTGTTTTTGTTTTAAACTGAATTCTCATTTCCAACTTCCAACAGAAAGAGGTGTTGTCAAAATAAACAACTATTGAAATGGATGTTACACGGTGGGACTTTAAATTTGTCTGTGCATCCTATCCTTTTGACACGGTTCTCCAACTAAGAGTACAAGGGATGTATCATTTGTTTGGCCGGTTAGATATGACTATAATTAAATACTGTCAGCAGCATATTGTTGTCACTGTGGTTAAATGCTTAGGCTCTGATGTATGTCCCGGGTTCAATTCCCGAGCCGAGAACTTTGTCAGTTGTCACTCCCCTACTCTCTCCCTGTCTATCTTCACTGTGGACTGTAAATAATGGCAAATAATGGCTCTGGCTCAGAAATAGTGTTTGAAGTGTCCTTGAGCAAGACACTGACTGAACTTTGCTCCGATGAGCAGGTTGGTGCCTTGCATGGTTTCCTCCGCCATCGGTGTATGAATGTTTGTATTTATGGGTGTAAAATACCTCGGAGGAAAGCCGGTCTTGGATCAATGAACAGCCAATATAGTGTCAGAGCATCAAAGGGAACAAAAACACAGGTCTTTGTATGAGCGTCCCACGGTCTCCCACTGGCTTCAGCTCTCCTATTCTCCTATTCGCTGAGCTTCTATCATACAGTAGGTCTCTTTGGTTCCATACTGCAGCTTATAGGCCAAGGTAATGCACGTGCGTACGTGTGTGCACTGTCGCCCTTGAACCTGGACCCATTGAAACTGGGGAAGCATCTGTGTCATTTTAGTCACTTTGAGCTAAAAAGCATTATTCTATACTTTGGAAAGTCCAAAAAGCAGATATACAAGCTAGTTGTTGCTTGTAGATTTGCTATCTTTTTTAAATCATGAAAATGTGTGCACATTTTTGAATATATGCACATACTATGTATACTTTTAAAGTGAACATGTTTAACTAAAATCTTTGCTTCTGGAGGTCCCTGGAACAAACTATTTTGAGATGGGGGTCGTCGGCTAAATACATATTACTTTTGTTATATATTTGGGGGCTTTTCTGCCTTTGATAGTGACAAAGTAAGCACTAAGCTGACAGGAAATGGGGGAGAGAGATGGGGAGTGACGCGCAGCAAAGGACGTCGGGATTGGCAGTCGAGCAACCCAGGCCATTTAGGCGGTCTTTGACATAAAAAGGTTTGAGCACCACTGATTTATAGCAACATACATGTACGTATTTTCTCCAGAAAACTGTTTAGAAGACAGCCGGCCTCGGGTCTTCAAGGGTAAAGTTGCTAGGCCGTGTTTTGTAGTGGTGGTTAAGGTCACAGAGACCAGTGTCAGGATATCATTTCAGTGGTCTGCTTCTCCACAAGCTTAGCCCTTCACACGCCTTCTGCACTGGTTCAGAATGCTGATGTGCGTGTCGTCGTGTTATCGATTGGATCACACCGGTTTATGCTGCTGTCTCACCTGTGTGAGTATTGATATGTGCTAGTGTGTGTATAACCTAATCATCCTGTTATAGCCACTAACCAATCTCCCCCTTTCTCTCTCCTGCCCTCATTCTGTCTGCTGTGCTTATTTCTGTCTGAGATCCCCCGGTGCATCTGCTCTGCATGCTAACAATTAGGGCACAGGTTTGGATGCGGTGTGTGGTATCATTGGTAATCCGTGGCATCTCACAACGTGTGTGTGTGTGTGTGTGTGTGTGTGTGTGTGTGTGTGTGTGTGTGTGTGTGTGTGTGTGTGTGTATAAACAATTTATCCATTCAGCAGATGCTCTTACTCCTTCCCTGCTAAGGGCGAGATTAGACAAGATAAATGTATGATCACAGATCGCCTAGGATGAAATCGGACGAGATAAGGGTTTATAATGGTTTTTTACCGGCTCTTGGCGTCATCGTCGCCCGGCAACGCTTTCCTTCCGCATTGGTGATGTCATCGATCATTTTCCATCATCGGGTCCCGGGCTAGCGTGATCCAAAAAAACGTTGTATTGGCATTTAGCTCAGATTGAGTTGATCGCACAAAATATCCATGTTTTTGGAGGTCAATAAAAAATCATCGTGACCTCGCGGGACCGTTGCCAGCGCTTCCAACGAAAGTATCTGCCCTGTGCCCCGGAAATTATTCCAGTGTAGTACGTCAATTCCAGTGGTGTCGCTTCAAATAGGGGCCAGCCATGCGGCCTGAAAACCGTGATGCTCTGAGCCAACATCGCCATCTAGTGGTCGGTGGGGAAGATTCAGTGCAGGAGCAGCAGGTGGGTATTGCGGTCACTATATTGCATTGTTGGGACAAAAAATAGACCTGAGTCAGAAGGCAAAGCTCTCGATATACTGACTCGATATTCATTCCTACTCTCTCACCTATGGCCAAACCGCTTGTATTGTGGATACAAGCGGTTTGAGAACCCCTGATCTATTGGGCATTCCATGATGAAACATAATGCAATGCTGGCATGAAGTCACTATAACACTGTCTGCTGTGGCATCAATTCTGCTCACCCTGGTTGTTTGACAAGGGGTTCATGGCACTTTCTCTGACCTTGCACTCTGTAAGTCGCTCTGATAGGAGCATGTGGTAAATGCCTAAATTATAATTGTAATAATCATTCCACTCCCAGGCACAGTATGAGTAATATTACAGGCTTGTAATAGTCTTATAGAAAAAGATTCTAGTGGATATTAATTTCCATAGGAGCTCTGTTTCTCAGTTCTGATTTAATCACTACTCTACTTTACTCTAATTTAGCGTCCATGGATGAGATTAAGTTTTTTTTTCTTTCTATTTGACTATTTTCAAAGTACAAATGCAACCTGGAAAATGTAGATTATTGTGCTGTCTATGCATTTAATCTAAGCCAGGCCTAGAAGAATGATGTATGGTAGCAACACATTTGACAATAGAGCGCCGCAGTCCCTCCCCCTTTCAGAAAAACTAGTGGCCCAGGAAATGAAAACCCAATGCATTCTCCCATCGGCACTTCTTATTTAATTTATTTAAAGACGGTTACGCCACGGACAAAGCCAACTTGGATCGTGACAAATCATGACAATGAAGACAATATTTTGGGCCGATCAAATCATTAGAAAGAAGAAAAGAAAGTCAGGAGACAACACTATTTGTTTTGTTTTTCGTCTTATAAATTATTTGATCGGCCCAAAACATTGTGTTCATTGTCATGATTTGTCACGATCCGAGTTGGCTTTGTCCGTGGCGTAACCGTCTTTAAATAAATTAAATAAGAAGTGCCGATGGGAGAATGCATTGGGTTTTCATTTCCTGGGCCACTCGTTTTTCTGAAAGGGGGAGGGACTGCGGCGCTCTATACCGTTGGCATATAGTATCGGTAGTCCCTGTGGTTCTGGTACAGCACCAAGGGGCAGAACCCCACGCTGGAATTGAAGCTCACTTCCAGGTTCTTTCAGAATGGTGGGACCTTTTTTGCCCCGGTGCCACACACCATGCCTAAAATCTCTGGCACCATGCCAAGACAAGCCAAGAAAAAAAGGGGAGTGAAATGTTTAACATTATACTACAGACAATTGGTTAAAATAAGTCCTCAAGCATGTGCTGAAATGGGCATGACGGAACACCTAGAGAGACGTTAATAGAAGATTTGAGAACAGAATAATCAAAAATCAAAAATAACAATGTGTGTTATGAAACTTCTCTCATCTGACTCCTCTTCTATTTTGAGGGCAATCGTAATGAATTAATCAAAATTTATCAAATTAATGAATTAATAAATCAAAAAATGATTCTCCCCTCAGCCAGCACCGGGGCAAAGCTTTTTCCTCAATGTATCTCAATGAGGTTTTGGGGCAAACTTTACACTTGATTTTATTACTTTAGTAAACTTTTACTTTTTCCATAAACGGCTGCATGCGGTTGCAGCCAATAGCATTAATTTCCGTTTTCATTTCAGACTGGATATAGAAAGATGGCAGATTTGAAATTGCTGAAAAATATTACAATATATATATATATTTACGGTCTGGAGAAACCAATAGTCACTTTGTCCATATGTTTTTTACGTTCTGTGCAGCACTGTCTGGATGTGTGTTTGAGTGGAAAGTGGAAATGATAGACTGTCGGTTTGGACATGTATTGCCACATCACATGTTTACAAGATTACCCACTTGGTTGGCTGGAGTCCCTCAGGGCTCTGTTTTCTACATTAAACATCTTCACTGAAAATAGCTGATCTACGAGCTCACAATGCATCGATTTAAGATCTGTTATTTTCTGCCAAAGCTTTCCTCAGAATAAGGATGGTGGCTGTGGTTTAAGTGGATACAAAAGTTGGTGAAATACTTGTTGCAGTTTCAAGGTGGAGAAAGAACAAAACACACAGAACATAATAACTGTTTTAGGGACATAAACAGGAGGGCTTTCAATATTTTCAAGAGGATATGATTGAATATGCTGCTATTGAAAACACTCATCTTGTCTTCTTTTTCCTGCTTGTTTCACTCTGTTGTTTCAAGGTTCAAGGTTCAGCTTTATTGTTCCACTAGGGAAAATTGGGTTTGCAGCCACAATAATCCGAGCAGTCCCCAATTTAAAAAGCACAATACATAACAGACAATACAACACAAAACAAAATGGCACACTACAAAACTTCTTTTCACTCTCTTCTCTCTCCCTTAAAAAGTGAAAGCAGCATGCAGACAATGTGCAAAAAAGCAGCATGCAGATAAAGTGCAAAAACAACGCTAACCATGCTAACTGAACTCTCCATGGAATTCACAGCTTATTCTTTGATGGAGTTTCTCTTGTTTAACTTTCATTGCTCTTGTTTCTATATTATTCCTCTTGTTTCTTTCTCTTGTTCCTCTCTGGCTTCGGGTGTTTCATGTTTGGTAGGTCTGTAATAACAAAACACACACACACACACACACACACACACGCGCGCACACACACACACACACACACACACACACACACACACACACACACACACACACACACACACACACACACACACACACACACACACACACACACACACACACACACATTCACTGCGTTGCTATCAGTGTGAGTCTGACAGTTAGATAAATGACATGGTTTGCTATTCCTGTGCAGAACTCTGACTTTACGGTGTGTGCACACAGAGTAAGCAAGTAAGTAGATTGTGCAAGCACACACGCACAACACCCACGCTCAGACACATGCGCATACACACGAACAGTCTCAAGTTTCATTTGCATTTATATGTACAAAAATATATGTATTTTTTGGGGGGGAGAAAGACCTCAAAAATCTACCAGGCAGCTGGGAGTGATGTCCTTGGGCATACATCAAACAGCACTTTCTCACAACATGACAGCTTTCTCAGAGCACACCTTCAGACAGAATTGCATGGTGAGAGGCCATTCTCACACTTGACTTGTTGTGTGAGTCGCATTGAATGCTAGAGCCAAAACCTGTTTGTTTATTCTGTTTGGTTTGGTGAGGTGAGAAGAACAGACACACTCGGGTGACAACTCTGGGAACCAGATTAAACGTATTCAGCATACAGTATCTGAATGTTGTCACTTCTGTCACACAAGAAAGATGATAAAATATCAGTTCTTCAATGCAGTATTTGTAGTTCTTATGAAGGAGTGCAATCATTCCCACACGTTCAGGTGATAGGAGCGTAGTGTACAAAGGCTGTTTGTTCATCGTCTGCCCCACAATGGGAAAACCTGGGCTTGAACCGAGGTAGCCGGTATCACCAGGTACTGCTTTAGTGAAACAGAGAGAGAGAGTTGCACTGTTGCCTGATAATTACAATGTGGAGCGTGTGTGCATGCGAGAGACAGAGGGGAAGAGGGGGAGAGGGGGAGCCGTTACGTTACATGATTACCTTCTGAGAAAAGTAACTTGTTCGATTATTTTTGCGTTGTTTTTTGCATCGACAATTAGCGTAAAACCCGCCCTCGAGGAAAAATAATGCATCCCACCATGTGTTGTGGACTGTGGAGCTGCTGCATTGACATTGATGATCTCTTCCCCAATAAATCCAAAAATAGGGTGAAGAATACTTCCACAGCCTTACTAAAGGAAAAACTGTCCGTCTTCTCTCAACACTGCGACAGGTCTTAAATGTAACTAGCAGTAACGGCATTGTTTTTGGAAAAGGTAACCCGTTATATAATGACATTATTCCTAGCGCCGTTACACCCAACACTGTCAAGAATTACAGTTGTTGAGGTCAATACAACTGGCATTCTGTGCAATGATTCTTGTCTATGGACCGTTACCCTTACAACAGTCGGTCGGTTACCTTCCATTCTGCCTGAACGAGAACCCTTCGGAGAATCCCAATGGTTTTGGCCTTACTTTGCCCTGTCAGCGGAATGAATTGCTGATGTCGTTGTTGTTGTTGTTGTTGTCGTCAGACCTCTGAATCAACTGACATTACTGCAATCTTTCCACTTTTTCCCATTTCATTTTCCCCCTTGTTACCATTACTCCTGGTGACATCTTGCTCTAAAATCAATGTTTCCTGGTTGCCATCCCCCGTCCCCACGCGTCTCTCTCCCAACATATTTGCTTCTTCCTGTTGATATTGTATAAATGAGATGTAGGGGAATTAGGTAGATGATAAACCCCTTTTCATGCACTAAAAGACATCTCGAGCAACCAATGGCTTAATTGCCTGCACCCAAACTCATTCCGCAAAACATGTGGGTGCTGACTCCTGTTTAATAGTGCAAGCAGTAAAGCTATTAGATCTTTTGTATTATTGAATTAAAACTGGCTAGGGTCCATGATAGCTTCTAACTGTAACCAGCAGTGATGGTTTGCAAATGGAATCCGAAAACGGAGTCGGCCCTGCTTAGGTACACAGCTCAGATGTACTCTGGAAAAACACTCTCAAACACAGAGCTTCAAGCCCATCTCTCTTCCATGACATGTGTATCCATGCATGCAATGTGCACACTGGTATTTCCATATGCAGCTCCTGTACATATATTGCTGCATATGGGAATACATTTTGTGAGGTAAACCATGACACTGGGATTGGGAAAGCTTTTTTTTAAGGTTACGATTTTTATCCTATATTAAAATTGGCTTCAAGGTGGACCGGCAGGCGGACGGACCACGTCATCATGTCACCATGACTCAGCCCTAACCATATCAGGAGTTCCCAATGCAGCTACGCCCAAACATGTCACCATGACTCAGCCCTAACCATATCAGGAGTTCCCAATGCAGCTACGCCCAAACATGACTCAGCCCTAACCATATCAGGAGTTCCCAATGCAGCTACGCCCAAACATGACTCAGCCCTAACCATATCAGGAGTTCCCAATGCAGCTACGCCCAAACATGACTCAGCCCTAACCATATCAGGAGTTCCCAATGCAGCTACGCCCAAACATGACTCAGCCCTAACCATATCAGGAGTTCCCAATGCAGCTACGCCCAAACATGACTCAGCCCTAACCATATCAGGAGTTCCCAATGCAGCTACGCCCAAACATGACTCAGCCCTAACCATATCAGGAGTTCCCAATGCAGCTACGCCCAAACATGACTCAGCCCTAACCATATCAGGAGTTCCCAATGCAGCTACGCCCAAACATGACTCAGCCCTAACCATATCAGGAGTTCCCAATGCAGCTACGCCCAAACATGACTCAGCCCTAACCATATCAGGAGTTCCCAATGCAGCTACGCCCAAACATGACTCAGCCCTAACCATATCAGGAGTTCCCAATGCAGCTACGCCCAAACATGACTCAGCCCTAACCATATCAGGAGTTCCCAATGCAGCTACGCCCAAACATGACTCAGCCCTAACCATATCAGGAGTTCCCAATGCAGCTACGCCCAAACATGACTCAGCCCTAACCATATCAGGAGTTCCCAATGCAGCTACGCCCAAACATGACTCAGCCCTAACCATATCAGGAGTTCCCAATGCAGCTACGCCCAAACATGACTCAGCCCTAACCATATCAGGAGTTCCCAATGCAGCTACGCCCAAACATGACTCAGCCCTAACCATATCAGGAGTTCCCAATGCAGCTACGCCCAAACATGACTCAGCCCTAACCATATCAGGAGTTCCCAATGCAGCTACGCCCAAACATGTTGGCATCAAACAAATCAGGTACCGCCATAAAAGTGCACAAAGGGGGGCATATAGTGATGACATCAAGGATCTCCATATATGGGTAATAAAGGGACGTGGACTGACAGATACAGAGATCTCCATATACATTATCAATGCCTGCACCAGATCTCCATATACATTATCAATGCCTGCACCACTTCCCTACAAACTTTCAACCTATTTACAAACTTTCCTTGAACACTGTGCTAGCATGCCCTTGCCCATTTAGTCAAGGGAATTGATTCGCCTCCCATTGATTAGCCTCCCATACATCGGAATGGGCCAATGGTCGGACAAGCCCATATCAGGTACCGGAATGTTAAGGTCATTTAGCTAATGGAATTCTCCCACTGTTGTTGGTGGAGGAGGGTTCCTTACCATCGATCCGAGTCACTCACCTTTCAGTGCTGATCAAAAACCCATTTAAAGTCAACCACGTCTGTCTGGCCATGTGATCTGGAAGGAGGGCAGGCTCAGCTGTTGTGGAACTGAACAGACGAGGAGCAGAGCAGGAGAACGAGAGACTCAAATTCCTGCTAATACAATCTTAGTATAAATTTAGGAAACCTCTGCCTGTCCTCATTAGTATTCCCCCTCCTGAACATGAGCATTGGGCATTCTTCATCTGATTATTAGCATTTCTGTGAACTCTCACTCTGCTGTGGATGGAAATCCCCTCCATTTTTCTCCTTAGTGGGTTGACCAATAGATTTCAAATTGCACACTGACATTGACCTATGTACTGTATATGCAAAGAGTGAGGAAGCGGATTCTTCCCTTTCCCCAAACTTATAAGCTCTTTATAAGCATTTCTGTGAACTCTCACTCAATTAAGACTGCTGTGGTTGGAGACGGGGGGGGGGGGGGGGGGAATTAAAAAACTTCAGTGCACTGTGCCTACACATGTTGCGACCTGCGCAACATGTGTAGGCACAATGCAAGGAATAAATGCATTCGCCATGTATCCGAAGGAAGTCTGATCCAATCATTTTTTGATTTCTCCAGTTTAATCCTGAGTTTAAGTTTTGTTGTGTTCAAGATCTGATTTTAGGCATGTTTAAGCCTCCAGGAAAATCCGTGTTGAGGTTCTTAATCCACTGTTTTTCATTAAAACGTCTTTGTCCTACTGTAGTGTCCAGTTGGGATTGTGTTGAAGTCCAGCGCATTTTAGAGCTTCAATGCCGTGAGCCATGAAATGTTGCACAAACCTTGTGGTTGTCTTTTTTCCATTGTTAATATTGTATCTGTGTTGTCCCAGCCTTGTACCTATTGTTTTACCCGTTTCTCGGACATATTGTAAACCACATTTTTCACATGTGATTAAGTAAATGCAGTTGCTGGTTCTGGTTGTTATTTGTTGTTTAATCTCTAACACGCGTTTTGTAGTTCTATTTTTGACTAATTGTTTGGGTTTGATTGAAGTATTCTGGTCCCTGGCGTGCTGGTGTGTTGATTTATTTTAGCTTGCTGTGTACTAGACAAGTAAGACGCGCAAACGCGGGAAGCGAACGCAGCTCGTGTGTGTGTGTGTGTGTGTGTGTGTGTGTGTGTGTGTGTGTGTGTGTGTGTGTGTGTGTGCTACAGCTGCGCCCTGTGTGTGTGTGTGTGTGTGTGCTACAGCTGCGCCCTCTGGTGGTGGGCGGGTGGTGTAACAGCGGGACAGACACACACACACATACACAGACATTCAGCCCTTGCTGTCATAGTAAGTGGCTCACTGCGTTCGCAATAATCTTTAAGGTTTTTGTTTTTTCTGTAGGCCGATATAATTTTATAATCTTTTAGAAGATCATCCGTTCGGTTCTCAAAATTCCTTTTTATTCTGTTGTTGACTAGTGTGCTCTGTGTTGAATAACTGGTTATCAGGGCCAATTTAGGGCCTGGATCCCGCACTCTTATTTCTAAGAAGGTACTTTGAGCTTTCCGGAGGAATGTCCTAGTGTATCCTCTTAGTCTGAGGGCCTTAAATAGTGTTTTACAAGCTATTTTGAAATCACAATCCTATGGAATCTTAGTAGTTGTGATTTGACTATCCCTGTGTAGGAGTGTGTCGGGTGGAATGACGTTTTGTGTAATAGGGCGTGGGTGTCTGTTTCTTTAAAGAATACTTTTAAGTCTAGTTTCCCATTTGTGTTAAAGTTTGGGCCCTTGAAGATTGTTACATCAAGAAAGTCAATCCTTTCAGTGTGTGTCACAAATTTTATCGTTATGGATCTATGATGGCTATTTAGAACATCAATAAATTCCTGGAATTCTTCTTTGCTATGTTCCCATATTCCAAATATATCATCCAGAAACCTATAGTAATGTGTTGGTTTAAGTCTGCATTTTTCTAGTGCTGTCTGCTCCCATATGCTCATGTAAATGTTTGCATAAGATGGTGCAAATCGCTTTCCCATGGCCGTCTCTTTGATTTGTAAATAAAACTTGTTGTTAAAGGAAAAATCATTCTGGGTTAGATTTAAGTCTAGTAATTGGAGTAATTCCTCCTCTGGTCGATTTGTGTCTGGGTATTTACTAAATACTTTTTTAACTGCTAGTAGGCCTGCTTCTGTCTCAATGTTTGTGTAGAGGCTGTCTAGGGGAGTGGCTCATAGGAGAAGTGGCAGGTTTAATTCCAATATTGTGCTTTGCTCTTTATAGTAGCATGCTGTACCTATACCTGTGCTCACCGCTCAGGGTTATACACACAAACAGCACCACAGAGAATGCCAGCAGTGTGAGAAAGACAGCTGAGTCGATGGTGCAAAGTTATTAAAAAACAACAACTTTGATTAAAAGGCCTAACAAAGCAGCAGACTCAGCAAGCCTGTATGTGTGTTATTCATGTGCAGCTTAGCTTTAATTATAAAACGGTCTTATCAATCGTGTCGGCAAGAATCGACCCATAGAAGTGACTTTGTCCGTCCCTGGTGGTGTCCCTGTGTCACTATGTATGTTTAGGGTACCAACAGGGGGCGCAGTGGCACCACTCACTTCAGATTGGTCAGATTTTTTACAGTTGCCGTTCTCATGCATTGTCTCCTCAGTGGGTCGGTATATGCAGGGCTGCACACAACTTTTTTGGTCTAGTACTCAGAGGAGCACCTGGAGGAGTTACTTGGTGCTCCTAAAAATGCGGCGACCCATCTCGCCGGATGGATAAAAGAGGGATGCATGAATAACTTAGCAATAGCAAAAGGGACTGGGGAGTCAATGGAGAGTATTGCAACTCTAGATTCATCCCATTATAAAAAGAATCTAGAGTTGCAAATTGCAGCTATAGGTCCATGTGTATTCCAGCCCTATGCATTCTAATACAAACTTCTTATTACTTCCTAAGGAGCATCAAAGCAATATATATATTTTTTTAAACATATGTTTATTGATTTTCTTTAAAGTACAAAGAAGTATTTTCAAAACAATTTACATATATTTTTCCCCCCCACATCCCCATGGCAGCACAAATACAAACAAAATCTTATCACAAAATGATTTGACAATAAATACAGTACAAAAATAATAATGACAAAACTAAAAATAAAACGAAAATAAAACACATTACATACAGTTAAACAAAACACATTACATTCAGTTAAACAAACAAATGCACAGTTCCCTACCCCCACCCCACAGCTATCAAAGCAATATTTAGATACTTTTTTATTTTTATTTTATTTAAATAGCCGATCTACTAGCTCACAACGTGTTGCGGAGGAGACACGTTGTGAGCTTGCAGATCAGCTATTTGTTTAACATACGACACATTGTACGGCGAAGCATACGTCAGGCTTCCCTTTTGCTTTTAGCCGAGGCGATGTACACAGTCACCACAGAGTCAGACACACATGGCTCCTCGGTGCAAAATAAACAGTGTACACTACCCGACTTTACGATAATAAGGGACAGTATGTCGGGACACGCTGTTGTCATGTTGATAAGCTTCATGTTGTGCAGCAGCAGTGCCAGTCCGCAATGCTTTGCACTGTGAGAGACGGCATCGCACACGAGAAAGTTGCTCCAGCACCCGGAAAACAAACACAAGCACAGCGGCGAATGGGAAGAGTGCAAAGCATCCAAAGCATGCCCTTTTACAACTTTAACTTTTTAGTTCGCTCCACATCTGAAACGGAGAAGCCGAATCATTTGTGTCAGGTTTTTTGATTGACAGCACATAATGAATTTTGACGATCCATGCGCACTGGCGCACCGCTTATGTGCAGCCCTGGGTATATGAAATCTGAAATTGATTCAACTTGAACTTGAACTTTTGACTTTCTCCAAATGTAAACTGTTTATTTTTGCCACAGGCGATATGATCTGTAGTTGTGGTCACACGTCTGAAGACAAGTCTGCACAGAGGTTCGGTGTGTGTGTGTGCTGTGCATCGCGGATCTGGATTAGTAGGCAAAAAAAGACTAAAAGAAAGACACTGTCAAATCAATAGTGATTATGAAAGGGAAATCTAATTATCGAGCCAAAAATAATTCAACCTGGTGAATATTGCTCTTTCCATAAATATTCAGCAGCCAAACGTCTTAATTTGTACAAACAAGCTTGCACACATACAAACACACCCACACAGACACACCTACTGCACACACACACACACACACGTGCCTGCGTGCCTGCGTGCACGCACATAACTGTCGGATAAACAGCAGGCTAAATCGGATAAATGCCAAGCAGGTGTAATTCATTCTCTGTGCTTTGAAATGCATGCCTCAGGATCAATTTGTGCTTTTTTAACCCGCAGGAGAGTGTAGATTTGGTTGTGTGTACAACTACAAACTGTACATACACTCTCGGAGTTAAATTAACACTCCGGATATTTCTGTGTAGAATACTTGGAATACCCTTGAAATGAGTGGAATGACAGTTTTAACACTCTCGTGTGTCAATTGTTTCTCTTCCAGGATTGGCTGAGCAAGTTTGGTTACCTCCCCCCGTCTGACCCAGTGAATGGCCAGCTTCAGACCAAGGAGGCTCTGACCGAGGCCATCAAAGCCATGCAGAGGTTTGGAGGCCTGCAGGAGACTGGCATCTTAGGTATGTCACTGTGTGTCTGGGAGGGTTTGGACTGGAGGCCTGCAGGAGACTGGCATCTTAGGTATGTCACTGTGTGTCTGGGAGGGTTTGGACTGGAGGCCTGCAGGAGACTGGCATCTTGGGTATGTCACCGTGTGTCTGGGTGGGTTGGGAGGTATGTGATGTGCACAGTAAAATCCTCCTGTTGGTTTAACTCTGAAGAGGACCGGTAATTGTGTCTGAGTTACAAATGGATACATTAATTCCAAGGATTCTGAACCCCAGCATGGGATGCACACACATATCCGACACACCAAAGGTCCGACATGTGGAAATCACCCGTCGCTCCCGACAATGCGTTGGTCCGACATGCGTTGCACCGTGTGGTTAGGTTTTGGGTAGGGTGTCGGACCAATAGTATGTCGGAAATAAGGCATGTATTCCCCCCCATCATGCCTATTCTGGGGATAACTGTGAGAACAGAATCAGTTTTAATTGTATGTCAGCTTTTTAATGTCTCTAATGTTATTGATCACATTGATCAGTTTGTTCATATTGTGCAGACCATGGCTGAAAGTTACACGTTGCTGTTCTGCTCTGTTCTGCTCCTTTCCAGACCAACCTACCCTGGGCCTGATGAGTACCCCCAGGTGTTCCCTGCCTGATGTGTCCGAGACCGAGGTGGCGAGAGGCCGCAGGAGGCGAAGTCCCACTCCCCTGAACAAATGGGCTAAAAGACATCTCTCTTGGAGGTAAAGCAGGTTTCTTGTCTGCTATGTTCAGCCTGCAACCAAGCATACGATGTGTTGTCTTTTAGTTCTACTCCATCTCTTCTCCACTAGTCCCTCCCTAACATTTTAGTCTAGTTTTTGTTTGTTGACCAAAAGAAAATATGGTCTTACTTTTAGTTAACATACTGTAGCTTATTCTTTATTTATTTTTGAGTGGTGCAACCACTCCAAGGAACAGCAATGTATGTCCGCCTATGTATGTCCACCTATGTATGTGGCCATGAGCACCAGAATGACTATGAGTACCAGTAGGGGCGCTGTTGTGCCAGAAACAGAGAGAGAGATAGTATTAGTGCTGCACTGTTGCCTGCTAATGAGAGAGAGAGAGAGAGGGAGGGGGGGGGGGAGAGGGGAGTTGCACCACTCAGTTCACACAGGTGTGATTTTTATTTAGTTTCCGTCTGTAAAAAAAGGGCAGTCGAAGAAAATTTCGTCGTCATAGTCGACAAAGTCGGCACTAGAGCAAAGGCCTCGTCACTCAGTCATTCCGTAATGGATCCGTGTTAGCCCGGCAGCATGGAACATCTGTCACAGGATAGGGTTAAATTATGGAAGGAGAGAGCCAAACAGATGCTCGGTCTCCATGCTGATTTACACACGTTATGAGCCTGAACCAGCTACTTCACAGCAGCCAGGAGAGTGAGGAATGGGAGCTATAGCTGTAGTCTGGTCGGTGGAAAGACACCACTGTGTGTGTGTGTGTGTGTGTGTGTGTGTGTGTGTGTGTGTGTGTGTGTGTGTGTGTGTGTGTGTGTGTGTGTGTGTGTGTGTGTGTGTGTGTGTGTGTGTGTGTGTGTGTGTGTGTGTGTGTGTGTGTGTGTGTGTGTGTGTGTGTGACACAGAATGAGAGATAGATGCTTGGCGAATTGTGTGTGCGTGCATGAGAGACAGATGCTAGGTAACATCAACATGTCTTATGACATTTATCTTCTTTGTATACCACACACAAACATGCCTCTCACGTTTATTGTCACAGATCATGCAAACAATAGTTTGTAGCAGCATTATGGAAAGTGAAACTCTTGTGCACTTCCTCAACAGTGTCTGATATAAAACACCTTGGTGGTGGCTAACAAGCTGCATTAGTCAGTCCTGGCTTCTGTCATTTATCCCTCTCTCGTCAGCCTCCCCTCTCCTCTCCTCTCCCCTCCCCTCCCCTCCCCTCCCCTCCCCTCCCCTCCCCTCCCCTCCCCTCCCCTCTCCTCTCCTCTCCTCTCCTCTGTTGCTGTCTCACTTGTGTACCGGTGCCAGTCAAACAGCTTGCTCCTGTCAGCCCTTCACTGCCGTCTGTGCAGCCTGTCTGCTCAGATCGCAGGAGCCACCTTTATATTTAACAAAACTGCAAAAGGAAGGACATCAATTTATTCACCCTGGAGCCCACTGCCAGACTACACAGATGGTGTATTTATTGTAACTTTATGATAAACTCCTGTGGAATGTGTGTTGACTTCAAACCCAGAGAGATCGCCATATGGTGTCACTAAAAACTCCGTAGCAACATGTTGATATTCTGTCCATGTAGGTCTCCTTATTTGGGCGTGGGGGGAGTTGATGATAGAATTTTTAGTCCTGTGTGTTCTTTAATTTCATTGATTTAATACCTGTTTTATATCAGCGCTCTCCCCTGGAACACAGAGATAAATGAAATGGATAGTTCTGGTGTTACACGTTTTTGTTTTCCCTCAGTTGGCAGTGGAAGAGTGACACTCATTTCGGTTCCCTCGGCATCCTGCGTACAGTATCTGTGCCAGGTTTTACATTACATTACATTTGAAATGACTCTGAAACAAGGCAGATATTCCTTGTTTGTGCAGGTCGCGGGGACTACTTTCTTGTAAATAACAATGTTTATACGATAATAATAATTTCTACAACTGTTTTAACTGGAGCATGGTTTCGGGGATTTTTATGTTGCCATTTTGGTAACCATTTAATAAAGACACGCAAGGCCCCATGGTTTATCTGTGATTTCAGAACAACTAAGGGGGTTGTAGGCACTCTGGGTCGTGCCCAACAACAGCCTTTAGCTGTTCTCAAATCACTGTGAACCATGCACGTCGCACGGCCTCTTGGGGCATATTGCTTTTATTTTTATTGTTTCCTCAGCACTTCTCATATAACATTTGGAAGATTGTTTTGATGGTTTGATGGTTGTATAACACTTCTGCCTTTATTAGGATAGCATACACCACAGGGAATGACAGGGCTAAGCAGAAGTGAAGCAGTAAAGTTAATACGCCAGATTCAAGACCACAGGTCCCACGCACGCACGCACGCTGTATACAGAGAGAGAGAGAGGCAGAGACCCCCCCACCACACGCACGCTGTAAACAGAGAGAGAGAGAGGCAGAGACCCCCCCACCACACGCACGCTGTATACAGAGAGAGACAGAGGCAGAGACCCCCCCACCACACGCACGCTGTATACAGAGAGAGACAGAGACCCCCCCACTCCCTTGAGTATAGGGATGCTTCAGTAGGTTTCATGTGGTTACTAAAGCGCTTTTCAATGTGTACATTCTCTCTTTCTCACACACCAGGCATCAAACTGCTCGTCAGGAGCAGTTTTCGGGGTTCAGTGTTTTGCTCTCAGTGTCTATAAAGTATACACTTTGATACGGAGCCATGCGGGAATCGCACCGGGAACCTATACCGGTTCCCTGGCGGCCGCTTTATCACATAAGCCATAGGCTAGTGACGATGGACCCAAAAATTGGAGATACCCCTACCGGAGGTAGAACCAAACGCAACATAGTTTTTCCTCATCTCTAAGGCCTCCCATACATGAAATGGTGAAAATAGTTTACTGCAAAAGTGGTGAAATTGATATATAAAGTTATACACCCCAAACTAAAAATAAAGCCTGTCCGTCTGGGCACTCTAAGTCTTGTAGATTCACAAAGGACTGCCACCCCAGAGAGAGAAAGAGAGAGAGACTAAGAGAATGAGTGAAGCTAATACAGTCTCGTGCTGTTTTATTGACTGAGATGGATATTTACCAGTGGTCCAGAGGGAACATCAGGAATGATGATCAATACAAGGACAAACTGCAACCACAAGCTGGCAGCAGAACAGCTGCAGGAAAACATGCATGCATAGATTATCATAAATTCTGTAGATTTTTCTGAAATTGTTCTTTTCTTCTTTTTTCATTCCATCATTGCGTCATTGTGAAAAGGCAAATATACATTATTGTATATTGTTGTAGAAGGGAATTTAAAAGAAGAATAAAACAAAACAATTGCTAATATGGAAATATGGAACAGCTCTTCCCACATTCCCGTTTCCCTGCATGGCTTTGAGTCAAAGTGTATAGTTGAGAGCAAAGTGTCGCATTATAAGTATCAGAGCAAGAATTTCCTTCAGTGTAACATACTATACATAATATCGTCTTAGCTTAACCCTGGGATAGACGTGTCTATATAAAGCATGTTTGGATTAATGATGTGAAGATTGTAGCGCTTCACCAACAAAGTCGTTTGGCATAGTGGACCCTAGACCTCTTCAGTAGGAGTCACTAAAACACAATTGAACACAGTACATTTAAAACGCATTGTGAATGCGCGCAGACAGTACATGCTTTAGCTGGCAAGCATAGCTGTGTTCATTAAATACGAACATGCGCCCACGTGTGGCACACACGCACAACCTGAATGTTTTCTTCCCACTGGGACTCCCTGCTCGGATGAACTAAAGAGAATCCACGCGCAGCGGCCTTATACCGTGGATGCGTTGAAAGTGTCACCTCGGGCGAGGAAGAAGAGCTGGGGTGCTGCACTGCTGAGGCGCTGTGCCAGCCCGCCACCCCCTCCCTACACACACCCCGAGGCCATGTTCTTCATGGTTTCTTCAACCAAGCTTATCCAATACTTTTTGCATATCAATGTGAACAACACACAGAGAGGAAGTATATATCGATTCAAGTTGTTTTACTCCTACAACCTGCTTCCTTTAGGCAAAAGTTGAAGCAAGCATGCTGTGAGGCTGATCCCATGCTGGTCTGACCAATCGAACAGCATACCCAAATAGTACTATACTGACTTCTTGAGACAAATGTGAGTCGTGACCAAACGGCAAATGTTTGACTGGAATGTGGAAAGTACAGTTCTCAAGTCATAGAATTGTGATGTTCCGCAAAAAAACAAAACAGTTGGCACTGTCTAAAGCAGATGTGAGCCACGAGAGGCACCACCGAGCAAGCCGTCAGGTGAGTCGCCGCGCCCAACGTTGCGAAGTCGGCTTCAGACGACTCTGCGCCGTTTGAGAATCGTAACGTCCCCTCTAGTCAACATGTGTTGTTGCGTGTACCCCCGAGAATCGTAACGTAGCGTCGTGGGTACCCTCGAGACGTAATTTGCGAGTGTGAATGGACGTTCTATAATAGGTCAGTAGTGTTTTGATCATGTGGACTGGGAGATATACCGTGAGTCATCGGATGATGATGGCGTCGATGAGTGTGCATATACGCGGTCATGGGATTCATCCAGAAGTGTATAAAGGACTGGGTGTTATCAAACCAGAAGCCGTGGATTAACAGGTACGCGAGACATCGCCTTTGCCTCCGGAGACAAAGCAGAGGGGAAACAAAGCGGCTTTGCCCCTCCACCACAAAATCTCCTTATTTCTCACATAAGTCGTTGGCAGGTACGAAAAGCCTGTTATGTTCTCTGCACAGTGGTCACAGCAACTCAACTGTAATATTACAGCCAGAAGACTGAGATACTGAGATGTGTGGCAGTGACTCGTGTAGCATGTGGCCGGCACTACACACCAGATCGGACCGCGGGAGTGATAGGACTGCCAACAATGAGGACACGGCTAACAGAAGAGATGGCAACAACCTGAAATAGCGGTGCCATGCAGGAGAACATCGACGTCAATGTCAAACAATACCAACGACCAACGAGTAGATCGTGATACAGGAAGAGAGGAGGGAGGGAGGCAACACTCCATCACCGGGTCTGCTGGAGAGAGAGAGTCAGAAACTTCCAAGTTCGTCTGCAATGTCCGGACCAGCAACACAACACAACGCACGCACACCAATGCGGCACGCAACACAGGCACACACGCACGCATGCCAATGCGGCATGCACGCACGCCAATACGGCACACACACACATCTTAGACACACTGCACGACTAGTTAGCATCAGGCTAATCATGTTAGCCCATTATCATCCAGCAGACTGGCAGACGTGCCAGAGGCTAATCAGCTTATTACCAGATGTATGGGTTCTAAAAATGTGAGGAGAGTAATTGCAAAGAAAAAAAAAAGTGTGGATTTAAAATGGTGCATTATGGTAAGGGTCCATGTTTAGGATTGTACTGTGTAGTAATAGAGGATGGAGGAAGGGTACAGTACGTATGAGAGGAAGAAGAGGATGGAGGAAGGGTACAGTACGTATGAGAGGAAGTGGCTGTGTAGTAATAGAGGAGGGAGGAAGGGTACAGTACGTATGAGAGGAAGAAGAGGATGAGAGTTCTATGTATCTAGTGGTGGACAGTAACAGTACATTTACTCAAGTACCCTAAATGAGTGTTTACTTGAGTAGTAGTAAGTACTTTGGGAGACTAAGTGGATATTTGGTGGAGACTTTTCCCTCCACTGTATTTTTATTATTATTTTTATATATTTAGGAAAATTCAATACAGCAATGCATTGACATTAAAAAGTAAATTAATTGTAACCTAATTTGTTTTTAAAGTAAGTTGCCTACTCAAGTACTTTAACTCATGTACACATTTGACAGAGCAACTTTCACTTGTAGTCGAGCAATATTTGACCAACAGTATCTATACTTTGACTCAAGTACTGTAGGTTTGAGTACTTCGCCCACCGCTGCATTTTCCCATGCAGCTGCAGTAAATGACTTCCACACTTCCACACACAGATTGGGTGCTCTCATTATAGATAAACAATGGCTGAGCCAGTGGAGAGTGGATGTCTTTGCTCGTCGAGTCTCACAAAGGTCTTCTCCCTCTCTGGTCCCAGACCGGCTGCAGTGGAGACCACCAGCCTGGAGTCACTGATTGTTGTTATCGCACAAAAGAAAATGGACAGGAGGTGTCATTCTCGGCGAGGGGAAAAAAAGAGGCTGAGATGGAATCACTAAAGGCTCACAGAGAATGTGAGAAAGAAGAGAGGAAGATATCTGGACTCTGGAGAGAGAGCAAAGGAGGTTTTACAATAGAATCCTCAGTGTTAATTCAAGTATTTTTGAGGGCTGCTAGCCCCTCCTATGCCAAGCTTTCCTTTCTTGTAAACACAAACATTGAAGAGTGATCTTTTTTCTTCTTTTTTTTTTAGGTGCACTAGCCCTTCCAACGTCTGGCTTTCAGACATGGCGTCATGCGGCAGCCAAGTCTATGGACTTTTAATGTTTGTCTTATTCATGCTCCACCCAAAAATCAGCAAGCCCCCAAAAATCAACGGGCCAAGTTGCCACTCGTGGCAGCCAAGTCTATTGACTTTTCATGTTTTCTTTAAATGAACAACTACTACTAAAGCTAGGACATTCTGTGGACCTGGTTCCACATAGAAAGGTTTGGGCCTCCACTGTGTATTTCAGACTTCATGTGTCTTCATGTGTCTGTGACTTTGGGCACGGCATGATCACAGCCCCATTGACCGATTATATCATTTGAGTTCCAAAACATTTCAAAATATATAAAAGATAAACAATAAAAAAATAAATTGTGGCGGTACTTCTGTAGCCTGTACTCTGGCAGTGTGCATACACAGTTTGGCACTCATCCGTTTAGGGATTTTCACGACTACGATTATCTCTGGACAGACAGACATTCTGTAATAGACCCTCTTGGTGATTTTCAACCTAAATTGTTACCTAAATACCACTGTTTGTTGTTCTATGAGAAGATTAGTTCTTTTATGAGAAGTGTGTCGTTCAATGTCTCAGAGAGAGGAGAAAAATAGAAACAGATACATAGTTTTGGAGAGAACGGGAACCCTTTAATGTAGAAACATCATTCACTTATTTTTTAGATGCGCTAGCGCCTCCTATAAACCGCTATAGTGTAGATTCTGTCTTAACACAAACATTAAATGCCATGACAATGCTGCAAATCGGCTGTCGGAATGTCTGTCAGAATGTCGGTGGAAACCATTGGCCAATAAGGGACCACCATTGTTGGTGACGTAACTACGGTATGTTTCAAGGTTGGTATAAGCGCCCCTCACTTCACACGGGTGTGATTTCTTTATTTGTCTATGTTGACGGGACAAGCATATTCATGAACATTACAACCAACTTAATACTTCATCTACTGCGTGTGTGCGTGCGTGCATGTATGCGTGTTATTATTATGAATTAAGCATTAGGTGCAAAGCCTCCACTCCTTAGAGCACTACCATAATGGTGGTAGACGTTGTTCGGTCTCCGTAAAATGTCAAAGTTGATGACCCCCCACTTCTATCTTTCTAAATGGTACTTTGAGTCAGTGTTAACATTTTCTGCAGTCGGCTGTTATGGCAGACAAGGCCATAACAGCTGACACTCTCTCTCTCTATCTCTCTCTCTCAACCTCCCTCTTTCCACTCCTCTGTGATTCTGTCAATCTCTCTCTCCCCAATACTAATTATATCCACCTGAGTCATCAGGCAGAGAGTCATTGTGGTTGTGATTGTGGGGGGGTGGGGGGTTGAGGAGGTGGTGACAGTGCTATCTAATTAAATGTCAAATAGGGACGAAGAAAGTACAATGATTGTTAGAGAGAGAGGTGTGTGTGTGTGTGTGTGTGTGTGTGTGTGTGTGTGTGTGTGTGTGTGTGTGTGTGTGTGTGTGTGTGTGTGTGTGTGTGTGTGTGTGTGTGTGTGTGTGTGTGTGTGTGTGTGTGTGTGTGTGTGTGTGTGTGTGTGTGTGTGTTCTCACACGTGCCTGTGTGCTCACAATGTGTCACAGACTTGTTGTGAGCTTGTAGTTCGGCTATTTTCGGAGCGTGACACCAACACAGCCATGCACAAAATTACTTTTCTTAGGTCGCATTCTCACCTAACACTTTGGTAGACTCGATGCGACTGGGCAGCAGCACGCAGCAGCAGGGAACTTCATCAATGTGTTCCATTCATAAAGTACACAGTGAAATCTATGGTGTGAAAAATAATACTTCGGTCTTCGAGTAATAGTTAGGACGTAAAATTAGGGTAACGTGTGTCGGGGACTAGACGTCTCTCTCTCTCACTCTTGTGTGCGTGCGTGTGTGTGTACGCAGACAACAACACAAAATGAATTTTGTTGAGTTTAATCGACATGAAGAAAGTTCCCACTCCCTCCCCACACAGTGACAGCACGATCACTCACGTTATCCGTCTGTGCGTAAACATGGAGTACTGCATATTTACGCACAGACAGACTGAATATTCTGTACACTACAGTGTTTTATATGCGTTTCCTTAAGCAATTGATTAATGTACTCGTCACATTTCAATGAGGGCTTCAGTCTCCTACTCTCCTTATTTGCCCACGTCTATCCACGGTTAAACAGGACATCTTTGCGCTGCGTAAAATGAATATCCCTTCTCCGTCTTCAACTGTGTTTAGCTTCATTTCCTTTATTTGCTGCGGATTGCATTGCCACCTGGCCTGCACCGAATCGAAATCAAATGCGATTGGAAGTGAAGCGAAACCCCCGTTTTTTGGCGGAGTAGAATGCGGTTCTTTGATGCGCATTTCGAATGAGGCTTCACACCTGCCAACTGAAGCGCACTTTCCGACAATGTGCAGCAGGATTCGTTTTAATCGCAGTAAAGCTTTCTGGTGTGAAGGCGACCGTAGTTATCCACCAATCCCTCCTTTTGTCTAGTTTTTGTTTGTTGACCAAATTGTCTATGTATACCGGTAGTCATAGTTTTGGTCATTCATCATAGCTTAGTGTCTATTTCACACTTAAAAAAGGTAGTCAACAAACATTTTTTGTCATAGTCGACAAAATAGTCGACAACGCACAAGCACAGTCTCCCACAGTGCTGCTAGGTTAAATGGGAGTGAAGCAGCCTTTATCCATCCATCTGTCTGGCTGACTAATGGACCAAAATGACCTTAAATCACATCCAGAATAGGTCACAGGTCTGTTCCCGGGTGGAGGCTATTGTTACTTTTTGATTGTTGTAATCCTGCAGATGACCACGTCTGGTTCCCATGGTAATAATGTAAAAGTACACTTAATGACCTCTGTCCCAGGAGGGAAACCCTTACATGTTTCCATACCTTCACTTTTGGACAAAAATAGCGAAAATAGCAACTTGTAGATCAGCTATTTTTGGGGCGCAACCCAGCACTCTTTATCTACTGTAGATGTGGTGTATGACATGGATTTCTAAACAAATTAGTTCAATGTAAAATGCTGCGTTCAAGTTCAGGAGATTTCGGGGAAAATAGCAATTATCCTGAATGCTGCCTTCCGGTATTTGCATTTCTTTCACTGTAGTAAATGCTGCATTCATGGTCTGGAGAGGGCAGTTGTTTTACAGACGGGTAAAAGGGCAGGCGCTGAAGCCCACTTTGATGTCTGTGTGTACACGTCCCTGCATACCTTCCTGTCATTATATGAATTCTATTCTCTCTCTCTCGCTCGATCGCTCGCTCGCTTGCTCGTGTCCGTTACACAGCTCTTAATTACAGTTCTGTCAGTAGAATCGTCCGGCTCACTTGTTCTCCTTTCTTGTGTGTACACATCATCACTATCCTTGTATTTCATCTGTCAGGTGGCTATTTTCAGCAAGTGTAAAATCAGTTACGACGGCATCAAGGCCCGCCAAAACACATTTTAGTCGACTAAATCAACTGTAGATTTAGTAAGCTAAAATCTTATGATATTCAGTCAACTAAAACTAGACTAAACATTCCAGGTGAATAAAATGTGACTAAAAGTAAATAAACGTTTCAAGAGACTAATGACTAAAACTAAAATAGAAATTTGCTGCCAAAAACAACACTGATCTCAGGGACGCCATTAGGGAATTTCATTACATTTGGCACAAATGTTCACTTGGTTTCACGGATTAACTGACTGGAAAGTAGTGTTTTTTTGTTTGTTTTTTTTGCATTCGTACTGTACTATATTATTTCTAGTTAGTGTTTCCCTATAACACCTGGGCCCAAGAGTTCAAAACATTGAATCCCTCTCTGGATTAGATTTGGATTTTGACTTATGACAAACTTATATATTTTATTCCTATTGACACAATATTTGCTGTGTGTGCACATCCCTTTTTTAAACATATGTTTATTGATTTTTCTTTACGACATAGTATTCTTAAAACAATTTTTCACATATACTTTTACACTCGAATGGTAGCACAAACACTAAAACTAAAACAGGATTATGTCCATGAATACAAGAAACAAAACACATTACATACAATTAAACAAATGATAAATGTCCCCATCACAATTCCTTACCCAACAGCTGACAACTCAAATTAACCACTATGCATCCAAAGCCTCTTCAA
Source organism: Protomyctophum parallelum (assembly GCF_964188405.1). Lineage (NCBI taxonomy): Eukaryota > Metazoa > Chordata > Actinopteri > Myctophiformes > Myctophidae > Protomyctophum > Protomyctophum parallelum. The sequence goes on from NC_139713.1 coordinate 20,038,517, forward strand.
TGTCACCCCGCTTAATGAAGTCCAAGAACATCTGTTTTACCTTTTAAATGGTGCCCCATTTGCAAGGTACATGCAGCCGTTTTGGCAGAGAAGATTGGCAAAATGTTTGTGGTCCCAAACCACATACTATTATGCTACATTCTGTATTTTTCTTTTCTTTGTGCCGTGGAAAGGACTTGTCTGTATTGTCCCACACCTTGTCGAGAGTCTTCATTCTCAACTCAGAGAAGTCAGCAGTGCAGCACAGATTCATAGAAACCTTATGGTGTCATGGATGTGGGGGAGGATATATACCTTTGATGTGTACAGGTGAATGAAAGATAGAGACTAATCCTGTCCTTGAGCTACAGGCAGTATGGGTTTCAATTAAATGAGGAATGGATAGAGAAACGTATCACACTGCCGAAGGGGGCATTTAGTAGATATAGATAGGGAGCTAAAACAGCACACATTTAAGATGATTCATTATTATTAAGTTACTTTGTTCAAGAATGGAACCTTGATGATAAATTCTAAAATGCAGTGGGTAGGCCAACGTGAGGACACGTTTGTTGTGGTGCATGTAAGTGTGGAAATCCCAAATCTCTCTCTCTCTCTCTCTCTCTCTCTCTCTCTCTGTCTCCCTCTCTTCATCTCACTCTCTCTCCTCTGTCCCTCTATCTATCTACAGTATCTCCCTCTCTCACTGTATCTCTCCTGTTCTCTCTCCATCTTCATTTCCGTCTCTCATGACCCCGTCTCCATTTCCCCACCAACTTTTCAACCGTACATATTTCTTCCTCGTCGTCACCGTCCTCTTCTCCATCAAACCTGAGAATCATCTCTTACCCTCTCTGTCACTTTCTCTCATTTCCACCTTCGCTTCCTGTTACCGCGTCACCTCCCATCAACTTTGGTGCCATTTCCCATTCCGTTAGCTGCAGAGAAACGTGGCATAATTTGTGCTCCTACTTTGTGGTCTCTCTCTCTCCTCTCCCCCCCCCCCCCCCCCCCCCCCCCCACACACACACACACAATATTTGGATAAATGCCTACATAGTACTATGCTGACAAAACACACATTATCCTGCAGTCCCTCTCTCTCTCTCTCTCTCTCTCTCTCTCTCTCTCTCTCTCTCTCTCTATCTCTCTCTCTCTACAACACACAGGTTCAGTGTTTACTTGTGAATTCAGAACCCACAGACAGTCAAACGAGCCAGATAATCAGTCCCTGGGGACAAAACCCACAGACAGTCAAACGAGCCAGATAATCAGTCCCTGGGGACAAACAAGGAGCACTGGAGCAGGCTAGGCAGGTAATCCAAGGCCTGGCGTTGCAGTCGGGGCGTGCTGTACCAAACGGGCGGGTCAGGACAATCGGAAAACACAGAGATTAGTAGAACACACAAGACAAGAGAGAAGCACTGCGGCTGCGTTTATACAGGGGGAGTCGGTGAGGGAATGGAAGGAGACGGCCGGGTCTGATTGGCAAATATGATCTGTGCACAGGTGAGCTGATGAGGGGATGTGGTCAGATCTGGAAGAAAAGGACGCAAAATATAGACTTTAAAAGGCCGGAATTCACGCCAAGCACAATACAACAATCAGTATGTGAGAGTCCACACTGGTGCTGAAAGACACATGCAATACCATATGGATAATCTGACTGGTTATTAATTGTAAGGAGGCGAGATAGGCCACCTGATGTAATGCCAGCCTACCAGCTGGCTGTAATCTCCTAATCTCTCTTAATGACAAAGCTATCACTGATAGATTTAAGGCTCATTCATACTCCAGTTTTAGGTGATAAGGTGACCACAGAAACGGTGGTTAGTAAAAACAGAGACGTGTTCGGGTGAGCCGTGAGTCTCTTATCACCATGGCGTGACGTCATGTTGTAGTTTATGGAGTACGATGAGGCCTTTAGCCTAATGACAAAACTATCGCCGATAACGGGGGTGCGGGCAATTGCATCCCAGATGTTCTTCTGATGGATTTTGATTGGATTGACAGTGTTGAACGTGATCCAAATGATATCTTTTGCCACTATCACTTTGTTATAGTTGTGGTCTGAGTGAACTCTGACAACCACTTTGAGTTAGAATGAGTTTTTAAAATGGCATTATCGTTCTTGATGTGAATGTTAGGATAATGGGATGAAATCTCTCTGTGGCTGCATGGGTCTGTCATTATATTTTGCAGTATAATATATTAGCATTCAAGCTTTGTTTGTAAAACGGCAAGTTGAAAATACCACAAAGGGAGAACCAATGGAATGATGTTTTCACATTATGATATACGTGATACTATTGTCTCCAAGTGAAGGAGCAGAGTGTTCTATCAGATTACCCTTGACCTTCTTCTCCAAATGTAGTTTATCGATCTAAGGCTTTTTGAGTGCCTTCTCCTGTAAGAGCATTATCGATCTGCATGTTATAAGGCAGCTACTTGAGCTCCTTTTTGAAGGTGCATGAATATATGTTGTATATGATGGAGCGGACAATTTCTGCTTTAAAGGAGCATTCAGTGATTTGGGTGATTTGGAAAACCCCCCCGATCCTCCCCAGTAACAAGATGTGCACATGCACATGCTCTACAGTGGGACACACACACACACACACACACACACGAAACACACCAACAGCACGTGCACCAAGGTCCGCCCCCTATCGATCCTGATTGGATGAAGGCTGGGCCCTCTAGCCAGGGAGGAACTCCTTATATGGTCAGCACAATCTATAGTAGAGAGGATTATCAAAAAATTAAATGTGATATTTGAATTAAGTGAAATCACTGAATATACCGTTTAAGTGAGGGGAGAGTTGAAGGATGCTTGATGTCAATGTTGATCCCTCTGGTCTCAGTCTAGAGGCATCATGCAAAACTACATCTTTCATACAGTAGGTTGTACCCAAATGACCAGGGAAGCATGACTATTATACAGTATGGAAAAACCAGAGTTCTTCATAGTTGATTATCCAAAAATAGCACAAGGGACAGTTACATTGCAACCAGGGTATTGGTGAATAGTACCCTCTAATATTTGACAGGCAAATGTGTCAACAGACTCAACACTTTCAAAAATGATCAAAAATGATGATTTTTCAATGCACAGATACAGGCAATTAGGAAAGCGCTTTGGCAAATGAGCTCTTATCAGCATTTTCCTCTCATTTGCTACAACAAACATGTTATGCCCCCTTCTTGATAATAATTGATTTTAGTGTGAGAATAAAGGGGAAAAACACTTATCATCATCTCCCTTTCGGTCCATTTGGACCAATACTATGTCTTGATATTGGCTGGTTTGTGCAATGTGAGAGGAGGCCGGGGTCTCTGCTCAGTTGCCTGCATGGTTTCCCACCCAGCCAGCTTCAGCAGATGAAACTGATTAAATTCCCATCGATTGAGTATACCTGTTTTTCACATGTGCTGCCCCGGTGCGGGTTGCTGGCTTGATCGAGTGGACAAATAGCCTTGGTAGAGGGGGTTATTGTGTGTGTGTGTGTGTGTGTGTGTGTGTGTGTGTGTGTGTGTGTGTGTGTGTGTGTGTGTGTGTGTGTGTGTGTGTGTGTGTGTGTGTGTGTGTGTGTGTGTGTGTGTGTGTGTCTCAAAATCCTCACAGGCAACAAGGTCTTATGTCAGAGACACTAGATCAACATACGTTGGTCAGCACAAAAAAAACAGCTCTAAATACATGAATAAAACAATCTGTCATCGTTATAAATAACCAAATATAACCAAATGTAAATTGACAACTGTCCGCCTGATAGCAGAAGGAATGAAGGATTTACTGTAGCCACTTTGTTCTCCTAAGGAAGCGGAAAATTATAACCCTGGGCTGAGGACGTTACAGTGAATCCACGGGACAGAACATGGTCAGGTTGGCGAATAATTCCTTTCTGGGCCACCTGTTTCTCCCAAAGGAAGCACACGTCTCTTTGTTGGGCTCCAATTATTTTGAAGCACACTTTCGGAACGCCATTTAGGCTATTCAGTGTCCTTGACAGACAATCCATTGAACCAGCAAGTAAATGAGAAAGTTAGAACTTTCAATGATAAAATACATTACATCAAATAAGTCTCCAGATAGAATTATTCTTTATATGAACTACTCACTCTGTGCTGCCTAGAATTCATGAATGCTTTTTTTATCTTCACATACCCCCACAGGGAATGAAGAACTGAAGATATTTGATGAGTTGGAGAAGTTAATAGGGGACCAAGTTTAACAACAGAAAAAATACACCAATAGATCTGAGTATATTATTAATACTCACAAAACTCCCACAGTAACTTAGCTACTTTATGTATTTCGAGGTAGTCCGTTTCAAGGACGAACCAGGAGAGCACATGTGTGAGCGTGTGCGTTCGAACTGGGCTCGTGTTGGTGATGTAGTGAAAATGAGGATACATACAAGTGAAGGTCTGATTGATACCTAGTTTATTGAAATGTTCCTGCTGCTGTGTAGTCAGAGAGGAACGGTGATAGATAGAAAGGTGCTAAGAGGGAGGCAGAGAGAGGATGAAAGAAAGCGAGAGGTCTGTGGGGAGAAGCACTGAATCTGCAGCTGAAAGCTTGTTTTTGTGATCTCCTGCCAGAGTTCAGTTCAGAGCAATGCACAATACATATAGAAGCCAGGTATTGTCCACATGTCTATCAGGGTGAGCGAGCAGCAGGCGCACCCAGCATGAGATAGACAACACGATGACATCACAGCAAATATGCAAACCAGGGCTGGTGACGAATAAACGAAACAGAAAACATATCGCTGATGCCTCATTCATTCATTCATTCATTCATTCATTCATACATGTTGATGCCTTTATACTTATCTTGCTACATATTATAATCATGGTTTGTGTGCGGATGTACTAATGACACAAACAACCAGTCGTAGATGAAGTACTCAGATTATGTATAGAAGCACCACAAGTAATAGCCTGAGTAATAATAACGAAATACCAAACTTGTATCGATGCGACACATTGAGCTTGTTGTATTGAAGTAAGTGGTTAATGCATGGTATTATTATTACTATTACTATTACTATTATTATTATCTCTACTAAAGTAACTCTACAAAGTTAGTAGTAACTGAAGCTGTCAAATTATTGAAGTGAAAGCAAAAAGTAAAAAATGTCATCCATCGCGGTGGCAACAGCTCCACCAGAGTGCTCCAGACTTCCCTCTCCAGAGCAACATTAGTACCTTCCTCCTGGGGGATCCCGAGATGTTCCAAGGCCAGAGAGTCGATGTGATTGCTACAACTGCGCCTCCCCCGTGGGTCTCCTCCCAGTGGGACGTGCCTCCCTATAGGGAGATGCCAGATCCCCGAACCACCTAAGCTGACTCCTTTCCAAGCAAAGAAGCAGCGACTGTACTCCGAGTCTCTCTCACACGACTGAACAACTCACCCTATCTCTAAGGGAGATGCCAGCCCCCCTGGCTTCGACAAAAAGTAATTTCGTCCCCTTCTATTCGCGACCTTATTCCTTCGGTCATGACCCACACTTCATGACCATAGGTGAGAGTAGGAACGAAGATTGCTTCGTAGACAGAGCTATGCCTTCTGGTTCAGTTCTCTTTTTGTCACAATAGTGTGGTACAGCGACTGCTGCTGCTCCAATTCTCCGGCTGATTTCCTTCTCCGTCCTCCTCTCACTCATGAACAAGACCCCGAGATACTTAAACTCCTTCACCTGGGGTAATTCCAAACTTTCCTGCACAATCTGCACAATCCATCAGTTTCCTGCTGAGAACCATGGCCTCAGATTTGGATATTACATTATTATATTATTTTTTTATTTGGCTAGATTTGGATAATACAATATTTGCCTCTGAGATATTGGAATAGAAGTACTTATGAAGTATTAACCGATTGACATACTTAAGTAAAGCAAGTACAGTACTTTGGTAATTGTAATTTGTTACTTTCCACCACTGCAAACATTTTTAGGGTGAATAATTGATAACATGAAAAATTCTGTGTGTAATAAGGGTCGTTAGTCTAGACTAAGACAGACTTTGGCTCCCACAATTTCCAAATGCATCTGGTCATCTGGTCAGGGTAATTTATCCACTCCCATTTCGCCTGTACAGACAAATAGATGCTTAGCAGAAATTAGCAAAATTCTCATCTTTTACCCGGATGGAATCATGAGGTAATGGAATGAATTAGAGACTCTTATTATCTTGCACTCCCCTATAATCTTTCTCATGTCATCTCCTCTGCATGCTTCCTCAGAGGGCAGACAGAAATATAGAGAAATGACTTAAATATGCAAAGCCTATTGATGCCAGGTTGAACGTGCGCAGACAGTAACCTGGAAATAATGATTGATTTCATCCAGATGTCTTTACAAAGGTGAAAACTGCTATTAGCTCAAACAATAACGATCAGACAATTATGTAATCATTTGTCTCTTTCGGTTGGAAACCTCATATGTCCAAAACGGTTTATTTTCAGGATTAAAATAAAAAGAATAGCGCCTGGGCCATGGCTCAATGGTCCTTGGCTGGTAATCCAGTCTGGCAGTGTGCCGCGGGTTCGACTTCCGATCCCGACAGCCTTTACTGCATGTCTTCTCCCCATCTCTCTCCCCATTTCCTGTCAGCCTACTGTCTGTCCCTCCATAAAATTTTTTAATAAAGGCGAAAGAATAAAAATAGCTAAAGTAGCATTTCGACAAACTAGAAACGCGAGCTGCCACTTTTGATCCTTTCGTGTGACGGGCCTATACTCTCCCTCTCATCCCACAGGGTGAGGACCTTCCCCAAGGAGTCACCTCTCATATACTATCTATACTCTCCCTCTCATCCCACAGGGTGAGGACCTTCCCTAAGGAGTCACCTCTCATATACTATCTATACTCTCCCTCTCATCCCACAGGGTGAGGACCTTCCCCAAGGAGTCACCTCTGCTGGGGAGAGACACGGTGCGTGCTCTCATGTACTACGCTCTGAAGGTCTGGAGCGACATCGCGCCGCTCAACTTCCACGAGGTGGCGGGCAACGACGCCGACATCCAGATAGACTTCACCAAGGCGGACCACAACGACGGGTACCCCTTCGACGGCCCGGGGGGCACCGTGGCACACGCCTTCTTCCCCGGGGAGCGCTTCACCGCCGGGGACACCCACTTTGACGACGACGAGGCCTGGACCTTCAGGGCACCAGGTGAGGCACGTTGGTCGCCGAGAGCATATAGTGTGTGGCTGTGGCTCGTGCAGTATCTACCTGCGTATGCATCCGTCCATACAGTACGGTGTGTGCGTGTTTGTGTGCGTGCGGCTGTGCTGTGATGATGAGATGATATATATATCAAACCCAAACGTCTAGTTGTCTGTTTTAAGTAGATTTCAGGAAAACGAACAAGATGGTTATAGATATGATCTTATTAATCACAAATCCTCTCCTCTCCCATCTCCATATCTTGTTGCCCCATCAATTTCCTCTCCTATCTTGCGCTTTCCTCACCTCACTTGATCCCTCCCATCATCCCACATATCCCTCTCCTCTCCCTTTAATCTGGTCGGGTGGACTTGGAAAACATGACTCATGCTGCCTCACTCCATCATCCGCTCCCCCTCTGCCTGTACCCCTGTCTCTGAAAGATGAGAGCAGAGACTGAGGGAAGGGTGATGAGGGAGAAAAGGATAATGTGACGCTCATGGGGAACATTTTGGCCAAAACATTCTAGACTCCCAAGGTAGGCTGTGAGCGCGAGGCAGGGCATGGCATGACTAGAATCATTATAGACGAGGAAGGAGAGCCAGTTTTTTGTTTGCCTTCACAGTTGTCCCAGTCTGTTAACTAGAACAGCTCAACTCTTCTCAAAAACCAAGCTATGCATGTGTCTAGCCTTTGTTCGTGCTCCATATTCACTGTTTAATGTTTGATTTATTCAAACTATGTATATACAGCAGTAGCATACAACTGAAATAATGTAGGCGGATAATATATTGGTTACAAGCGATGCTTGTTATAAAGCGAAGAATTGTTCAGTCCATTCCTTCCCATTTCATCAAGAAATTGATGAGGCAGAATTTTAATCTGCCGATGTTGGAAGCTTGATTTTAGAGAAAGAACAAAAACAACATTTAAATATCACAGCAGCCAACACATTCAGAGACATACAGATGGTGTATTTTGATGATAATTTGGTGATCATTTTGAACACATTTTGAAGAAGTTAAATCTCAAGTCCATATTGATGAGGTGCTATCAATCAAGGAGAAGGTTGGTGTTGGAGGAGTGGAGGCTTTGAGTGGCAGGTTTTGGGGCGATGAGTTCTTTAAGTTGGGGGGGGGGGGCATTTACAGGGATTGAAGATCAACGGTTTCGCTTCTGGGGGCTCCTGACACATAATATTTTGAGATAGGGTATGTACGTCCGCAGCCAAATCCATATAATTTTGGGGGGTCCTTGACGTAAAAAGGTTTTGAGCACCCCTGATATACTGTAGCAACATATGTTTTTCAGAAAACTGTGAGGTTCGGAAATGTGCTACCTGCTGTTGGCCTACTACACTTTTGATGCGTGTGTAATAATAAAGCTCAAAGGAGCATTTTCCCCGCCCGGGAGTGCTCGAGACACCGCAGGGACGCACGCACATGCACTGGACAACCCCAACTTTCTGAGTAGGGTCGGTAAGTGCAGGCACTCAGCACACCCGGGATGCAGCGCACTAGATTTTCCAACGACAACACGCTGTGAGTGACACTGAATAAACAAATGACAAGAGTGCACACCAGTGCGCTCAGTGCGAATTCCCAAACGCACGTGTCGTGTAATTTACTAACCATACACTAACTATAACTTAGACAACAATAGACAAAAAAGGCTGAATGAGTTTCTCTATACTAAACGGCATACTGCAGGAAAAAGTAACCAGGCAATGGCATCAGACGCTCAGATGAAGGAGCACGCAGAGAGATGAGCTGAAGTGTAGAGTTTGTATTTATTGCAGCAACCGAGACAGAGACAGAGAGCTTCCCGCGGCCCAGCTGTGGCCGCGGAGCACATAGCACAGACTGACCGTGATCCTCAGCCTGCACCAACCAGTCCCCTTAACATTGCAAAAACAGACATTATATGCGTCTAACATCAAACAGAGGTGTTTTACACTTTTACATATCAACAGTGGGGGAATGCATAAAGAGTGACGTCTGAGATGTAATCAAGTGACCTGTTGTTGAGACAATAGTATGCAAACAAACAAAAGGCATGTAAAACAGGCCAACGACACCTTGACTTTAGATATCAAAGACAGGCCTCTGAGACTGACTGCCTTGAGAAACATGAGATATGCAAAGAACGATGGTTCCCAGAGTACTATTGCTTTCAGCTAGACAGACAGACTACTACAGCTTACTTAGCACAGAAATGTAGTTTGATCCAAATTATAGAATGATTATAGTATACAAATGATTGAGTCCATATACGACACACCCTTAGAAAACATTTGTAGAATCGGCCTCAGGACCGTCTTGATGGGTTCTACTGTACCACCTATTAAAACCAATTATACAGGTCGTTTCGAGGAAGCAATCTGATTGGTTGAAGCAGCCTTCTAGCCGTGGTTCAAACGAGCACCACTCCACAGTCCACACCTAATCAAAACAAAGAATTCAGCTGCTCTGTTTTCCCAGAGTGCAGCAAACTAGGCTAGCTAGTTTCTTGGGACATTGGTGGACGTAGTGACTACGTCTGTCATTAAAAAAATATGTTTTTTCAGCGATTTTCTTAGTTTTAAGGGTGATTATTGCCACTTCAGTGATGCTTGCGGAACTCGACTACGTCTCGTTCCTGACCGTATCACTGTCGTGGCAATAATCACTTTTAAACCACACCCTCTCGTGTAATATTGCTTAATTAACCCATTTAGGCCTGACGTCGAAATTGAATGTCTTTTTTTCTGAAAAACCTCATGTTTCTATATCAGTACTGGTTCTCAATATTTCATGTGAAGGACCCCAAACATTATATGTAATATGCCGCCGACCCCCATCTGAGAATATGTTGTAGGGACCCACCAGAAGCAAAGATTTGAGTTAAATACTGAAACTCTGAAAGAATATTCAAAGATTTGAGCTTGTAGATCTGCTATTTTTCAATAGCTAAAGTATATAACATAATGCTTAAAACACCAAAAGGGGGTTCCCGCCCAAAAACACCTATAACATCTTTATAGTTTTACTACTGTACAACCATAACCATGATAACAACATGTCTGCAAGGATGAACACATTTTGTGTGCACAGTGGCTGTGTCGGAGCCCCAACATTGGATATTGATAAGCTCTGATGTGGAAAGACACATGAAAACAGAAACAGAAGGTCATCATGGGTTCATGAAACTCTTCAAAGACGGTCGGGAGGTCCTTCAACATATTTCATAGTCCAGTGGCTTTGAACATATTTTCCATTAGCAATTTCTCTCTCTCTCTCTCTCTCTCTCTCTCTCTCACTCACGCAAACACAAACGCACACAAACACACTCAACACTCACACACTCACACGATGCACACCGGTGGATGCCCTTTAAATGTTATCTTATTCTTATCATTCATATTCTAATTGAATTTAAAACTGCTACATTGAACGTGAGTGATGTGTTGATGATGACATTTGGTTGCAAGCAGAGTCTATGCATGTTTTGAACCTACAGTACGTAGATGCACATCTTAATGGGAATAATGCAGCCTGTGACGAGATTCTGACCTACAGTGCAGTCACTTTATGCTGCAAATGCTTACAGTATGCTTCAAAATTGAGTAAAAGTAAAACAAAATATTGGTAGCAAAATATATATCCTTACAAAAGTAAAAGTACTCATTATGCAGAATGTCCCATTTTACAAGTTTCTAGCGTTGCATTGTGGGTGTTGCATTGTTCAGCGCTTCCGTTTTGGGCTTCCATTCGTTCCTTCGCACTTTTTCATTTTTTTCATTTACGCAACATCTATAGAATCCGACCAGTCCTTTCGACCCCTAACCTTCATCCTTTCATCCCGTTTGGACTAATGTAACGCCCTCTATTCATCACTCAGCAAAGGATCCATACACCGCCTACAGTTAGTACAGAACGCAGCCGCAAGACTCATCACTGGAACAAGAAAATCTGAACATATCACCCCGGTACTGGCCTCACTACACTGGCTCCCTGTACATTTTAGAATTGATTTTAAGATTGTAATACTGCTCGGAATGGCCTGGCACCGCAATACCTAGCGGATCTTCTTAAACCCCACCAGCCTGTTCGCCAATAATGTATTAATGTTTTGTAATAATAATCCAAATCTACAAAGTAACAGTAAAGTAAACAGTTTTCAAATAATTGTATGGAGTATATTAAAGTAAAGGTACTGAAAATTGGAAATACTAGTACAGTACTTGAGTACATGTACTTAGCTACTTTACACCACTGTATATATGCACGTTTTGTCAATAAAAGAACATCATCATTATCATGGAAATGTGCCAACACTTTGCCTGACCACTCCTCACTTCCCTACGAGCTCGCCCGTGGGTGCACAGAAGGACACAACTGCATTTGCTTCACAACATGGTCACGCAGCATGACAATGACAAGTGCGACAGGTGTAAAATAGCAATGTTTTGTTCTTCAAGATTAATGTGGCATCCAATGCCCACAGCTGCTTGAAAGATTTATTTGAACACGTGGATTTGTGGAAATGTGCAGAAATAACCACATAGTGATTGAACAGAGTTGAGCAAACAGAGAATAATTGTATCTAGATTTGTAATTTAGACTAAAGTGAAGTGGTTTAAAGTGGCTTTAATTTTTGTATTGGTTTACTAATGACTTTGTATGTTGTCCAATTTGCTGTTCCAAAGGTTCTATACCTGACACTATGCTAATCAAATTAATACAACAATGTTGTCAAAGCTTGATACAATTAAGTATTCCATAACATTTCAGCACTTGCACAGCAGACCCAGGATCAAATAAAGAAAAAATACCTAAAAGTTGTACAGTACAGTACAGTACTTAGTAACTAGTAAATGTCCTAGTTACTTTCCACCACTGAATGAGACCGTCGGCTGCTTCTACGGCAGCCTAACGTAACTGAGACCCTCTTCTACGGCAGCCTAACGTAACTGAGACCCTCTTCTACGGCAGCCTAACGTAACTGAGACCCTCTTCTACGGCAGCCTAACGTAACTGAGACCCTCTTCTACGGCAGCCTAACGTAACTGAGACCCTCTTCTACAGCAGCCTAACGTAACTGAGACCCTCTTCTACGGCAGCCTAACGTAACTGAGACCCTCTTCTACGGCAGCCTAACGTAACTGAGACCCTCTTCTACAGCAGCCTAACGTAACTGAGACCCTCTTCTACGGCAGCCTAACGTAACTGCTGCACCGGCTTAGGAAGTCTCACCTTGCACATCATCATTCATGCGCGCTTTCACTTATCTAATCAACCCCATCCCTGTCCTACAGCACACGCATCTAATATGTCTCTTATGTTATTGAATAGTTTGGCTTTGATATGTTTAGCCCCCATCCTGTGCTTATTGCTGTGTTTTCCTGTCCTCTCTCTGTTAAGTGACAGATGCGAGGCACTGAGGCACAGGGAAGTAACTTAATTAAACAATGCTTCATTTTCTCTGAAGTCGCAGTCTGTCACGTCCACCTTGCTGCAAGGCCCAGTTGATGAATCATGTGTCCCATGGCATCGCCGCCTAGTCCGTAATTCAGACGACGTCTAAGCTGATGTTCTACTTCTTATCAACACCTCTTATCTTATATAATATCGCGTATAAGGCGGGAAGCTTGAAGTCCTCCTTGGTTTAGCATTCTTCCTCGTAAGATATCATATATCAGCACGAGTTGTTGTTCACATCAACAACTTTTTTCCTGCATCCAGATAACCTAAGATTTAAAGGTTAGGTCAGCTTTAAAGTTGAAAAGTGAATGTTTTGACTGCAGCAGATTGCAACAGTATAATCTTCTCAAGAGGGATGGATGTTATCAGATGACTGCAAAGCTAAATAATTGCTTTTGCTTTAATATGCAAAGTGTTTAACAGTGGAAATACTAATCCTTTTTGCTGTATTTTTCATCTACAGTCCACCTGACCCAAATGGATCATATTTAACTGAAACCTCCTTAAACTCTACAGATTTATGTCATTGCCAGTGATTTTAACATGTTGGTGATGATGGTGCTTTTTAATGTTTTATTAATATCAGGTAGTTCTTTAAAAATGGCCCAGGACATATACTCTGGAGTCTTGTTTTTGGTTTGAATATTGATTATTTATTTTATGGATCACAACTGATTTGATTTGTCATTTAATCCAGTCCCTTGCCCTGCCTGCTATCCAGAGCCGAAGAGTTTGATCAATCCTCAAGGGGGCCCGGAAAAAAAGTTGTTGTTTTCGCTGGTACTTTTAAAGCAGCTTCTATAGGCCAAAACTTTCAGGACTATATTATAATTATTATTATTATGAGAGGGGGAGAGAGGGAGAGAGGGAGGGAGGGAGAGAGGGAGAGAGGGAGGGAGGGAGGGAGATATATATATACGGACTTACGGAGGGAGGGGGAGAGAGAGAGAGAGGGAAAGTGAGAGGGGTTGCTGGGATCGGTGTGGAGTGATTGATCGATTGATTGCGCGGTGGCGGCAGGCAGCCGGTCACTCAGGGGAGAGAGATACGCTGAATCACTTTTTTCTGTGAGAAATGTCACGATTACACTGTAGTGTAGTTGGAAACAATTGCTCTCAGCGAGGCTGCTCTCACGGTCCAACACGTGGGGCACAGCGGTTTCAAAGACGAGTCTCTTTGGTGAATTCTTGATCAGTGTTATTATGTCACGACTCAAGAACAACTACCATGAAATTCTGACACGCTTTGATGTTGTGGACATCTGGCTAGGTGAAAACAAAAGAAACCCGATTAGCATTTGAGTACTTGGGTGGCCGCACCCAACACTTTTAACACCTCTTGGACGGCCGGCGGAGTAGTTTCTCAAGACAGACTGTTGCCTCGCAACAGTTGAGGAACAACAGGGGAGGCGCTGTTTTCCCGAATATTTGACGATGGGATTCTCAGATTGCCGGCGGAGAGGTCCAAAATGTTTGGAATTCCCAGAAAATCTGTAATGTAAATGTAAAATGTCCACGAAAATCTTCATGGGGGCCTAAAGGGGCCCTGAGAGTCTTCATGGGGGCTGTGCCCCCGTGGCCCCCACAGACTCTACGTGGTTGCTGCATAGCATTAGCTCCCACATACTTGATCACCTTTTTGCTGCAAGTTTCCTTTCCATTTTAACTGCTTTATGCACAAGTGATGTTGACTACTTGGTGCAGTCTTTTAATGAACTCTGCCTCTCAGCCATGGATAAAGGGACCCCAATTAAAACTAAATTGGCTCCTTTGATCAAGTCATCCCCTTAGATAAATTACAATATTCGCTCTCTATAGCGAGACTGCAGGACAGGTGAATGCCTGTGGAAATCATGTCTGCTATCTTTTATTTAAAACAACTTCTAATAATGTGCTAAACTATAGCACATTATCAAAAGTTGGCTAAAGGATGTTAGTGCTACTTACTTCTTTAATCTTGTGCCTAAAAGTCAGCACAGTAGTTTTATTTGACACCTTTTGTAACTAGAGGTTCGAGCCACTATGCAGCCCTACACCACTTATCCGACCAATATGTCTATGCCTGCCGGCACTCCCATTAGACAATTTTAATATAGGATAGGATATTGTTACTCCTGCAGCTGTTTCTCACCTGATGAACGTACCCCTCCCCCTCCAAACAAACAAACTAAAACTAAAATAAATTACATTCACAAATAACATTGTATGAAAAGTTGTGCTATACTGGCAGTCAGAGCAGTGACGGTTGTTTTCATTTTGAGAAACATTGCAAAGCTCAGGCCCATTGTGTCGAGTGGCGATGAGAAATGTTGTAGCGTTATGTGATACGCGAGTTTCACCTGTTTTGATTAAGACAAAGGGAGGGCAGGGATATCTTCTTTGCCACTGTGAGGCACTCGAACGAACGCTACATGTATACAGAACTGTACGTGCCTCTATGATGGCATTAAAAACATATAAACAAAGCAATACACGCTGAGCAAATCACAACCACAAATTACACATATTGCACATGCTCCAGTACATATAATGCAAGAAATTATTATGTTGTTGTTATGTTGTTATGTTAGTGATGATGTACTATGTTTGCGCAAGCCCTACAGCCTCAAGCACTGCAATTACATTTTTAATTGGTACAGTAGGTACAACTTTTTCCTTAATGGTTAGGTTTACATTGGAGTACTCGTAACATCTCAGCGCTTTCAAGTAGAAACCTTGTGTCTCCGCAGTTTGTAGATTAATGCCCTGTTCTATCATAGTGTAGTTGTCACACAAAAGCTGCGAAAATAGCCGATCTGCAAGCTCACAGCGTATTTGCGTTGTGAAATAAAAAGTGGTTACGTGTTTATGTGGGGTTTTTTTATGGATATTGAACCGATGAAAAGTATTAACAAGAACCGGAAACTAAATAATAACTACATTGGATCCATTGGGGGACACACAGGTTATTTTTCTAAGGTTTCCACCCGGCAGCGATTGTCTGCGGGACGGTAAGAGAAGGAGAACAATGTTCTCTGGGCTTGTCTGAGAACAGACCACTCATCCATTCACTATACTATGGCGTTCTTTCCTCCTCTGTCTGTACCAGACGAGCAGTCTTGGATTTGTATTCTGCCGTATCATGTTGACATTCTTTGCCCAGTTATGCTGTTAAATATGGCCTGGTGGTAGAATTAAAATATGATCCTCTGATGCACACCATGCACCCCTAGAGTCTGCATAAAAGAGGCAGCTAGCCGTTGTGCATTAGTCTGAGTATAGCAGCCATTTGAACATTTTAATAATGACTAGAAAATACTGTTCCTGAAGAAACGGTGAGGGCTCGAGTAGTTTGTGGCGCGGTCCGTTTGGAGCCATGCCGTCATTTCTAACAGCAACCTTGAACTTGTCACCTCCGTTGTCAGGCCCCACCCTGACTGGCACCCCAGCAAAAAAAAAAAAAAAAAAGGTACCATTCAAACCGCTACAAGTTCTCTACTCGATGATGAGGTATTGACCCACATGGTGTCACAGCCCCGCTCCTTCTGTCTTCCTATTGATTGACCCACATTTCGTCACAGTCCAGAGGGTAAACGGCCCCGGGATAATTAGCAATAGTGGACTCGCTACTCGAACCCACAACTAGAAAGAAGAAACAGTGTGGTTGCAGTGTGATTGTTCTTCACTGGCTCCCGATGGAATTATTATTGGGGTGACTTACAGCTCTGTATTGATCACCTGCCTACATTAGAGCTCTACTGTACAGTATGTCTCCAGCAGGTCTCGTTCAGGTCCTCTGATCAGGACCCACTATAACTAAACTAAACTAAACATGTGTGCTTTGGAGGTTGTTGCGTATGCACTTTGGATCTCTCTCACTTTGTACTTAAGGACACCTTTAAAAAGCAGCTCAGCAAACATTTTAGACTTGCCTTTGTGTAGTAGGCCTATTTAATTGGGGGGGGGGGGGGGGGGTTTCAAGCAATTACTCAGTGTTACATACTTAAAACACATTGAATGCCGACTGATTCTCAATAATGGAAGTTAAGGGTGCTAAGGTTTTTTGTTCATTCATGACTACTTTTTCAAGGCCCACAGCAAACGTTGTAATCACACCACAAGAAAACACCAAACCAAAGCTTATGTTGCTGCCTTTCTTCCATCCTTGAAAGAATCGGATCGATCCTTTCAAGGATGGAAGAAAGGCAGCAGCAGCAATGATCAGTTGCAACCCCTCTGTAATCCGGCCGTATATAAACCGTTTAGAACGCGATTTTTTTTTTTTAGAACCGGCCTTATCACTGCAATTATGATGAATAATAAAGTGTTACAATCACTATAGTCTGGTTGCACTCCACACTAACACTGATTATCTGTGTCAAGACAATCTAAGTCCCAGTGCTTTCGATCGTGGCCACCGGCTGGCATCAGCCCCGACCCGGCCACCCGCTGGCATCAGCCCCGACCCGGCCACCCGCTGGCATCAGCCCCGACCATGCCACTGCTGGTCACGGTCCCTCAGAGATACAATCCGTGAAATTGTGATCTCGTTTGTTGGTTATCTTGTTTGTTCGTAGTATGAAGAAGGAAAGGAGCCATAGATCTGTCCGACGTCGGTCCATGAGTGTTGCAGTGTCAAGGCTGTTAAGATTGTATGTACAACACAGCATATGGGCGCCGCCATTGTCCCTCTATGCTCTAAACACAAACCAACAGGAGGGGAGGGGGAGGGGGGGGGGGAGCTGAAGGTTTCGAGTTGTTCACGTGATCCTGGGTGTTGCAGTGTGATTCAGGCTGACTGGAGTATGTTACGATCCTATACAGGGCATGGACGCCGCCATCCTGTTTCAGGAGGGGAGGGGAGACCCGGGAGAGGCAAGCAGTGTGATTCAAGGGTGAATGGAGTATTACGATGCTGGCCACACAAGTGACCGAAAAAAGAAAAGAAAAAAAAAAACGCAAATCACGTAAAACTACGGGGTCTGCATCGGAGCGGATTGATGGATGGATTCAAACTGTGTGTTAACATTATCATAATTGTATCCCACCCCAACTCCTCCCAGTGCAGCCAGCATGTTATATTTATTAAATTCTTTGTTGTATTTTATACACTGTATGTTTATATGCTATAATTACTGTGTAAAGCACTTTGTGACATATCTGCTCTCGACTGGTGCTTTATAAATAAAGTGACATGCTCACTTACCTCAAACTGAGGTCACCCAATGCCATCGTTAAATGTGCACAATTAGTGCTGAGTTAGCAAAATGCTAAATGCCCCATTTATTTGGGCAGCTATTCTCCTGCTGGTTGATTGATAGTTCAGGTATCCATGGAACTTTTCTGGGGTCATTTAAACGAGGCCTGGAATTGCTTTTTTGTTGTTTTGACAGGCAACAGATTGCCTTTATTAATTATCTCTCTAACCGATGCCCTGCAAAGACTGCAGACTGAATACCGTGGCTTCAACAAAAAGCCTCATTAAGCAGTAGTTTTTATTTTCCTTCTTTTTTGCATGACTTCCAAGTCATTGCTGTGTGTGCGTGCGTGTGCGTGCGTGCGCACACGTGTCTGTGTGTGTGCACGTGTCTGTGTGTGTAGGTGAGGTGGAGTGATGAATGAGAGCGTAACAGATGTGTTTCTACATGGTTGGTGAACATGTAAGCTGCAGTAAGGGGGTGGTCACACCCACACAGGCACACACATCACTACAGATGCAGCTGCTTCAAGACGCCTCGGCAAAGCTGTGCCGGCAAAACAGTGCGGCGTGCCTGCCGTTGCTGTGCTACTGGATAAGTGTTTGAGAAATGAGTTTCCCTTGAGTTATGTAGTTCATCATAATTATACCGGGGATATAAACCTTTCGTCTTCATTTGCCATAGTCCCACCGTTCCTGCCACATCTCCTGGCAACAGGAAGAGGTGCTGTGACCCCCACGCCTTGGAGCGGGCCGTACCAAACAACGGTTTCACTGGCTACACATTTCTTGGTTTCTGTAGTTTGTATTGTACCCTTTGGACAAGTGGGAAATCATCTTTGTTCCTTATGATATACAGTACTCTTGATAGTGAAAATGTATGCACTGCACAAACGCCTTGAAATAATGTCTGAAAGCATAACCATCCTGGGCAGAGGTAATACGCATAACTATATATAACTATATGAAGTTATCCAACCATGGCTCTGGCTCATACACTATACCCCCAGGCATAGTTTAGATAAGAAATGTAGAGTCTAATGTCACAGTATACATTTTATGCTGAAAGGTGCCGTATTATCCCTGGAGAAGATACGGCGGTTGACCAATCAGTGTAAACTTTAAGCCTTCTCGGTTTAGTCTACCACTCCCTCAGACTGGGAAAGTACAGTAAAGGCTGGATATGTGATGATGATAATACTGTCCAAGTGTCCATGTGCTGTTGCATGTCCCCACGTTAAAGGGTAGAATTTCAATCATCTAGAACATTTCAGCAAAACACATTTTCAAACTAATCCAAGGGCCAAATCATGCAAGCAAGTAATAATTATAATTTCTTTCCTCTTATTTCAACCTATTAGTTGCCAATTTACGTAATAGATTGTGTGTAATTATTGTGACAAATGTGATAAGGTGCTAAATACATAAGCCTAATATAGGACTGTGGTTCCGTGAAATAAAGAGCATTGAGAATTATGTGAGTCGTCATGAAAGGCTGGCCACTAGCTGTGCTTGTGTTTTCTCTCTACAGTGCTGCATCGTCATTAAACTTTAAACACGCTTCTGTGGGTTACATATTGTACATACCATACAGTAGTTCTTAACGCATTGGAATTCGGGAGAGCATGGCCTTGCGGTCCGGGCACCTACAGTAGGCTCCAGTGTAGCTTGACAGCGTGTTACATCTGCTTGTACATCTGCTATTTTGGGACAAAAGTGAGGGGTGTCTTATCATCATACATCACATTCGGTGCTCAACAAATCAAATCATCACAAATGGCATTCCGGCCAATCACAATTTGAGTCTTCACTTTTCTGTCCTTGCTTTTAACTTTTGGCTTCGATGTTCACCAAAAGCTGGACATAAGAGGGGCTCAAAAATCGAGACGTTGAATAATTTTGAATTGGGACAAAGTTTGAGAACTACTGATTCAGAAGGCATTTGTAGAATGGTCCTCGGTTCTTAATGGGTTAATCAATCTGTGTCCCAGTTGCAGTACATCTAGATTCTTCACCTTCACGGTACTGACTGCACATTAAACAACCTCAAACATATAGTAGGGGACTATGCATTTCACCAAGCTCTTCATCATCCTACATGACGTCTGACGCTGCTGATAGACCTGCTGTAATATTGTATCCGCAGGAGCGCCATCCATCAATGTGTTTACTTGTGAATTCATTAAGTGCCCTGTACTAACCCTGGCAAGTCAAGTAAGCCGTAGTGTATGTACGTATTTTGTATTGTATAATAAAGTCATCTCTAAAGGGGCATTTCACCTCAAATAAAAAGCCTTTTCCTGATCTATACTGTAGCCTACAGCTGTTGGCAGGCTTTTGGCATATTGATATTATCGTTTCTGCAAAGAGACTTTGCGGTTGTGTTTTTAAAATGTAGTTTTTTCTCACGTTGTGTTACACAAACCAAATGGCATTGAGAGCTTCATTGCCCACTGAAACTATCTGAATCTACAGCACCAAGGCCATTTTGTAATTCATCAAAATTCCACTAGTCAGAGCCACAGGGTCACCCCACACAGTAAAATCATGAGTGTTAATTATTTTGTTTTACATTTATTTTAGTGTAAACATGGACCTGCAAGGTTCTCTCAGTCTGTGAATCTTACTGTGCATCTCATCAAAGTTTTTTTTAATGATTTTCAATAAAGCATACAAAATTGACTTACACAAAAGAAAAAGACAAAAAACAAAACACAACTAGCAGTCCAAAAAAAAGAAAACCCCTCCACACTCTGTTGTTGACACTCGTGGTTATATCATATACAATGTACCAATACAAAATGTACTGTGCATCTTAACATCATACAATCTTTCATGAAATATTTTCTGACAGAACGCCTTCCTGTGAATCTCACTCTCTTCGGTAGCATGTCATTGTTCCGACCTCCCGTTAGTCCGACTGATTAACACTATCCCCTAACCTTAACCTCCGTCTTAACCGGCCGCGTATTTCGAGTTACTGGGTTCGATTCCCGCTAGGGACGTGTTCTCTCCTCCGCGTCATCAGTGCCCATACCTGAGGCGGGGTTGGCAAAATTGCCTTTCTGTGTGAAGTTTGCATGTTCTCCCCGTGTCCCCTAGGGTAGGTACCCTCACAAAAACATGCAGTAATCCTGGTCTCTAAACTACCTCCCCCTGGCCAGCCGGGGTGCCTGATGGAGGGGAAAGGAACTGGTTGGAATAACGTGTTCCTTCCACGCGCTACGTCCGGCCGGGGAAACTCCCCCCCCTGTCAGGTGAAAAGAAGCAGCTTGGACTCCTCTTGCATAGAAGGAAGCATGAGGTCAGTCTGCTGCCCCCCCAGGTTGGCAGAGGAAGTGATTACATTAGATAATTGACACTGGGTGAAAAAGGATTACAGTTTTCATCATTCATAAAGTTTCATCATTCATAAAGACTGCTGTAAATTAAACTAGAGGGCCGTTAACAGTGTTGGGCAAGTTACTTTGAAAGCGTTGCTTGTAAAGCTACAAGTAGCTCACCATGGCAGTAGCTTGATCAAGCTACATAGCTACCCCTGGAGAGATGTAGCTTGTAAAGCTACAGCTACATGGAAAAAGTAGCTCAAAGTAGCTCAGCTACTTTTTATTTTTCAGCGTTAAATTGAGAATGTACATGCGGGAGACCCCTCCTCCCCTCTGGGAGACCCCCCCACCCTGCTCCCCTCGGGGAGACCCCTCCTCCCCCCTGCTCCCCTCTGGGATTCCCCTCCCACCCTGCTCCCCTCTGGGAGACCCCTCCTCACCCTGCTCCCCTCTGGGAGACCCCCCCACCCAGCTCCCCTCTGGGAGACCCCTCCTCCCCCTGCTCCCCTCTGGGAGACCCCCCCACCCTGCTCCCCTCTGGGAGACCCCCCCACCCTGCTCCCCTCTGGGAGACCCCTCCTCCCCCTGCTCCCCTCTGGGAGACCCCCCCACCCTGCTCCCCTCTGGGAGACCCCCCCACCCTGCTCCCCTCTGGGAGACCCCCCCACCCTGCTCCCCTCTGGGAGACCCCTCCTCACCCTGCTCCCCTCTGGGAGACCCCTCCTCACCCTGCTCCCCTCTGGGAGACCCCTCCTCACCCTACTCCCCTCTGGGAGACCCCCCCACCCTGCTCCCCTCTGGGAGACCCCCCCACCCTGCTCCCCTCTGGGAGACCCCTCCTCACCCTGCTCCCCTCTGGGAGACCCCCCCACCCTGCTCCCCTCTGGGAGACCCCTCCTCCCCCTGCTCCCCTCTGGGAGACCCACCCACCCTGCTCCCCTCTGGGAGACCCCTCCTCACCCTGCTCCCCTCTGGGAGACCCCCCCACCCTGCTCCCCTCTGGGAGACCCCTCCTCACCCTACTCCCCTCTGGGAGACCCCCCCCACCCTGCTCCCCTCTGGGAGACCCCTCCTCCCCCTGCTCCCCTCTGGGAGACCCACCCACCCTGCTCCCCTCTGGGAGACCCCTCCTCACCCTGCTCCCCTCTGGGAGACCCCTCCTCACCCTGCTCCCCTCTGGGAGACCCCCCCACCCTGCTCCCCTCTGGGAGACCCCTCCTCCCCCTGCTCCCCTCTGGGAGACCCCTCCTCCCCTCTAGGAGACCCCTGCTCCCCCCTGGGAGACCCCTCCCACCCTGTGATACCAGGGCCAATCAGAGGCCAATTAGAGGCAGCTGTCAAGTGCTGATATGCCCTCAAAGCAATCAGAAAAAGGAACAGTCCTTGATTTTTCAAAGGGGGTTCTAGTACAAGAATTAACACAGCAACCAATGGTCAAAATTAATATATTTCTTTCATGTTATTGCCCAAAATTGTAGCTTGTAACTTGAGTAGCTAAGCTACAAAAAATGACCCAAAAGGTAGCTGAGCTACTTGACGAGGTACACAAATATGAATGTAGCTAAAATACCACAAGCTACAGCAAAATGTAGCTCAGCTACGTAGCTCAGCTACATGTAGCTTAATACTCCCCAACACTGGCCGTTAATCATCCACCCACTGCATAACCCTGATCAGTGAGACGGTTTACTATACAACGACAGCCCACAAACATCTCTGTCCTTGTCAGTGAGACAGTTTACTACAACGACAGCCCACAAACATCTCTGTCCTTGTCAGTGAGACAGTTTACTATACAACGACAGCCCACAAACATCTCTGTCCTTGTCAGTGAGACAGTTTACTACAACGACAGCCCACAAACATCTCTGTCCTTGTCAGTGAGACAGTTTACTACAACGACAGCCCACAAACATCTCTGTCCTTGTCAGTGAGACAGTTTATTATACAACGACAGCCCACAAACATCTCTGTACTTGTCAGTGAGACAGTTTACTATACATTGACAGCCCACAAACATCTCTGTCCTTGTCAGTGAGACAGACAGTTTACTATACAACGACAGCCCACAAACATCTCTGTCCTTGTCAGTGAGACTGTTTACTACAACGACAGCCCACAAACATCTCTGTCCTTGTCAGTGAGACATTTTACTATACAACGACAGCCCACAAACATCTCTGTCCTCGTCAGTGAGACATTTTACTATACAACGACAGCCCACAAACATCTCTGTCCTTGTCAGTGAGACAGTTTACTATACAACGACAGCCCACAAACATC
This sequence comes from Protomyctophum parallelum, assembly GCF_964188405.1. Lineage (NCBI taxonomy): Eukaryota > Metazoa > Chordata > Actinopteri > Myctophiformes > Myctophidae > Protomyctophum > Protomyctophum parallelum. The sequence goes on from NC_139713.1 coordinate 20,061,915, forward strand.
TCTGTCCTCGTCAGTGAGACATTTTACTATACAACGACAGCCCACAAACATCTCTGTCCTCGTCAGTGAGACAGTTTACTATACAACGACAGCCCACAAACATCTCTGTCCTTGTCAGTGAGACAGTTTACTATACAACGACAGCCCACAAACATCTCTGTCCTTGTCAGTGAGACAGTTTACTATACAACGACAGCCCACAAACATCTCTGTCCTTGTCAGTGAGACGGTTTACTACAACGACAGCCCACAAACATCTCTGGGAAGCTTTCTATGTCATCAGTTCTCAACGTGGGGTCCGGGGGACACGCCAGGGTCCTTGAGGAGGTTCCAGGTGTCCCCAGATTGATCGTTATATATAGGAGCAGACTCACAGCGCTTTCTTTAGGTCGGCTACTTTCGGCACCAGTATAAAGTATACATAAGGTATATATATACGTAACCACGGTCTGTGGACCTCACCGATGCACATCATAAATACAATACATTCAAGAAAGCATGTATACATGTGCGGTCTCTCTCTCTCCCTCCCTCTACTGTGATTCTCTGGGTTCTTGTGTCCATCTGTTTCTAGTTATTATATGTATGATCCCTCTGTCTCTCTATGCACTCTTCTCTTCTCTTCTCTTCTCTTCTCTTCTCTCTCATTAAGCTTACATCGCTGCTATGTTTCTCTCGCGCGCACGCTCACAGCCCCCCCCCCCCCTCCCCACACACACACACACACACACACACACACACACACACACTTTCTGTTACTGTTACAAGTCTTCAGAACTTGGCTCATCCACCCAAATCTGTGAGTTCTGACTTTGATGACAGACATTAAAGTCCATCCTGTGACCTCAGAGATTAGAAACTTGCTGGTATCTAAATAAGATTACACACTACTGATTTCCCTTTACTGTACGACTCTCTCTCTCTCTCTCTCTCTCTCTCTCTCTCTATCTCTCTCTCTCTCTCTCTCTCTCTCTCTCTCCCCCTTCCTTTCCACTCCCCACCATGTGCTCCTGTAGATTACAGTCAGCATTTTGGCCGCTGAACATATCCCAGCTGACTACTGTAGCCATGACTGCATCTCATACATTGTCCTTTGTGAGTGTAGAAATGAGGTGTCACTAAGCCAAGTCCACTGTGAAGGCTAAAAGCCTCCTGACTCCAGAAGCTCTGCCTCTGGAAGCTATAAGCGATTGCTCCGTCACACGTTAGCATTCCATGCGTTAGCGTTTTTTCCTTAGCGGCTCTCTCGCGTAGCGGAACCAGACAACGGGAGGGGGGGTGGGGGGGTTGTTGCTTGGTGGCTTTTCATTTCCCAAATGTGCTTGGGGGGGAAATGCTTTTATAAGCCGCACAGTCTCCTCAGGTGTGTCTTTCCACACTCAGATTTTGATTGGCAGCCTGAGGGCTCAGGTAGTATTACCATAGTTATCGCACACAGCACCGTGTGCCTGAAAGCATTCAGAGCCTCCAAGCTGTCTTCCGCAACTCTTAACTTCAACTAGATAAATATTAGTTGAAAAAAAGGCTGGTTGAATGTACACTTCTGCAATGCAGGAGGAGTTCTTACCATTACAATGTGTTCAAATACATTATACAGTAAGGCAGCCAAGGTCCACCTGGTTCCATTTCTACACTTGTTTAATTCAAAATTGTTAAATTAATAGGATTTTACTATGTGATACTGATTCTATTCGTCAGTGATATGCGACCTTTGTGATTTGAGAATGATGTTGATGTCGTGAACTGATGATTAGGGTGAAGTATTAATCATGAAATCATTCTAGTCAAAGTGAAAATGCACTCCACTGTCCTCCCTCCCTCCTACCCCCCCCCCCCCCCCCCTCCTATTGGCCAGTCAGATGAGTTAAGAGGCCATACATGTGCTAAGTAGCAGCAAAAAGAACACTTCACTACTCATACCATAGCTAAAGGTGATTTTGGTGATTCTGTGGTTTCCTTGACAACAAGAGGAAAAAGAGACGGCCTGCAAAATGCATTATTTTGTATAGTGATCTGAACCTAACTCTGTACTCTCTCTCTCTCTCTCTCCCCCCACGCTCTCTCTCTCTCTCTCTCTCTCTCTCTCTCTCTCTCTCTCTCTCTCTCTCTCTCTCTCTCTCTCTCTCTCTCTCTCTGTCTCTCTCTCAGATGCTCATGGGATGGACTTGTTTGCCGTTGCTGTCCATGAGTTCGGTCATGCCATTGGCTTGGCCCACACGTCAGCCATGGAATCCATCATGAGACCATACTACCAGGGGCCCGTGGGCGACCCCCTCAAGTACGACTTACCCTATGAAGACAAGGTCCGCGTCTGGCAGCTTTACGGTAGGGCTAACCGATGTGTTTTGAAATCGATCAATATGCCGGTTATTTATAAATGTCATTCAAAGTACACTAAGAACTTTATTTGCAAAGCATCTTTCAAAAACATAGTTACAAGGCGCTGTACTGTGCCTGTATATGAATGAGAGAGTGCGTATTGTTCTTGTGCATCTCTTAATGAGTGACAGAGTGTCTGTATTTTGTATGCATATCCTGGCCTAGTTTTCCCCCTCATCTTGTGTTCCACCTTCTCCTTACCTCCGCCCATCTCCTCCCTCCCTCCTTCCCTCCCCTGCACTCATGTCCTCATTTCCCTCCCTCCCTCCCTCCTTCCCTCCCCTGCACTCATGTCCTCATTTCTCTCCTCCCTCCCTCCTTCTCCATCATCTTCCGCCATATCAAGACCTTTCCTTTCACACCAATCCCGGCCACACTGGTAGCATGGTTCGTGGTTGTAGTGTACTGTACACCCCTGGCATTTATTGCATCAGACACATCTGGAACGACGCATCCTACGTAGTAACAAAAACCCTTTTATATAATTCAGTCTGACGAGAACCCAGTACTCGATGCCAGTACTTGATTCAAAGTGTAGACACTCTTGGTCAAATATTATCACCTACAAGGGAAACTGGGAAAGTCACATTTTTACTTTGTAATTTGTCTTTGAAATGTAGTGGAGTGAAGTCAATTCCAAAATAATTCATACTCGAGTCAAGTAAGAGATACTCAAACCAACAATAACAATGAATGACCAGAGTATGGGATATCAAAAGCAGATGCTTTTGATACTCCCCCCGCCCCCCGCCTGAAGATTTAACCCTGAATGCAATATTGTACTTGCTGCCGTTGTCCACGGTTTTTGTGTGTGTGTGTGTGTGTGTGTGTGTGTGTGTGTGTGTGTGTGTGTGTGTGTGTGTGTGTGTGTGTGTGTGTGTGTGTGTGTGTGTGTGTGTGTGTGTGTGTGTGTGTGTGTGTGTGTGTGTGTGTGTGTGTGTGTGTGTGTGTGTGTGTGTGTGTGTGTGTGTGTGTGTGTGTGTGTGTGTGTGTGTGTGTGTGTGTGTGTGTGTGTGTGTGTGTGTGTGTGTGTGTGTGTGTGTGTGTGTGTGTGTGTGTGTGTGTGTGTGCGCGCGCGCGATGCGGGAGGCCTCATTAGTTTCTTTAGAAGAACTTTATTGATTTATTTAGCTTAAAACTGGAGAGTCTGGCTGGAGAGAGGAGGTTTAATTGCCATTCCATATGGCATCAGCCTGTTATAACACCACACCATGATAGACGCCTGGCGATAGTGGATAAAGTAGGAGAAAGGAGGAGAGGGAGATGAAGACTTCAGGCTAATGAGACGGAAAGAGTAAACAATGGCTGTGAGCAACGTAGACCAGCCGCTGGTAGAAGTCCTTACATGAGTTCACCTCAGTCCACTTGGGTTCGCTTCAGTTCAGTTACGGGGTGCCATTTGTGATCCCATGCCGTGCCACCCCCTACCGTTCACATTTAATGTCAAATGTCCTTCTTTGATGCATATTTTCCTCTACCTTTGAATTAATTTTTTTTTGCAGATCAATCTGTTTTGAGGCACAATGTGCCTCTAGATCCACACCTTATGACTCGTTGTGAGCTTGTAGATCAGCTATTTTCACGCATTTTGAAATAGTGTTTATCTTTTTGCCACCTTCTATTGAATTTTACATTTTTGCTGTCTGTGTTTTATCTATTGTTCTTTTTTTCTCTTTCTATCACTCTGTATATCTTGAACACAAAGTAGTTGTGAATGTAATGCCATTCAGTTTAATACTGTTAAATTCCGTTTCATGAAATTTCATGAAATGTAATTTCCATCAATTCAGTAGATCCCACCTAAACTGACCTGAACCGACCTAAACTGAAGTAAACTGAAGTGACCTACTGTACTGTACTGTACTGTACTGTACTGTACTGTACTAGAAGCGTAATTTCAGAAGAAACAAAAACGTGTCAAAAATGGAAATAACTGCAATGTGTTCAGGAGAAAAAATGGGAAAGAACAATTACATAAAATAGACACATTATAGCAAAAATAAACCATGCATACATAATAAAGTGCATAATGAACTGTTCATGGCTGCGGTGGTCGGTGCGTGGCAGTTGACCCTTGACCCTCGCCCTCTCCAGGTGTCAGGGAGTCTGTGTCGCACACCAACCGACCAGTGAACCCCTCCCAGACGGAGGAACCCCCTGTCCTGCTAGACCTGCCGGAAAACAGATCCACTGTTCAGTGAGTACAATCCTGTATAATGTCCACAATGCTTCTCAAATGTTTTTTAATTTCAAAGTCAGGTTTGGTTTGCACCGTTCAGGCCACGGAACCCCGTATCTCAGAGTGTACAAATGGAACCAAATGGAACCAAATCCACTTTGTTCCATTTGTACACTCGGAGTTACAGACCTGTAGCTGATATGTATTTACATGACAAAGACATGGTAAATATTCCGTATTATTCAAATCAACAACACTTTTATGGGGGCGCAATTAAGTAAATTATTTAGATCAGTCTAATGTCATTTTCATTTTAACCAATTCAGTCAGACAACTCACGAATAGATGTAACCAATATTTATTATAGAATGAGAATACAAGTGCACATATGATATTTGACTTGGCGTTCGGCTCCTGCTGCATTTTCTCCCTGCTCGGCACGATTGAACACCATCATAAAACATTAAGAGCAGGGAGATAGATATACAATAAAACCCATTGGGGAGCATAAATAACAGGTGGTGCTGGGGTGGTGGTGGGAGCAAACATCACATAACAACCAGGAACCATATGCAGAGGAAGGCAGGTAGAGCATGCAGTCTAGTGAGCTTAAGTAGCCTGCCCAATTGATCAGCTGACTGCCACGTCAGCGAATGACGTGTGGGACTTGCACACAATTATACACCCACATAGTAATGCAGCATGTTAACCCCTTGAGCACTGCATGAACCCCCTCGAGTATGTCTGAATTAACTAACTCCGCAGGCTACGCATCATTTATGTACAGTATGCCCTATACTGTCTGGAATTTATACTTTGAGGTACTGTGCCTCGCATTGCAAGGCATCATGAGTGAGTTTGTCTTGCCCAAAATAGAGATGCCAGGTTAAAAAGTGGTTAAAGCTGTATTGTTGGATACACAGGCCCTATGATACACAAGCAGGATTATCATTACAAGCCAGTGGGCCTGGAAATAAGGCATCTCTCTCCCTCCCCTGCAACACACTCCCCTGTCTATCAAATTGCCTTGACAAAGCAAGACAAATTTAGCTTCTGCCTGCAGTTTAGTTTTTTGTGTCAAGGGAAAAGGTAGTGAGGTTAAGAAGTCATCTTGTGCTGGAAAATCCACCAAAATGCAGTAGTGGGAGTCATGGTGGTGGAGGTGGTGGGAAGATTTTAACCATTAAACCATTAGTCAAGTCAACCGGAGTCCCCCAGGGGTCTATACTTGGCCCGTACAAAAATGGCCTTTCTACAGTACAAGCTAAGCTTATGGATCAGCTATTTTCACCGAATGTTTTCCTGTTATGACATGCCCAGAATAGAGACACTAGGGTTCATGTGGTTAGATTGCAAGGGAGGTGCCACTGCCAAGGAGATTTTACAAATCTCGTAAGAGCTTTAGGAGAGGAGGACATAGGCCACAACGCCACGTTTAGATAACAGAGGTCTCGAAGAGTCCCGTTGTGTACTCCCTTTTTATTGTGACAGTGAAACACTGTAGTGTGCATGCCAGGTGGTTAGGTCGGTGGCGGTGTGACGCACTAGATAGACCAGTCACGCATGTGTAGAACCACTTCCGCTCTAATTCCTATCACACGGCTGTTTGTTTACATTAACCAATCAGGGGCGTAACTAGCGTGACAAAGATTGCGTTGGTCGACCAGCCTGTGTGGGGGCCTACTAGAGCCCTGCACGGGCCCAGATTATGGGCCCTGGCCCCGGCCCGGCCCGATCCCATGGAATTAAGGCCCGCTGTGGTTCCGCCGTTTTAAAGCCAGGCCCGGCCCGAAGCCCGACACCTTTTCTAGCGAGTCGCTGGCCGTGCATTCACAGTGCGCGCAGCGCAGCAACAGCAACAGCTGAATTGTCAATCAGCAGCGCTCTGCAGGCTCTCGCGCACTTACATTTTCTGTGTGTGTGTGTGTGTGTGTGTGTGTGTGTGTTTGTGTGTGTGTGTGTGTGTGTGTGTGTGTGTGTGTGTGTGTGTGTGTGTGTGTGTGTGTGTGTGTGTGTGTGTGTGTGTGTGTGTGTGTGTGTGTGTGTGTGTGTGTGTGTGTGTGTGTGTGTGTGTGTGTGTGTGTGTGTGTGTGTGTGTGTGTGTGTGTGTGTGTGTGTGTGTGTGTGTGTGTGTGTGTGGGGCCCGTTGGTCAGGGACAGAGTCAGCCCGGGCGGGGCCGTTTTGTCAGGCCGAGGCCGGGACCTTGCAGGGCTCTAGGGCCTACTGACGTCTAGTCGTTACATTTGTATTCCTAGGATGAGCGGGGCGAGGGAGTGCTTGCTCATTCTAGGAACTAAAATATCAACTACAGCTCTGCTCCAATGTAATAAGCATACACAACGTGAGCCGATGTGAGCCATGACATTCACAGGGAGTCCCTCTCGTACCCGTTCACATGGAGGCGGAGCATTTCCAAAGATTTCCAATCTGGAAGTAAAGGGGTGACTTGATCTAAATAAAGTCATACAAGCTCCAATAACAATGAACAATACAATCAAAACAACAATATTGATTCAACATTCACAAAGAGGTCTGACAAGAATACCACAACTTTCAATTCAATTAAAGTTTATTAAAGTGCCAAATCACAACAAGTTGTCTCAAGGCACATTACATGGAGCAGAGACTCAACATTGTGCCACCCTGAGCAAGTTATTTGCCAATTTGCCATGAATCTTCTATGTGAGATATCAGACCATAATTTTACCCTATGGACATTCAACCAAAAATTCAAGCAAAAACATCTCACTAAGCCCTTTACTTAGTGTTCCAATAACATTTGAAGAAGGCATTGGAACAATGTGATTGGTCCAATGTTACAGCGAATAACTAAGTTTAGGAAATCTATATAACAGTTTTATTGAGTGACATGTAAGTTAAGCTGTAGTTTGCTTTACATGAAAAACACCTTAGCTTGGCTAAGGGTTGACGCGCACGCACGCACACACACACACACACACACACACACACACACACACACACACACACACACACACACACACACACACACACACACACACAAACTAGAAAGGTTAGTGATACATGCTTTTTCATCAGGCCAGGTGGCCTATCCCAGGCTGTGTAAACGTGGGTTGCAGCCGTTGTAAGCCAGAGGAAGTAAAGTTGTACCTTTCTTTTCACTTTCTTTTTCATTAAATGATAGATGGGGCAAATGGAAAATTGATCTGGGAAAAAACTTTAACTTGATAGAATGAAACAAAGACACCAAATCCAATGACGCTCCATGTGAATTGTGCTCCGACTAATGACATTATCGTCAGCAGCTTCTACAATGTTTCGACTGAGCTCAAGTTGAAGAATTGACAATTCACTTTGAATGCCTTATCGATGGCAGAAAACCAGTGTTTAGTCTTAAGGGGATGTATCTGTTTATGAGGTTGTAAAAAATAAATTTGTCTTTGAAAAGTTCTAAAGCCACGTCTGGACAGTAACTTTATAAAGCACCGTAGAGAGGCTAATGCACACCCAAATGAACACCTCATAAACCTGTCCATAAAACAGAGTGCCATCCATCTGGAAAACTGCAAAGGTTACCCCTGTCTTTACCCCCTTAAACCCCTTAAGCGTCCGTATTCTGGCCTTGTGATAATAGCAGTAACTTTAATAGCCTCCCTCCTGGCCAGCCGGGGCGCTTGGTGGAGGGGAATGGAACTGGTTGGAATAACCTGGGAACCCCCCCCCCCCTCCCCCTGTCAGGCATTGAAGGAAACATGAGGTCAGTCCGTTGCTCTCCCCAGGTTGGCAGAGGCAGTGTAGTGCCCAGGATTGGACTGGGTGACAAAAATGTTAGTTTTTTTGGGCGGTCCAAACCGGATATCTTTTGGCCGATAAGTATCTTCACCATTTATCTTACCAGTTTTGTCAAAGGTGACTATAAGAAGTAGCCATGCAGAACAACAGAACAACATCACTATACAGTGAGATTTATTATACGACCAGGGGTGACTTTAGAGCTTTCACCATGATGAACCGTGATGCACTTCTCTCTTGAAACTGTCACACTTTGCATTCCCCTCTGCTGGATGGAATCGTTAACGTCAAATAGGAAAAGAAAAATGGCTAATGCTGACGTGCTGATAAATGTGCAGTTTTGTGCACCATCCCAATTCAGTACAAACATTAAATCAATTTGTGGAGAGGCACTTAGAGCTAGCAGAAAAAACATGGATGGTTGTCATGACGTGCACATATTTGTTGGTATAATTACATCTCATTGAAACCAGAATGCATAATATTGGCATGAGGATCCACAGACTGACTTGTCTTGCATTTACTTTCTTTCTAGTCCAGCATACAATGTTACTGTACCTACTGTAGACCAGGGATTCTCAACCTGGTCTACAAGTTTATCTTTTATTATTTTTTGCAACAGAATTGCTGGAAAATCGAAATGAAGAGTTTACATAGTACACATGGTACATGCATAAACTTTGATTATATCTGGTTTCAGTATTTATGTATAATGTATTTTTCTATTTTTAAGGTTTATTGTAGCTGTCAATTTGTATTGGGGTGGGGAGGGGGGAGGGGGTTGGGGGCGCGAGACATGGCCAAAGCATTTCCCAGCCAAAAACGTTGAGAACCCCTGAACTGTCCTAGACTACAAAATGAAATGCCTTCATTCGGCATCTGATACTGACGCGCACACATGCTGGATACACGCACGCACAGCACAGACAGACAGTAAAAAAACATGTTTGACTTACGTGTGAAATGTCGCTGCCTGTGTCTCACCTCCTTTCAAACATTGACTGGTTCAGCGGCTCACTTCTTGTCCACGGCTCCACTTGTGAAGGAAGTGTGCAGAAGGTGGATTAGCGCTGCTGACACAGGTCACTGACGTAGTCCTCTCTGCAGTGACATGGAGTTGTGAATAGAGATCTTTGTTGATAGGATCACTGGTGGGCTTCTAGTCACACAGAGAGCCCTGTGGTGGTAATTGCCTCGTCATTTGCATGCCACTCGTTTAAACCCCTAGAAAGCCACGGATCAATGCACTGGGGGAGCTGATGTCATGCTGGTCATCACGTCTATAATGAAGTAATGATATCGCCTGGGTGTGATTGAAATTCAGACACGCATGCATGCGCACACGGCACACGCACACACGCACACACACACACACACACACACACACACACACACACACACACACACAGTGTGCTGTGCGTTTGCTGCATACAGATGCAGCACATACATACTGTACATACATGGACACATACATTCGGTATTTCAGGCGCAGATGGTTAGTGAAGACATAATGAACAAGAGTAACGTTATGTTGTTATGAATTATAAGTCACAAGCTACAGGCTTGTCCGGGCTGTTTCATGACTGAAATATGATTTTGTTTCCCCTCTTCTTTCCTTTTTGTCTTCCCCTCCTCCCGTTCTCTCCTCCTCCTCTCCGTCTCAGACTGGGATCAGACGCCCCAGACAGATGCACCAGTAACTTTGATGCGGTGGCCCAGATACGAGGCGAGGCCTTTTTTTTCAAAGGTACGGAAACCCCAAATTAAGGAAAGCGTGAGGGAGGAGAGCAAGGGGAAGACCAAATGAAGAGTTTGATTAGACCAGTGGTTTTCAACCAGTGGTCCGGGGACCGCCGGTCGTCCTTGGGGCGGTTCCAGGTGGTCCCCAGCTAAATGATGGAGAGTTGATCTTTAACTCTTGAGAGTGTACGGGACTTACATTATTTTTCAACATCTACAGTACATTACTTAATTTACAAGAAGTCTACACAATGTAGAATTGTTATTTTGAACAACGTTTGTCAAAAGCATGGAATTGTAGACAAAATCCAACGACAACTCACAAAGAACTAAAATATTCTTTAGTCCGTGACTCAAAAGCCGAATAAATAATGGGCCTTGAAATGAAAAGCGTTGAAAAGCACTGATTAGACAATGAGAGAATGAGAGGAAGACGGAACGTGCGGCGCAGACTAAACAAAAACAATCGATTGTAAATAGCGAATACAGCAGATCTACCAGCTCACAATGTGTCACAATGTCACGCATGGTGAGCTATTTGCGTACCTTCATTACCTACAAAGTTTAATTTACTACAAAGTTTAAAATATAGGGATTAATCAATCTAATCGATGTAGTCTGTATTATAAAAAGAAACTCCATTAGAATGTGTGCGCAATGATGCATACTTACTTTTTATTATAAAAAAGTACTTCTCTATTATCCCATTTTGGGCGGGAATCCCTTTTGGTGTTAGCATCATGTTATGCTTTAGCTATTGAAAAATAGCAGATCTATAAGCTCGCTAGGAGCTTGTTGATCTGCTATTTTTGAAAAATCGAAGAACGACTGCCATAGAAACAGCTTTTTCAGAAAACCGTCAGGATGTAGAAGACATTTTTAGAATCTGATCTGATGGATTATTTGATTAATCAAAAAAACGATAAAGTGATCACTATGAAGATGATTGATGGTTGCAGCCCTGAGGCCGTAGTCGTGGTGACTGATTGAGATCCCACTATTCCCGCTCATTCAAAGGGCTTCTGATAACTTCTGAGTCTAAGGATATCAATGTGTCCGTATGGTTTCATCTCAATTTCCTATTAATCACAATACATTTTGTACAGAACCGCTGCTGTGTTTGTAGAAATCCTTGTGTTAGTTTAATTCGGAGAGTGTGGAAATGTAACCAAATCCTTGCTTTTAACAATGTGTTACATTTTGAACACTTTCAGAGTTACAAATGTACAAATTAAGGATTTTTACTGTGCATGTCTGTCAGCAAGCTTTAGGAGCTGCTTACCGCTGCTGCCATTTCTCACACATACTGACCTTGGGGCGGAAAGTCATTCAAAAGTCATTTCACTCTCTTCCTCAAGACTCAAATTACTTTCTGGCATAAGACAAATGTCACTCTCAGCTCCAAAATATATTTAGTTCACAATGCAGTAGCTAGTTTCTTACTGGTGTTAACAGAGAGCACATCTGACTTCTTTCCTTTGGCTCAAAGTTCGGAATTTCTTAAATCTGTTTCGTTTAAGAATTTATATTAACCTTAGAATGTTATAATGTTGCTGATGTCTGAGGTGGGTTGTCTTTCAGTACCTTCATGATGCTCAGTGATCATCATAGAAGGTACAGTAGGTTTGTTTCCTTGCCCACATCCCTGTTTCTTTCTACAGGCAGGTGTTTGGGTGAATTCCACAGACTGATATACCAACCTACACTGTATAGAAATAATAGCCAGTTCTCAGCCCATCTGGCATTTCCAAAGTCTAGGCTTAATATTCCACCGTGCATTGGATTTACCTCTCATTGCCAAACAAAACTTGGCCTTGCTCTCTCTTAGGACAGTGAGTCAGACTGTAGTGGTCAATGCCAGAATGAAGTGAGTAGGTCACGCAGCTGGAGAACTGCAGTCCAACACAGCCCAAGGCTTCAATACAAACAGTAATTCAGTATTTTACCTGTGACGTGAGCGCCCCCTCCTGAGATACTTCCGGGTCCTACTTTTGTGTCGCTTTTGTGTCCCCATGGAGTTATACTGTGACGCTCCGTCGGACTAAATCTGAGACGAAAACAACCACGAAAGTCAAATTTTACCGCTTTCCTCGCAACAACAAAGCTGCGCTGCTCTCCCAAATCTGACAGTGACAGGCCGTCTGTCCCACATGGAATACTATCGCCATTTTATTTTATTGTGTCAAATAAATCCTCATAATGAAAACTAGATTCAACATACTCAAGCCTGCACACATTCTAAATATACCCCAGAAATATTTTACCGATCAAATGGACTGTTGCCACCTTCAATAATAATGATAATAATAGTCTTTATTGTCTCCACATCATATATTTTTGTTGTCATGGACACTTGTACAAAACATTAATAATTCCACTCGAGTTGGAAGCATTAAGACCCATTTTAACCCTCAATGGCTTCCTTTCTGAAAAATAACGTCACTGTAAAAAGATTCACGCGTTTAGATATTCAATTTACAATGAGATGCGGATGGGAGCTGGTGCCACTTGGACCCGGACGTAACGTAGCACTACAAAATGACGTCGGACTTAAATACTGAATATCCGTCCCTATCCTCAAGCTGAACTATGGTTCAGCTTGAGGACAACTACACCAGATCAAGCCCCCAGGGCAGCCGGTGAAACCTTGAAGCCATCCCACCCTAGTGGCCAAAGCTGGAACAGCAGGTGGGGCAAAGTCTATGCACGAGTAAAAGAGCGCGCAGCTGGGGTTTAACAGAGCGCTCATTCATGAATCGATTCAGGTGTGTTCAGGGAGGTTTTGGTGCTCAAATCAAGAAAATGTAGACCCCCTTGTGAAAGTAGAGTGTTCTTCCGGATGCTTCAAACGCCACTGAGCAACTTTAATTGGAATTGATAGCTGGGGTGCGGCAGTCCACTCTCTAGTTTATATATAACTCTATGCACCACTAACACACTTAAAAGCAACAGTAAAGTGTGATCCTAAATTGTCGCTGTGCTAGTCATGACATTTTCACCATGCACGTTCTCCTCATTGGCGTCTTTTAAGCCAATGAGGAGTCTACAATGCCTTCCCATACTCTGAACGGGCGTAAGAGCTCCGGTCACAGAATTTGATGCGTCGTCACATCAGTCAGTCCGGAACGTCCTCTCAGACTATGGGGTCACATGACAACTGCCGTGCTACATGGAGTTGTGCATCAGTTGGTTCAATAATCTATTTCAGAACATTTACATTTTGATGGAACAATCAATCAGTCCTCTCTCTGGTCACTGTACCAGCACATTTGCATTCAGTTGACTTGCCTGTTCTGTTTCCCATTTTTTTGCCATCATGTCTAGACAGTAGACACATTTTAGACGAGGTACAATTTTCAGTACACAGCAGTGCTGAACCGTTCTTTTGGTTGCATCTGTGGAAATATCATGTGGATTAGTGTAGATGTTTGGGGGAATTGTACATGTATACCTACTGTATCTGCTATGGTTTTTGAGCTGTGCTTAACCGCTCCAATGACTGGCCACGTGTGTCTCTATGTGTGTCTATGTGTGTCTGTCTGTCTGTCTGTCTGTGGACAGCCATTATACCATTGGGTGACCTATCAAGTGCCGCTGTTTTTGTATCCTTTGAAAGTATTGTGAGGTTACAGGTGCATGATGGGAAGCCGAGTTTTTAGTCTAACACCAATGTCACTTTTTTATTATTATTATTATTATTATTATTATTTATTTGTAGAGTCGGCATCAGGTCTTTAAGCATACAATGTTTCCAAAGATCAGCGGCGATATCCGTTTATTGCTTTGACAGCACGGAAAATGGATCCACAGATCCGGCACGCACCACTGTGTACTTCTTTTTCCTAATTGCAACGTCTGTGTTTGGTCTCTCTACTCTCTTTCCACGCAGGGAAGTATTTCTGGCGTCTAACCAGAGAGAAACACCTGGTGTCTCTGCGTCCCGCTCTGATCCATAGCTTCTGGAGAGGCCTGCCAGCCAACCTTCACAGTGTGGACGCCATATACGAGAGACCCGGAGACCACAAGATCGTTTTCTTTAAAGGTATTCTAAAGCAGTGGTTCCCAAAGTGGGTTCCGGGGACCCCTAGGGGGTCCTTGAGAGAGTTCCAGGGTGTCCCCAGCTAAATGATAATTAGAAACCTTATGGGTCTGTAACTCAATCAATGTTAATTTAACTCTGAGAGTGTACAAATGGAACCAAATGGACCCGTTAGTCCATTTGTACACTCTCAGAGTTAAATTAACATTGATTTTACAATATAAATTGGGGGTCCCAGAGATAGAAATGCCATTAAATGGGGGACTGTAGCCTAATTCTTTCTTGAGATTAAACTGGTTGAGAATCACTGCTAGAGCCGGAAAAATCTTCTCTTATGGGGGTCCTTGGCATATCTTTTCAAATGGGGATCCGTGGGGCTAATAAGTGTCAATTTGGGGGTCCTTGACATGTTTTGGAACCACTGTTCTAAACAAAACATTGGACGCTAGTTTATCTATACAGATCTGTCTTGGTCAGTTGCCCTCGGGTTTTTGTTAGTTTTGTTTTTCTTGACCACAAATGGTGAGAATTTTTAGATGAATGTACAGTTCGCCAAGTTGCTGTGGATGAGAGCGTCCTTCTGAGTCATTTTAAAAGCAGAATAGCAGACAAGACAGTTTCAACAATTTCAACACAAAGGTGCAACATACTTAACCACTTCAACCATGACAAATTAACCACTTCAACCATGGCGCCTCATACACGGCATGTCAATATAGCCGTAGCTCCATTAGATGACATGTTGTGGGCTTGTCTTTCAGCTATTTATGAAATCATTTAGAAAGGGTTTAGTGGTTAAGGGGTTAAAGAATAAAGATGAAAATGTGCTGTGTGGCGTGTAGTAGAGAGACATGAAGGAAAAAACTCTCTCTCTCTCACATACACACACACACACACACACACACACACACACACACACACACACACACACACAACCTTGTGGTGAAAAAAATATTTTAATTTAGAAAGTGTGCTTATATACAGTATCTAACAGATGGTGACAGAATAGTATCCCACTGGGTTCGTTCTTCAGTGCTACGATGACAAAAACAAATCATCTTCTTTATTACGCCCAGCAGGTGAAAAATGTCCTTTGATAATTTGACATCACAAATACATCATCCGTCAGTGAATCATGGCGTAAACATGCAGATATTTGATTTGATTGTCTTTCATACAAAAGCAAATTAATCTGGGTAATAACATAAGCAGTTTTTCTGCAACACACCAATATTGTTTTGTCGACAAAATCAACTGTAGATTTTGTAGTAGATAAATGTGAGCAATTTAGGGAGAACAGTAGGGATCTACTTTGGTTGGGGTCCTTGACTCACCACGCCTCTCTGTCCCCCCCCCCCCCCCCCCCCCCCCCACACGCAGGTCTAAACTACTGGGTCTTCAAAGACAACAACGTGGAGGAGGGATACCCCCGTCCCATCAGCGACTTCGGCCTGCCGATGGAGGGCGTGGACGCCGCCTTCGTCTGGCTGCACAACGACAAGACGTACTTCTTCAAGGACAATCACTACTGGCGCTACGACGACCACCTGAGACGGATGGACCCGGGCTACCCCAAAGACGCCACGCTGTGGAAGGGGCTGCCGCCGCACCTGGACGACGCCATCAGGTGGTCTGACGGTGAGTGTCCTGAACGCTAGAGAGCAGGGCTCCTCAGAGTGGGCGCCGCGTGACGGCAAGTCCAGGGCAGAGCCGTAGAGTAAGAATGAGTTACGTCGTCAACTCCGTTCACTTCGTGGGGCCAGTCCAATGGCGGCCGTTCTAAATAGACTTCTATTGGCGAAGAGTGACAATGTCCTGGACCGGAAGTTGGCAGGATGCGCTGGACTCAGGCTACAGCCCAACTTTAATGATATTAAATGCTCAGTTTTCTGCCCCCTCAATGTCGTAACTCTGTCTTACTCTATGGCTCTGGTCCAGGGGTGGCACAGAATGCACAGAATTATAGCATCAGTTTATTAACCACTTAAACCCTCTGTACTTAGTCAAATGGACGCGAGTTGCACTGTACTTGCATGCCTTCTTTTTCGATCTACACCAAATCTCTCCACCAAAAATGGCAGATCTACAAGCTCACAACGAGCTTGTAGATGGGCTGTTTTGGGCGAATGTGCTCCCCTGAATAGGGATGCTGGGGTTAAATGACATACTGTATCTTCACGGGAAAGATTTACATACTTACGTACTGTAATATGACCTAAATGTATAGGTGCTATGCAACAATGTATTCAGGATGAAAACGTTATATCCCTGAGCCAAAAGGTTTTGAGAACCACTGCTGGCTAGAGTCCCTATTCTGGGCACAAAGTTTCTGCGAAAATAGCAGATCTTCATCATGTTGTGATGCAATATGTTGTGAGCCTGTAGATCAAATATGTTATACATGTGACAACGATATACTGTACTGTACAGGGAAGTGTAAATCAGGCTTAAATATAATAATTGATATAAAATAATTGACACGAGACGCTGAAAAGAATGATTCCATCAGTGCTCTAGTTCAGCTGAAACACTACTAAATGTTCAGCTGGAGGGGAGCTTTAGCCTTTAGGTGCACTTTCCCAGGGCCGGATTTACCCTCCCAAGGGCCCCCGGGCTAGACAAAATGTCAGGGCCCCCCTGGGCGGCAAAGCAGCGCGGCCGGAAAAATATTTTGTATTTTGTTTTAATTTTGCTGTAATTTTGGGGTACCCAGCCCCCCAAAAGAGAGAGGCAGGCAGGCAGACAGACTAGTTGCTGAATGGATGCAGCCACTAGTGCCAGTAATGCAGCAAAACATTTCACAATGTCCACAATGTATAAAATCACAGTAAGAGAGATGAGCAATAAAGAAAGAGTAAAGCCACTAATAGTGCACTAATGCAGTTGCCAGCTTTTCAGCAAAATATTGGGGGTATTTTATTAAAATGTTGGTGTACCCAGCCCCCAGAGAGAGAGAGAGAGACAGACAGACAGACAGACAGACAGACAGACAGACAGACAGACAGACAGCTGTGCATGCATGGCAGGCTTTAGGGCTTCCCACAGCTACCCCACAACACAGCATCACTCATGTCTGCAGTGCAGACTGCAGAGCAGAAGCTCTCAATGTTTAACCATAATAATAAATATACAATAACTAAACATAAATCAAATCATATTAAAAGCCCACCCTAGCCCAATGGTAAGTCTGCCTCCATATGGCAAAATGTGTTGTATTTTATATTGTAAATATCAAGAAGAAACATTTAGTACAGCAGCGTGTGCCCACGCGGTCACACACAAGCGAGCAGGTTAATATTAGGTTAGTACTTTGTGAACGTTCCCAATGCCGTGAATTATGCATGTGAAGTGTACATGAATTATATGAATATGAATACAATTAAAGTAGTAGAAATACAGTAAGCGAGGTGAGGAAAGGAAGGCAGAGGATCAGATGTATTACATGAATCTACAATAACACGTAGGCGTTGTTACTGTATGTTATTTCCCCTGTGGTGACCGCCATCGATCCATGCCCTCGCTGGCTCGCTTACTGTAGATATTGAAGTTGCACCTGCAGAAAAATCTATATATGTTTTTATTTGTACACTGTTATTATTGGTTAAGGTGTGTTTAATATACGCACGTGTTTAATATACGTGTGTGTAACTGTGTATGTGTGCGTGCGTGCGGGCGTGCGTGCGGGCGTGCGTGCTCGTGCACACTGTGAAATGTCTGTGCTTGTGTGCAGATCTATATGGCCCAAGGACATGGTGCTTTATTGACATTGCATGATAATAGATGATAATGCATGATAATAGACTGATATGAGTACATGTGCCAATCCTTTTGATGAAGAATTGAAAAAACAGGATCTGAGCAAGCAGTTTGAGCATCGACTGCAGTGCATCAAACCCTTTGCCAAATGTGCCCTTTGAAGTGTTGCAAAGAAATTGAGAATACAGACGATGACCTTATGCTGAGCGAAACAACAACTACTTTGTTTTACGAGGTCATGGCCGGTGTTCTGTAACAGGTCTGGGAGAAAAGGCTAACCACTGAAAAGCAGACAAGGCTCAAGAAGATGGCTCACGCATGGTCTCACACGTGTTGGCACTTAACCCGCAAGTCGCAACCCGCTTTCCCATACGCATGTGGGCAGGATAGCAATTTCAGGGATAGCGCAACAACACATGGCAACATTGCAGGCTGTACAATTCTTGTCCACAACAGTGTGTCAACAACACAAATACAATTGGAATTGGAGCTGTTTGCACAGCTAGTCTCAGTCAGAGAAAGAGAAATGGAGATAGAATCTATAAGAGAGGGGAAGTATTATAGACTAAAGATAAAACGGAGAGAGAGAGAGATGTGAGGAAGAGGAAGAAAGGGAATGTTGTGATAAATACTGGAGAGGAAATGGGAAACGTCAACTTCTCCAACTCATTTAGTACTCATGGTAATAACAGCATGTGGGTACAAGTGCATGCTCTTGATAATGAGCTCTATACTGTATGCTTGCTCCATCAGTTTGAATCCTTTTTATATTTATTCTCTCTCTCTCTATCTCCCCCTCTCCGCCCATCTTCTTGCAGGCTCCTCCTACTTCTTCAAGGGGAAGGAGTACTGGCGTGTGCTGGCCAGCGACATGGAGGTGGAGGTGGGCTATCCCCGGCTCATTGCTAAGGACTGGCTGGTGTGCACGGAGATGCAGTCGGACTCCCCGGACACGGAGTCCAACGGCACGGCGACGAGGGTCAACGGGCAGCACCACCCGGACCACGCAGAGAACGGCTACGAGGTGTGCTCCTGCACCTCGGACACGGCCTCCCCCCTGGGGGTCCATCGCTCCCCCTCCCCCCTCTGGCTCCTGACGCCGCTCTGGACGCTGTCACTGGCCCTCCTGCCCTCACTGCTATGATGTTAAAGAAAGGGAAGAGACTTTCAAACTGAATCAGGAAGTAGTATGGCCAAGTCGGCTGAGAGCGGGGTCGATGGCCCGTTGACTCTTTAATCACATGAAGCCTAGCGTCCCTATTCTGGGGGGCCAAACATTTGCTGAAAAATAGCCGCTCTGTGAGCTCACAAGGGGGGTCGCCAGCACGACCCCCCTGTGAGCTCGTAGGTTGGCTGTTTTCGCCGAAGAGATTTGGTGCGGAGGAGGAAAAGGAAGGGTCCTGGTATAGACCCTTGGGAGACCCCGGTCAATGAAGTATGAAGGGTTTGTTAAGGGTGGTTAATGTGAGGACCAGTGTTTACTCAGATGAAACCGCAACAGGATAATTTGTTCTTGTAATTACAAATCTGTTGATATCTTTTAGTTGTTATTTATTTCCCATGATATCGAGTGAATACTTTTTATAGGAAGCGTACGTGTTTTTATTGCAGCTAACATCAGTGTGTGCGTGTGTGTGTGTGTGTGTGGGGGGCGCCTAATTCTGGAGATGTTGGTGGCACGCTATGTCAGTTACACATGTTTACAGCGACAGTATCTGGCCACGACAGTGTTGACAGGTGAATTGCACCCTGAAACTTAGAAGGGTAAAACAAAATGCAGTAAATGGCACCCAGGAAAGCCATCACACATCCTGTGTATGTTTCCTGCTATTACGATAAGTGCTTTAATATCATCCATGCTTATTTAAATTGTATAAGGCCTAAAGTAGCTGAAAGAACTTATGGACAACATGATGTTCACTGGAATCAGGATGAATGGATGGATGGATGCTAACTCTTAATACCATCATAACTTCTCTCCCATGGCCTTTTGTGATCTTTGCTTTGTGTCCATGGAATCATGAAGTAAATTCTCTACCCATATCAAAGTGAGCAACAGAAAGAAAGATGTTTTCTGAGAAAAACATTTACAATAATGGATGAGGGAAGATAATGTCATAATGTCTCCAACAGGGATGCTGTGGGTGTGTGTTCTCTCCTCCGCGTCATCAGCGCCCATCCCTCTAGGTGGGGTTGGTGAAAGGGCCTTTCTGTGTGGAGTTTGCATGTTCTCTCCATGTCTCCTAAGCCAAATTCCAATACCCAGAATCTCGGCTACTCGCTCACTCGCACTCAGTCACTCCAGCAAGGTGGTGTTATGGTGGAATTGGTGACCTGCTGAAATATGTGACAACCTTGTAGACAATCACATAATGTAAATGTGTCCTAATGTCAATTGTTGCAGTTTGTTCATTAGCAGAGTTCAACCTAACTGTATTTAGGCCATGTATTTAAAGACTTCCATGTAATAGTTGTGTGAACAAGATGGTCACATATTTGGCAGGTCACCAATTTCACCGTCATTTGCCATGCTGGAGTGAGCGAGTGTGAGTGAGCGAGTGGCCGAGATATTGGGTATTGGAATTTGGCTCTAGGGTAGGTACCCTCACAAAAAAACATGCAGTAATCCTGGTCGCTATACTGCCTCCCCCTTATCAGCCGGAGCGCCTGATGGAGGGGAAAGGAACTGGTTGGAATAACGTGTTCCTTCCACGCGCTACATCCCACCATGGAAACTCCCCCCTGTCAGGTGATAAGAAGCGGCACCGCTCACTCCTCATGCATTGAAGGAATCATGAGCTCTGTTCGGGGCTCTCCCCACTTTGGCAGAGGGAGAGTAGCGCCCAGGATTACAGCTTGGGCAATTGAAAAAATGGGTTACAAAAATCGTGGGATATTTCTTTTTACAAAACAAAAATAATAGTCAGACCAAGGATTGGATGTACAGCATAGGAGAATGTCATTAGATTGCTTTTAGTCCTCTCAACATGGCAACTGCCTGGATTTATTCTTATTATTGTTAAAATATGTTTACATACACTACAATATAAATAGATACATACATTTGAATTGAAAAGGTCTATGGCTGTTTAAGAAGATTATTGTGAGCATTTCAGGCTGTGTTTTCTATTAAACGTGAGATATTTTTGTAGAAAATAAAGAATCACAATATCTTGTTTGCCAAAAATAATAAAACCGAATGTTTCTTGGTGATTCATTTGATAAACTAGAAAGACTGTTGTCACTGTGTACTGAGTACAAATCTCTGTCAGGAGTTCTCCCACCATCTTTCTATCTGTGGAGCATATTGCAAAGAAAAAGCATGGGAAAATGGAGGGAAGAGCGATGATAAAGGATTCTGGTTATTAATGCCTTTTTTCCAATTATATGATGTTTGTACAGGCCGGACTGGGAATACAAATCTGAAAAAGGCGTGCATGTCCGTACAGTACGTGCGTGCAGAGGGAGAGGGAGGTCTGTTGACGAGGAGGTTTATTGGAATCTGTAGGAATCTGAAGTTATTTTGGAAGCACAGAATTGGCTCCTGGGGACACCTGTGGACCAAGCCATCCGTGGCAGAACGTTCTGGATGCTGCAGGGCTGCATAGAATAAGCAATCAATCACCCTGGAGATATATTGCACTGCTACTGAAGAGTATACAAGTCGAGAGCAATCCCAATCACCTGAAGGAGCCTCTCTGCTGCACTTATGCAGTAGCGTATTGATCACAGAATTTTATGGTGATGATGTCCCCATGTCTGTCATCCATTGACTTACATTATATCACTGCATTGCAGTCAGTTTGGCCCAAACTTAAAATCTATGTCTATCTGTGTCAGGAAAATTTATTTTATTTGTTTAAGGCACTGTCAATGCTTTCAGGGGAAATGATTTAAACCAGTTACAAACTGCATCATTTTGTTGGAAAGTTTGACTAAAGTAAGCATGTAAGAGCAAGCAACTCGTAAAAGTAATTCTTATGTTTGTGGACACTGGTTTTGAAAACACTGGATATACCTGTAGCTTTTTAGGTTCAACAAACAGTCTTACACTGCCCTCTTCTGGTGGCTACAAGTGGTGAACACAACAATGATCCAAGTAATCAAGTTTATCAGTTTGGGTGATGAATAGCTCTAAGATTAGGTTTAGCCTACAAGGAGAATCACCTGGACGATGTAGAATTAGTGAAGTCTACTTAATTTCAATAGATAAAGTAAGAAAGACAATGGCATCAATTAATTAGATCAATTATCTTTTCTAAAATAAATGATTAAACACAGGCAACGCTCTTTTGAATTGAAAAATAAATCATTGACCTCTGTTCTTATAGAGGGTCCTATTACAATAACAACATTTCAAAGAACCTCGTGTGTGTGTGTGTGTGTGTGTGTGTGTGTGTGTGTGTGTGTGTGTGTGTGTGTGTGTGTGCGTGCGTGCGTGCGTGCGCGAGCGAGCGTGTGTGGCAGCAGGTGTGCTTGGATGATTGTGTGAGTGATTTTGTAGATTGTTGGAAGGAGCTGATTGGTTCCAGGCTTCTGGAGGCAGTTTAAGGTCACATTCTCACCTAATACTTCGGTAGACTCAGATCCGTATGGGCGGGGAATTGGGATTATTGCATTTTTAATTGGCTGGGGTTTGCCTTCACACTGTCATTCGCAGCAATTGGAAACGCAGCAGAGGGGACCTTTATCAATGTGTTCCATTCATAAACTATAGCCTACACAGTGAAATCTATGGTGATAAAATTACACTCATATAACGTGCATGTGTCGTGCCGTCTGGGACCCCCCCCCCCCCCCCCTCCTCTCTCTCTCTCTCTCTCTACGCACGCAGCCGCCACACACTGTTCTTTTGGGCATGGAGGCACAGCGCTGCATGAGCGCACTGATATAACTCCCCAGTCCCACACAGTGACAGCACTCCATGTTTACGGCACGCACAGACAGACAGACAGAATATTATGTAGGCTATAATACACTGCAGTGTTTTTATGTGTTTTCTTAAGCAATTGATTAATGTACACGTCCTCATTTCGATCAGGGCTTCAGTCTCCTTATTCGACAACGTCTATCCACAGTAACGGGACATCTTTGCGCTGCGTAAAATATGCCTTAACCGTCTCCAACTGTGTTCAGCTCCTCACCCGCCACATTATGTTTGCTTCATTTCCTTTATTTACTGCGGATTGCATTCACACCTGCACCGAATCGTAGTCAAGTGCGATTCGAAGCGAAGCGAAACCCACGTTTTTGGGCGGAGTAAAATGCGGTTATTTGCTGCGCATTAGGATTCGAATGAGCCTTCACACCTGCCAAACGAAGCGCACTTTCTGACAATGCGCAGCAGGATTCGTTTTAATCGCAGCAAAGCTCTCTGGTATGAATGCGACCTTAAAGGCCATTTTTCATTACACTACAGCCAGCTGCCACATTTTGTATGCTTGTAGAGTCAGTTCGGAGAGTTATGGAGGTCCATGCCCTAATGCTTACCGAACCGCAGGGTCCTAGAAATATCCATCCTATACACAACAGTCTCCAATTAAGTTGATATACACATTGCACCATAAGGGTCCGAGCACAGCGGCATCAAGGAGCATGCTCCTGCAGACATCAAGTGCACTGGTCAATGACATTTTGGCAGGCACGTGCAATACACCATGCTCTCACTGCATATCACATACACTATACTGAAGTATTTCCTGTTAAAGTCAATTTGTAGATGTTGTATATCAACAAACTAATCAAAGAAAAAAAAGGAATAAAGATATTTTGGGAATGTTGTTTAGCTGCATTTTCAATGTTCATTTCTTTTTGAAAATGTTTATGTACACGTACGTACTATAACTATTTTAGTTTTATACTGAGGAAGACCATGGGTAAGTGCTCAGTCCAGATTGTGGACTACACACAAACACACTTGGACCCCTTTTCCACCGGTTGGTTCCCAGTGGGAACCGGTTCAGTTCTTTTTGGTTTTTAGTCCATGAGCCAGAGCTCCAAAATTGGTGGGCAAAACTATACCCTATATTAAATTGTTTATAGGATCAATACAAGTAAATTAATACATGATAACCCTTCCACAGTAGTAGCTTTTTCATGTTTTTGATTATTTTGCATATTTTCCTACATAATGCCTCATTTGCATATTTAAAAATGTAAAATTTGTAATACAATAAATCATTGTCTTCGTGTAAGTACTCAATTGGGAGAGTTTAATGGTGATAACAATCTAATATAGGTATGGTTTTGCCCACTCAATTCATAATTCACGTTTCAATTTTGGAGCTCTGGCTCATGGACTAAAAACCAAAAAGAACTGAACCGGTTCCCACTGGGAACCAACCGGTGGAAAAGGGGCCTTGGTGTGCTGGAGTCACAGCCAGCCCCACTATGCTGTGAAGGAAATACTCCACAGTCACAACAAGCCCGGAGGCTATCTATTCACAGACAGCAGCAGGTTAATCTGTTCTGTAGCGGGACATGCAATTATTTGAAGATCTTCTCTGCTGTATTCCTCCTGAAGCAAGGTATGGAGTTGCTGGAATACTCGCTGGATGTTATTCTGCACAGGCTTGAGAAGAAGGGACTCTGTGTCTCTGTTAGCCAGGTACAGGGACATGCTCTGTAAAGTGGCTGGCAGCTTGCTCTCCATCGCCCGGTAAGTAGACGTCACCATATCATTGATCTTTGCTGGCTGTGCCCAATGCTGCTGGGAGAGATTGTATGGAAGACCTTCTTTGATCGCCATGCTTTTCAGATCTTCCACCTTGGTGAGAAACTCCTGAAGGTTCCCCACGAAGATCTGCGTCTGCTGCTGTATGAACTGCTCACAGCTGACCGTGAGTTGCTCGTCCACATCCTTCTTAGAGTCAGTGCAGTGCTCCTTTATCTCCGGTCTTCCCTCTAACAGGAACTCGAGTATGGCATTGTAACTGTTGTATCTGAAGAATCTGGTAACAGCCCTCGGGGTTAGTATTTTAAATGCTGCATTTCGCGTTTTCTTTAGGTCCAGTGAGATTTCTTTGATGGCGAAATCAATGCGGTAGGGGGCAATCTGTTGGCGCATTATCATCAGGTGTTTGATCAGGAACAGTTGCCCATTTACTTGGGTTTTGTTTTTAGCGATGATATCGGAGGCTTTAAGCAGTGACTGTATGCAGGCAGATAAGGCTTCTTGAGATAGACCCTGGAAGACCACCCTATCTATACTCCTGTAGAGCTTGGACAGACAAGACAGTGTTCTTCTGACCGTAGGGTACCACATGCCATGCAGGTCAGCAGGAGAAAGGTCATGTATTATCCCAGCATTGCTGTTTCTCCTGGCTACCAGACCCTCAAGCTGCACGTCAGAGAGTGAAGAATCGTGCGACGCCACCTTTAAGCTCCGAGAGATTCTCTCCATCGTCTCCAGTTTCTCCGGGTAGGCCAGGTCCCCTGGAGCAGGGTTGTAGCCAGAGATATCGGTCTGAATGTAAATGTGAGTCCTGTAGACGAGTCTCTCCTGGACATCCTCCAGCATCTGCTTCAGCAGCACTTCAAAGGCGCCCAGCTGACAAGCCTCGTCGTGTACGTGATCTTCCAGCATCTCGTCCCCGAGGATGCAACAGAGCTCGGACAGCGTCTCCAGGTGGATTACGTGGATGACCAGTGGTCGGAGCACATCATACAGGGACGAGCACAACTTCTCTAACCGTTCATCTAGCTTGGTCGTAGGTTTAGAGAAGAACTTTTTGTACAGCTGGTGCTCATCCTGGCAGACGTGAACCATGAAGGCACAGCTGCTGCGCACCAGCGCGCAATGGTCTTTGCTGTTTAGACGAGTCAGTTCGGTAACGGTGGACGTGATGCTGGGACTGAGCAGCTGTTCTCTGTGCTCTAGGTAGCACAGGTGTATCTCATTTAGGAGTTGATAATACTCTGGGATTGTCTCAGTCCGCTCCTCTATATGTTCAATGAGGGATCTAACTTTGGGTGCAGCAACTCTAAACCTGGCATAGTATTGTGTAAAGGCATCCTCTGCGTTGGCCGAGCCCAGCAGATCCTTCCTGGTTAACTGGCTGGTGAGATTCTGCATGGTGTTAACAATGTGGCGCTTCATTAAAAGCGTAGCTTTGGAAATGCATTGTTTAAATTTGAGCATATGAACTGGGTAGTCTTTGAAGTTTGGATGGGAAGAAACATACTCAATGCAGTCATGCAACCTTGACAGCGTTGGAATAAAACCTTCACTGGCTACAGACAACATGGGTGCACTCAATTGTGTGTTTATGGTGTCCAACTCATCAAGGTGCGACAGTGTCTGCTGTATAGCATCTGCCAGGCCAACGTGCTCTGTCTGCTCTTTAAGCAGTTGCTGAAATGCCTCATGCAGGGTTCCTGTCTCAGTAGATACAAGCAGGTACTGCTTCTGAAGGGACTGCAGATGTTCCAGAGCAGCATTGACAGATTCCAAAATAGAATTGCATTGCTCCTGGTAGCAATTTAGATGGTCTCTGGTCTTCCTGTATTTCTCTGCCTCGTCCTGGTCCATTTTTGATTCTAGCTTGGCAAACCAGGAAGACATCTGTTGTGCAGTTTCTATCCTGTCATTCTCCATATGGAGCATTTGGAACCCCCTGAGCAGGACATCTTCTGTTGAGCCTGGCACCGTTGCGAATGGTGACTTTAAAGAACACAACGGGAAACTACACAAGTCCTCAGCTGGCAACTCGGAAGGAATTGAGAGTGTTTCGGCAGCAGCCTGGATTTCAAGGATGGAGTCTGATTGCTTCTCTGTGAGGGGTGCTATTGCGTTGTCACATAGATCCCATAACAAAAGTTTCTCACGCGTTTCATCCGAAACTGACGACCTATAGACACCATCCTCCTTCCGGACAGCACCGCCAACATCAGCAGCGACAAAGGGATTCTCTGATGGTGGTATGTGCTGCACTGGGCACACCATTCTAGTCTTAAGCCTGACTAGTGCAGTACCCCATTATCAGAGTAGCTGGAGGCAAGTCTATGACGTCAGTACAATTATGTCAGTCATCTCCATATTTGGGTATATGCAAACTTGAGTCCGTTCAGCGTTGTCCATGGGCAAACTGTGTTTTAATGAATGTGAGAAGCCGACAGACAGACAGATATACTGTACATACTGTATAGAGATTCCTGGAATTAGTGCAGTACTCATTATTAGACTCAGGGCTTGTTCATGCCGACCGTAGAGACCTGCTTCCTCGTCTGGCTAGTGGTGATGATCAGCTGCTGAGTTCCTTTAGGGAATGAGGATCAAATATGTTGAAGAACAGCTTGAGCTTATTTGCACTTACCACCCCCGTGCTTCACTTCCCCCGCAACACTCACATGCACACTGTGTGCGCGTGTGTGTGCGCGTGTGTGTGCGCGCGTGCATTCCTAACCCCCGGAGTGTGTGCTGTTCTTGGGCATGACACTTACAGTATCCCCTAATTGCTCCCTATGAGCAGGTTGGTGCCTTGCATGGTTTCTTCTGCCATCGGTGTCTGTGTGTGTGTGTGTGAGTGTGTGTGAATGGGTGAATGTAATGCACATTGTAATTTAAAGCACACAAGTACAAATTGTGAGTACTTCTTTTATCGCTGCTTTAAAGTATTACATTTTGTTGCCACATTGTACTTCACATTGTCACTTTGGTCATTTCATTCAACTTGCAAAAGGGGGACAGAACAACGTATGATAATATGTTTAATTAATTAGCATGTTAGTATAGTGAAGTCTGCCTTTCTTTTTTATGATCAGCACTTTATTTGGATTTTTTACAAATAGATAGAAAAAACAAACACAAGCAGCAACAACAACAACAATAACAACAGCATAATAAATATGCAACCGTATCATTATGTATACTAAGACGGTAAACAATCAAAAGGGCATTGCCTGACCATGGATCAACCTGCAACATGACTGAGGAACACGTGCCACTTCAAATCATATCTAACTGATTATTCATCTTAAAAGATAACTTCTCCAAAGCAGCCACAATACCAAGCTGAGTGAACCATACATGTGCTGGAGGCAAATCATCAGACTTCCATTCCTTAACAATGATCTTCCTGCCCACCATTAATGCTGTATGAATCCAGTCAGCTAGAGGAGATGGATCACCCAGAATAAACAGAGCAGGTGTATAAGGAATATCCTGGTTTGTGATTTGCATTATATTCTCATGAATAGCACACCATAGAGTCTGTACCCTAGGGCACTCCCACAATACATGAATAAGTGTACCGGGGTCCTCACCACACCTCCAGCAAACCGGACTCTCTCTGAGCTTAGCCCTGAACAGATTGTCAGAGTCAGTAGACGCTATTCATTATTTTAATAATAATCTGGTTCTAAGTTCATAGTTTGCCTTTCTAAAATGTGGTTGAAATTAAAGGGACATAAATAAATACTAACTATAAATAAGATATTTATGGTCATATTTCATTATAATAATGAATTGAATTTGGATTTCCTGTCTGCTGTCCTCTGTAAATGAAATGAAACATGGCCACCTACATTCAGACAAGGTTAGACCATTATTGAACCTAAGGGATTTAAATTGACTCATCAGTTGACAACCAGTTGACCAATAAGATAACAGCATATAATAATGTTAAAAGATTGTATTTACTTATGAAGACATATAGAACCTTGTAGGGTTCACAAACTTGTAATCACCACTATAGGTGTAGGAAAAGGTCAACACATTGTATTAGGCATAAGCAGTGGGAGTGGGGAGGTATACGTCATCATCACACATCAGCTACAATCACCTGGCTTTTATTAATAACCTCATTTAGTTACATTAAAGCAGCACTATGTTACTTTCCTCTTCTACCCTGGATTTGAACACTGTTTCCTGCTCCAAGTGCATTGACCTAATAGAGCCGGCCTGCTTGCTCTGGGAATAAATGGAATCTTGACCATCAGGTCAACATTTGTCAGATCCTGTGTATAGGTGAGACATGACCTTTGGCTTTGACACAAACTTAATAGTAGGGAGACAAATACAATCACCCCAATTGTATAAGTTATATATTGTATTAACATACTCTACCATACCATTGAACAATATTACATTTTATTCATGGAAAGTAGTTAGTAATTAGCAGAAGATACAGGTATGGGTAGAATATCAATCAATCTTTATTTCACTCCAATAGGTAAATAAACAATTCAGGGGACACAACGTAAAACAGCAACAAAAACATCTAAATCTAAACAAAAATCATACACTCTCCAGAAACACTACTGTAGGTACCTGATGCTGCTCTTCTTAGGCATGGTCAGTCATTATTACATTTTTTGAGACATTCAAACTCATTGTAGAGAAGCACAGAAACGTAGCAACAATAGTAACAAAAACAGTAACAATATGACAGTGAGTCATCCCTGAGTCTGTGCTTATTATGTAGACAGACACCTGCATTCAGATTTGATTTGAATTCACCTTGGCTTGACATGACAATTTTCTTTTCTTTTTTTTAGTATTAAACGTATAGTCAATAAATGAATTTTAAGTGCAAAGTAAAGAAGTGGTCAAAGTCTATGGTATTCACACCACAATTAGTCTATTCATGGACTGGTCAAGTGTGCAGCTGGTATAGACCACCAGTAGGTAGAAACATGCAAAGGTAACCAACAGCATATTTCTTTTAATAATTTCTCCCTGTAGGCCTGGGCCGTGGCTCAGCGGTCCAGGCACCTTGGCCGGTAGCCTGAGCCTGGCAGTGTGCCGCGGGTTCGACTCCCGATCCCAATGGCCTTTACTGCATGTCACTCCCCCATTTCTGTCAGCCTACTGTCTGTCTCTATACAAATTATAAAACGAAAGGCGAAAGCCGCAAAAAAAACATTTAAAAAAAAAGAAAATCTCCCTGTTCCTTGATCTTTTAGTAAACAGAAAATTACAGGTGGGTTGCCAATTTCATCCAATCACGAGAGAGAGAACCCATTTATCAGCTTCAATTTGATCTAGTTCCAATTCCAATTTTGCGTTTGTTTCATTACTTCCAATTTCATTTATTTGGTCTGTATCCTGTTCTCTCTGATTGGAGGAAATTAGTATCCTCCTGAACAGAAAATGTATGTTCTGTTTACTAAAGAGAGACAGGGAGACGCCTGGTACTGTAACAAATAGCAATGATTACTTTGCATTTATAGTAACAAAATAATATCACTTACAGCTGTGGTTTTCAACACTTTTCACATCAAGGCCCATTATTTATTCAGCATTTGAGCCACGGACCACCATTTGATGACATTTAGCCTCAGACCCAAAACTTGCAAATATTGATCAAAATAATTCTTCTACATTCTCTAATTGTGTAGACTTCTTGTAAATTAAGTACTCTGATTGTGTAGACCTTGAGAGCGTAAAATGTTATGCTCAAAAGAGTTAAAGGTATATAAGGGTCCATTTGGTTATCAACTATACATCATTTAGCTGGGGACCACCTGGAACCCCCTCAAGGGCTTTTGTTTTTGTGCACAGCAACACTCTTTAATACTGTCCAATACCATTTGTCACACTCATGCTTTCTAAGGTGTGATTTGGGGCCCTAAAGATGAATACAAAATTAATATCAACATCCTAATATACTGTCCAATAATTAGATGGGGAGGGGGGTGAAATTATGACAGGCAGTTTCTGTTGTCAAAAAACACTTTGAAATACACTCATGCTTTCTAATACAAAATCAATATCAACATCTTAAAACTAAAATGTATGCCATGAAATATTCTTTAAGGGCATGTCATGTGATCTACCTGCACGGCCTTTGTGATCTACTGGTAGATCACGATCTATGCACCCCTGTTCTAGACCTTTCTTTATACTATGCAATGTCTAGTGCTTTCAAATCATCTTTTTAAATGTTTTGTTGTACACAGGTTGAGTCCTCGTATAAGCCCTTTGGTCTTCCTGCCTCCTCCTTGCAATTTCATTTTTTATGTATTTTACCTTTTGTATTGTTTTGATACTGTGCTAAATAAAATTAAATCTAACTTTTTTCAGAAAGACATTTCTTTTTTTTATAATAAGAAAAATAGAGAAACAAATGTCCATTCAGCATTCATACTGCCTCCAAATGGTTCTGTGTTCTGAATGCCAGACCACGCCCAGACACTAATCTGATCAATTAATCGCAGCTGTAGCATCTTGCTCCATCTTCTACAGCGACTGAATCCAAGCCAGCAGAATGGATTTAATACCTGGATGCGTTTCTGACATACTGTAGGCAATCAATCCCTCGTGGAGGTAGGCAGATCTGAGAGACAACATGCAGGAGTTCTGAATGATGTAAATTTGTAGTTGTCTGAACGAAGTTCCGTTGGGATGGAGTATGTATTGGGCTTTAGGTCCAGGAGTGACCCGGTTCTATCTGAGGCAGGGTATCGATCTTCAAGATGAAGTCATTGGATGCACAGGATGGAGAACAGATAGACCAGGACGGGAGCCAACAGAGCGGTCAGCAGGATGGAGCAAGCCCTAGGAAAGAGAAAGAGAAAGAGACTATTTTTAGCATTTCTTGTACATATTTGAATTGGGGTGCATACTAAGTTTAGACTAGTAGTCATTGGTTAGACATGGGTTAAGGTTAGGTTTAGTGTGCTGCCCCGTGGGAGGTTAGGTTTAGGGTGAGGGTTTGAGATAGGTTGTAGTTGTAGGACTAATGACTGGTCTAACCAATGACTAGTCTAAACCAAAAACTGTCTAAACTAAGTACTGCACCCCAGCTTTGACATGGATTTTCACACTTTGAGCTAAACAAAAAACACAATAATTCTCTAATACTTACGATATCATAAATAATAATGTGCGTGTGCGCTCATGTGTACCAGTGTGCTGTAGAATAGCATGAGTTAAAAACGTACAGTAACACTGTGAAAGAATATATATTCAAAGAGTTGCACACATTTTCACTTTTTTTTTTTTGCAGATCTACAAGTTCTCATTTTCACTCTGCAGTCCTCTAGGAAAAGGTTGCAGTATCCGTTGCAAAAGTTTATTTCCCCAAGCCATCACACTGTGATGTGCAATATCCTCTATCCTTTCTCCTATAAGAGGACTGCATGTGTGCAATATTTGTCTCATTAAGAAACCGACTGATTGTATCAGTAGTGTATAGTATTGTAGTTTTAGATTATAGTAAGCCAGTGGAACTGAATTTCGGTCAATTATGCATTTCATGTACTGTTGCATGACAATAAGCCTGTAACCGAAAGCTTGTTTCTTGAAAGTTATATTTAAAATAGTATAGCCCAATCAGACCAATAAACCAGTGGACATACTGTACCCCTAAAAGACCATATGAGCCATAATATGTATTATTACTCTTGCCATTATCTTGCTGTTATATTTCAAATTATAGCCCAATCAGACCAATATACCAGTCATATATGTCCAGCCAGCCACCCTTACCTTCTTCAGTTGATGATGTGCAGAGAGAACAGGGTGCCCCCTGTTGGCCAGCATGGGAGTTACACCAGGGTAGCAGGGAAGAGACAGGTGGACCAACGACTATTTCTGTCTTCAAGCCAGATGAATGTGGCAACCAGCTCCTGCATGACAGAGACTAGCTATATAAACAGCATACAGTACACTGAGTGAGTACAGTATGACATGTCATTGTCAAATAAATAGTATACAGAGAAAAGAAAGCAGACATGCAGTCAGATATAGTAATAAACAAAACTAACTTGACAAAGCTGCATGCTGCTTTGATGCCAGTGGCTCATAGCTTACAAAACGGTTTCTGTTACAGTAAAGCTCTGTTTTGAATAGACCCATCAACAATACTAACGAAGCATTGTGATAATGAATGACATAACAGCTTTAATAATAGTTCTGACATTCCAGGCTCCATCTTTTTGGGTCTAGGAGATTCAATGTCATGCTCAAGTTTTTCTCTTTTCTTACTACATCTCAAAGGCAAATATTAAACTTTTCACTGAACCACATTAATTTGAAACCTTAGTTACAAGTTACTTTGCAGATTTACATTAAACAAATTAGTCAAATTTGACTACATTTACTTTGTTACTTTAAGTATAGATTAGATTTAAGCATAAGCACATTGGCTGGAGTCTCCTTGGACGTCCTCTGGAGTATGTTGGTTTCCTGTGGTGATTTTCTGTAACAGGTTTGTTTTAAGGGACGAGGTTAACCTCACTCCCAACCCCCAATATGGAGGACTAGGGGTTGTCCTTAGTCTGACCGCTGCCCTTTGAGCTGTCTGGCATGGTTGGACCTGCCAGGGGAGCCCTCTGGGTCAACGCCGGGTCACAAGCTCCGCCACCACGTCAAGGTGACAACCCATGGACGGAGAACCCAATTTAGTCATTGCCAATTCCCAATTGTCCCCAAGTGTCCTGAAGTCCCTGTTGCTGCTATAAACGGCTACAGTATGTGCATCAAGGATATTAGAGTTAACTGAAATTAGTGAATAACAAACATATTTGGGGATTTTAGTTTAGTTTTTTCCTACTCTTCCAGTTAACAGAAACAAATAAAAACTAGGGTAAAAGACTAATACAATTTATCTAAAAATCATATAGAGAAAATGTCCTTACTTTTAGTCAAATATTTAATACAAAAAACTATTACTACTGTACCAGTTTCAACTGTGACTATCTTTTAAAATGTCATGTTTTTATTACACAAAACCTTTTTTTAATTACCTTTCTGAATCTCACCCCCTGATAAATAACCCGTATTACAATACAAACTGAAACCAACACTACAATTAATATATACTAAACTAGAAACTAAGCCTTCTCCAAAACATAAAACTATAAACTTTAAAACTAAATTAAAAACAAGTTTAAAACTAAATTCAGAACTATAACAACCTTGATGTGCATCAGCAGCTTCCGCAGTGCAGCAAAAAGTACATGATCACTTGATCCATTGCCAGATTCCCACCTGCAAACACTGTAGCCAAATTGTGTTTGTTGGAGCGCCAGCCAAACTGGATGCACTGCTGCTGCTGGGTGTTGAACCAAGCTACCTGCAGTGGTGGGAGAGTGTTTTACCTCTACCGTCATCCAGACGCTCCATAATGTTTAGATTGTGTGTGCATATGTAGATAGAAAGAGATAGATGACAGACAAACGGAGACAAACAGATAAGATAGATGCACAGATTCACTTTTTCTTGTTTTTTGTCATTTATCATGTAAATCAGTAAATGTGCTTACACAGTAGCATACAAAGGTCTCTGTCCTTGTGTTGTGTTTGTGTCTGTGTGAGTAGGCCTGTGTGGGCATAGGAACACCAGGAGTGGTTAGGAGCAGGGCTCAACTACGTAACCCAGCTCAAGTGAGGGATTCAAACCTGGGACCCGGTGTTACAAGGTGCAGTCACCTGAAGAGCCAGGCTCACTGGCAAGTGGTAATGCAGCTGCCTTCATGCTACAGTTGTCCATCCTGCCTAGAAACACGTCCACCACGCACACCAGGAGCGGTTAGGAGCAGGGCTCAACTAACCCAGCTCAACTGGGGGGACCTCTGTGACCAATCAGAAGGGACTCCTCCTCACTCCTGTCGAAGTCCACTTAACACCCTTTCACACCCTCCACCGCATCCAAAACCTTGGCATAATTTTTGACCCCACCCTTTCATTCCTCCCCCATGTTAACCAAGTCACCAAAACCGCCTTCTTCCATCTCAAGAACATTGCCTGTCTCCGACCCTCTCGGTCATTCTCCGCAGCTGAAACACTCATCCACGCCTTCATCACATCCCACCTTGATTACTGAAACAGTATCCTCTACAGCACCACCTCCAAAGTTCTTAATAAACTGCAATATGTCCAGAACTCAGCTGCCCGTCTATTTACCAATACCCGTTCCAGAGACCATATTACACCAGTCCTCCGGTCAAACAAAGAATCCACTTCAAAACACTCCTGACCACCTACAAAGCACTAAACAACCTGGCTCCCCCATACCTCTGTGACCTCCTCAAACGTCATGTCCCCTCCCACTCCCTCAGGTCTGGTGATGCAAACCTCCTCGACGTCCCCAAGACCAAACTCCGGACATGGGGTGACAGAGCTTTTGCCTTTGCTGCCCCAACCCTGTGGAATGCCCTCCCTAAGGCACTCAGCAATGCCCCCACCCTCCAAAATCGCCCTCAAGACCCACCTCTTCAACATTGCCTTCCCTAGCTAACCTTTTTCACTGTCTTAATGTTTTTATAGCTTTTAGTGCTAATATCTAATAGTTGTTTTTATTTGTGTTACCTCTGTAAAGCCCCCCCCCAT
Organism: Protomyctophum parallelum; assembly: GCF_964188405.1. Lineage (NCBI taxonomy): Eukaryota > Metazoa > Chordata > Actinopteri > Myctophiformes > Myctophidae > Protomyctophum > Protomyctophum parallelum. The sequence goes on from NC_139713.1 coordinate 20,097,054, forward strand.
GTAAAGCATCTTTGGGTACTCAGAAAAGCGCTATATAAGTTTGAGATATTATTATTATTAACAACTGGCTGCCTCCAAGGCAATCCGGACATAGATGCACAGATTCACTTTTTCTATTTTTTTTTCATTTATCATGTAAATCAGTAAATGTGCTTACACAGTAACATACAAAGGTCTCTGTCCTTGTGAGCATAGGCACCCTTCCTAGGAACACGTCCACGCGCACCAGGAGAGGTTAGGAGCAGGGCTCAACTAACCCAGCTCAACTGGGGGGACCTCTGTCACCAATCAGAAGGGACTCCTCCTCACTCCTGTCGAAATCCATAGAAAGACACAAAGTGACATCCCAGTGTGGTATTCACATTTGTTAATATTGCCAATTCGGGCCAGGGGATCTACATCGTCAGGTCCTCGTTCTGGGTTTGAGGCTCAGCATGGCGGCTCCCCGCTGTCCACACGCAGCTCTTCGCTCAAGGCTGACCCAAGCAAGGCATCCCAGTCAAAGTCAAAGGTCACGATCACGTCCTCTATGGGGCTGGTGCTGCTCAACGGCTCTTCACTGTACAGACCCAGCTCCCCAATCAAGGTTGAGTCGACTGTAAGGACGTCCAAGTCCAAGTTGACCGTCAGGTCGTCCTCTCTGGGGCCGGTAAGGACATCCAAGTTCATGTCCCAGTCGAAGTTGACCGTCAGGTTGTCCTCTATGGGGCTGGTGCTCAGCGGCTCTCCGCTGTCAAGAGCCTTGAGCAGGTAGCCGAACTCCCTGCTCAAGGCAGAATCAAGGAGCTGATGGTGAACGAACGGACTCTGTGGGAGCCAACCCAAGGCACTGCTAGGAGGTGAAGGAGCCGCACAGGAGACTGCGGAGGTAGCAACACCGCAGAGCTCTGGACCCTGATGCTGCTGTATAGGACCGAGCTCCCTACTCAAGACCCAATCAAGGTGGACGTCCAGCTCTTTCTGTTCCTCTGTCTGAAGCACCAGGGAGCTGGATCGACGGGGGACTTTGGCCACAGTAGCTGTAGAGTCTGGACGCTTCTTCCTCTTGAGCTTGCCGATCTCCTTGCCTGGCTGTTTCTGTCCCACGCTGGTGGCGTCATCAAAGCCCCTGATCAACTGCTGCGACACAGACTGGCCTGTGGGGTTACAGGGACGACAAACCGTTTGCAGGGAGTTGGCTGGGAGTGGGATCTGCATGAGCGGTCTAGGCAGTGACGGGTCCTTCTTGAAGTCGGAAGTCCCCTTGTTGAGAGCACGGAGAAGGATGCCCTCGGCATACTGCGGGTCGACCGTCCAAAAGCCTCCCTGACCTGGGTAATCTCCCTGCCGAGAGACACTGATGAACTCCTTAATGGTGGACAGGTTGTGCCGGATGGAGCTCTTCCAGGAGTCAGGCTTGTCGTGGTGGCGGAAGTAGGGGAAGTTGTCCATGAACCACTGGTAAATGGAGGCGGTGGCGATGTTGCTCTTCCTGCTGGCTTGCATGGCCATGCAGATCATCATGGGGTAGGTGTACGGCGGCTTCTTTCCACGGGCGCCGCAGGGCACGATGCCAGGGAGGCTCTTCTCCTGCGTCAGGCTGCAGGCCAGCGTCATGGTCTGGAAGGGTGCTGGGTCCGCAGCCAGAGGGGACAAAGGCACCCGAGAAGAACTCACCGGCTGGCGGCAGCTGATGGCAGGATGCGTCTGGCTGGCCCTCCACCTGGCTGGGACCCTCTGCCGCTGGCACCAGGGACGGAGACGCCACAGGCCGGTGGCCTGAGCAGCCACTGCAGGCTGGTCAGGCTGTCATCCACGTTGACCGAGAAGGAGGCGTTGTCCGGTTCCTTGCCCCGGGGGGAGGTCGTCACCATCTCGGACCAGGAGACTGCACCACACAGCATGGCTCTACTCTGAAACCTCTGCTCTGTCACACCTCCCTAATCCTTCTCTCTCTCTGTGTGTGTGTGTGTGTGTGTGTGTGTGTGTGTGTGTGTGTGTGTGTGTGTGTGTGTGTGTGTGTGTGTGTGTGTGTGTGTGTGTACGTACACTAGTACTGGTCTATTGGCGTCTTCTCGTTGTCCTTCTTCCTCTGCTTCCTGCTGCACTGAGGAGAGAGAGAGGGGGGGAGAGAGAGAGAGAGAGAATTAACACACAAAATTCACACATAACTCACACAAGATTATGAAAACGCAACTCATTTGAAAGCAGATAACATGACCTTTTGTTTTAAAGTGGGTGTGCGTGTTATCTAGTGGTGGATAAGTTCTGTAATCAAAGTACAATACAAAAGTAATACCATATAAAATCATACATTTGGCATTAAAATACATTTACACGAAGGAGAAAGTAATTTGGTAGTAATTATAAATGGCCTTTTTCAGAATAAAATCAGTCAAAATTGCTCAAACCTTTTCAAAAATAGTATAAAATAGGGCTAAAGTTGTTGATTCTTGTTTTGTATTAATAATCTAAATCTGCAAAGCAATATAGTAATTAACTAAGGCTGGGGCAAGCAAATCTACCATAGAAACAACAACTGGCTACAAGCAGGAGGGGAAACTCATTCTATGAATATGTTTAAAGCATCAATGTGGTGTTTTAATTGAGATTTTATCATAAACCAAATGTAACAAAGGTATCTGTATAGTATACTCAGTCCTAGTCTCCGTTACGAACAAGTTGAAAACATCACCGCATCGAAGCTCAACGGTTATTTTGACAAGAGAGTAGCGACAGGACGATCGAGTTGAGTGATTTCATGTACAGTCATTTTCAAAAAATAAAAAAAGCGGTTCTATTTGACAAGCGACAGAAGGATAGTTGCTACGGTCCTGTGGCATATTTGTCATTGTCTAACTGTACACTAGCTAAACACTAGCTATAACCAAAACTCAGCCAACATCATTGACAAGCGACAGGATAATTTCCAACGGGACACCGTTATTTTTCAAATTTAAACATTACTCTAAAAACAAAACGGCTGTAAATGATCCACAACGAGTTCGGTTAGATAACATTTACATAACACACTTCACGCTACAGTCAAACATTATGCAAAGACAAATCATAAAAATGTCATGTTCCACCACAATTCCGTTAAAACGGCATTTTGAAGAAAATCAACTAACCTTTCAAACTGGTCGACGATGAACGTCAAAATGAACGTCAAACCACAGAAGCAGTAAGAAGAAGATGAAAGAAAGGACAAACGAATATGAAAGCAATGATCAGTAAGTCTGTGCTGTATCGTCAACGGGTTTCCTGAGGAGCTGATGGGATGCGACTTAAGTCAAACAATGTCTGAGAAGCATCTAACGCCAACGGTACCTCTGTTAGAACCTCAGTATACACCTGCTTCTCAAGTCCGTCCTGCAACGCCATTGGCCCGCTGCCTATGCTCTTCGCCTTCTGATTGGTCCCGGCTCTGATCACGCACAGTCCACGCAGTGAACGTCCAATCAGCAGCATGCTCCTTCCGCCTGGTCCCGCCTCAGAAATCGTCCGCGGGAAAACTAAACTACTGTACCGGTTCCGTTCCGTCCAGTGAGTCCATGAATGATTAGGTAAGCTAACGTTGTTGATTTATTACGAGAATGCTTATGCTACTAACGTATTATAGTTATGGTTGTTTGTTAAGCGTTTCTCTAAATTCAGTCACATTATTCACATAATATGTCTCCAGTAAACCGGGTGAAGCTGTTTCTTTACTGTACTGTTTTGCCAGGAACTACTTCATGTGGAAGAACCATAGAGTTATATACTCTAAGGGAAGAACACGTACACTGCTCGGTTCTATAGGTGCTGTTAGGCGCTGCACTGCCTGCACAGCTGTATTGAATTATCTGATTATCACAGAAGCTTCAAGCGTTGTCGCGTTCGCTCTGTGGACTCACTGGAGTGGGCTGACATTGAATACCACCACACCACACCACCACCAACAACAACAACAACAACAACAACAACAACAACAACATTGTAATCATCATTTGACTGTTATTTATGAGTGTGTATTTTGTGTTGTTGTCTTGTTGCACTAGTAAATTAAAAAGGGGGGAGTTGGAGTGTATAGTGTATGTAGGCTACTGTTTAGCCAGGAGCTACTTTATGGTAGAACAATGCAAATCAAGGTTATATAGCAGTCCTGTTTTTATGGAAACAAGCCATAGTGCTTTCTTGGGGTCAAGTAGACAAGTATTACATATGGGTATTACATGCGTTTGTAATAAACTGTACTCTTCTGTGCTTTTTTTTTTTTTTACTGCAAACTGTTAATACTCCATAATAATCATTCAATTCAAAAGTGCTCATGGTACCCAGCTCTCGCATGTGCTGTGCAGCTCCAGTATATGACGGCTTGTGGTGGTGGACATTTTTGCCACAGACATACAAAATGAGTGGACAATATTACCAGAAACGCATGAATAAATAACCCTGAATGAACAAAACAGGACTGTAACTCTGAGTGTACAAAAGGGGTCCATTTGGTTCCATTCGAAGGGGGTCTTTGCAAATAAAATATTTGAGAACCACTAATACTAGACTACTAGTTGACTCCTATTGTGCCATAGTGTCATAGTAAATAATTGTCATACATATTCTGAAGAAAACCTGGAGACAGTAAGTGGGTGTTATATGATCAAAAATAAGAACATTATGTTGTGTAAAATAAAATAAATGCCACGGACATGACATCTTTGCCACAGCACAGACACATTTGTCCGTATATGGACATGTTGGTGACCACTGCTCATGTGGGCCCTAACCACTCGGGTATCGGGTCACCCTGACAATTGAATAATTCCTGTTCTGTTTTATCTTTAACTTATAGTGCAAGAGCAAATCTGTCTGCCACTCGTCAGCCCCACCAACCTCCATGATGTGACGGATTGAGAGTCAGCGGAAGCGGGTGAGGGAGTGGACGTGGGGAAAGCATCCCAGGGCTGCCACAGCCCACAGGCTCATCTTTGAAGCCAAGAACCAGGATGCCTTTCCAGTCCTACTACCAAAGAGCAAGTCCACGCTAGTCCATGCAGGTACCCTGCCTCACACTTGCATCGCATACATGTTGCAACAACCGATGGTGTAACAATCACCCTGAAATGTCAGAATGTTAATGTTGAAGATGTTTATTTGCCACAAATTCATAATTGACAAATCCAGTGGTACATAAAGTAATACACCAAGGGTTTACTATCCCTTCCTATATCTCTCCCTAACAATCAAAACAAATGTCTTTTTTTGTAGTGTACTATACATCACATATTATAATTCAGTAACACATTAAAGAGCCCATGGGTCACACTGATTCGCCTACTATGGTAGATAGCTATTGATAGCTATTTCAACGCGCTACGCTGTTTTCAATGTTTGCAGGGTTCAGGTAATTGTAGGGGAGAGACAAATGGACATTTCTAGACTGGATTTCGAATCCAAGGATTTTCAAATCTTTTCGAAATTCATCCAATCTTTCCAGAGGGATTTTCTCAGAGAAATGTTGCTCAGTGTAGCCCCCTAGTGGTACCTGAGAGGTAGAGAGACAGTGGATTATGGAGAGGAGAAATGGGTCGAAAAAACTGTATAATATAACAAAGAGATGGACAGAGAGAAATCTAACCAAGATGGAGAGAGGGACAGAGATGACAGAGATGTAGAGTTAGACATAATTGGGATGCGTCGTTCTAATAATTACATAATCTCTAGGTGTCCTGCTGAGGAGGTAGACTGTTGCGAGGCCGTGAGCCGTGACGTTGACATCTGGTAAGGTAGCGAGGAGAGTATTTTCAGAACACTGACCCTTGGTGGCAGGAGGAGGGGACTGCAGCGACAAGGGAGCGTTGGGCATGAAGCCATAATAGTCAAACTGGATAGGAAAATAAATACAAAATATTTCAATGTAACTGTGTATACCAGTAGAAAATAGTATCATAGTAGAAATGTTGACCTCTTAGTTAGAAGTTGTGGGTGTAATAATGTACCTGACCATTGTTGACCGCGGCGTGCTGTACCGATGCTGTGAAGATCACCATGGTAATGAAGTATGACAGCTCATCAACACAACTGAATGACTTAGGGAAACCTGAGTGATGAGACAGAACAACGTACCATTATATCCATGCAAGCAGGGACGTGCACACATAGACATCAAAGGGGCCTTCAGCCCCTGCCCTTTTACCCGTCTGTAAAACAACTGCCCTTTCTAGACCACAAATGCGGCATGAGACAAAAATGCAAATGCCACACTCCTTTCCATGCCTTGCCGGAAGGCAGCATTCAGGAGAATTGCTTTTTTTCCGAAGTCTCCTGAGCGTGAACACAGTACAAGCACAATACAACACAAGTTCTCAACGCATCGCATCTCGACGCGTTGATTGTGATTATCATTGTGAGAATATAGGCCACAGTAAGTTATATAGGCCACAGTAAGTTATAAATTAGTCTTGTGTAATGCTAATAATGGTTCCCAAAGTTAAATGATAGTTTGGAACCAAATGGACCCTCATGGTAATGTAACTCTGTGTACAAATGGAACCAAATGGTTTTGTTCCATTTTATTTTGTACACTCTCAGAGTTAAATTAACATTGATTTTACAATAATAAATTGGGGGACCCAGAGATAGAAATGCCATTATATGGGGGTCTGTAGACTAATATGCATGTCAAATTAGGGGTCCTTGAAATTAAACGGGTTGAGAATCACTGCTAGAGCCATAAAAATATTCTCTTATTGGGGTTATATCTTTTCAAATGGGGGTCCGCGGGCTAATTAGTGTCAATTTAGGGGTCCTTGACATGAAAAAGTTTGGGAACCACTGACATACAGTACTCCTAACTTGACAATATCAAATATGTCACCCCTACTAGTACTAAACAAGCAAACAAGAAGAACAAAAAAATGGTGGTGAACCTTTGTTGTCGTCCGCAAGTCGTCCAAACACGAGGATCTCGTTGATCCAGCTCTGAAGTTCAGAATCCCTGATGACGGCATAATGGTCATGATAATAGTAGCTGACCACGCCCTCAACATACCTGCCAGCCAATCACAATGCTGAGTTTAGTGCATTGTTTTATTTTAGTTGATGCTAATTGATCTGCTTAAAGTGGCAGAGATGTAAAGCAGGCCTCTTGTGATGTTCTGATAGTGATTTCTGACTGAAACGGTTCTGAACGCTTGTCTCAGTCATTTAAGTTAACTGTAGTCGTAGTTACCACCAGCCACAGTACTCCTGATGATACTTCTAGTGTACCTGTGTATGATGTTCCAGAGCCTTAGCCCATCATCTCGGTAGTAGAAGTTGGGAACAGAATCCAGTCCTCTGTCGATGATGTCATCAGGGAGACATATGGACCTGTATGTCAACCCAGCCGCTGCCTTTCTCATGAAGGACAAACTGCCTGGACCACCCGCTGCCGTGTACTATAAATACAAACACACTGTTGATGTACACAATGGTATACGTTTCATGGGAATATGTCCATTCGATTTTCAGTATGGAAAAGGCCACAGTTAAGTGTCACTAAAATCAATGGTGTTAAAGTGACTCCAATATTGGATTTCGCTCTTGATTTTAGATGAATAAATACCTCTGTGAATGTTCCTGTGTCTGAAATGAGCAGCGATCGGGCCAGTGTGTCGATCTCCAGAGTGTAGCGGAAATGAGGAATAAGCAGCTAAAGAGGGAAGAAGATTATGAACTGCAGTACATGAAGAAGTATGAGAGATACTGTAAGCAACAGACAGAAAGCTATATTCAGACAGACATTAGTAGACTTTATAGATAGATGCACACTGTAGAGAAGCTTGAAGTATAAGTGTCATATGTATGGATTACTGCATGCACTTGTGTCTGGCCATTTCACCACATAGTTATTTTATGCTAAAACACACTGGGTTAAGTGCGTGAGTGCCACACCGTGTATTCTTGTTTTATTGTATTTTGATTTGGTACTCTCTAGTCCTTCACCGTTTGTTTTTGTTACCTCACTTGAAAATAATACACTGAATTCATGTTATCCATCAGTGTTTCTCCATTCACTGGATGTTTTCACAGACCACCTATTATGGACAGAACAATACAAGTGTCATGTTTTATTGTATGTGCACGAGCGCCTTCAACCTTGAGCCACTATACTGTACCTTGTACAGTGGGTGGACTGTGGGGAGGTTCCTCAGTGTGGCCATGGCAAAGACCTCGGATAATAGATGGGTTCGAAGAAAGTGGACGTTTAGTTCATGCTCAGCAAAGTCAGCACCCCGGACAAATATCTTTGCTAATATCCAGTCGTGTTGTGAGTCAGATGGGAGGAATATGGGATTGTCCTCTGAGGGTTCCTGATGTAACTGGAGAGAGACGCAGAGGTGGATTATTACTGCATTACTCATTAGTCCCTGCGACATACTAGCGTCATGTCCAGGGGGTGCACTTTTACATCAAGCTGCCTCACGCTACAGAAACAGGAGATAGGCTCCTGCCCTATGGCCTCATGGCTCGGCAAGGCTACTTACTTACTGCATTACTACTACTACTACTACTACTACTATAGTACCTGTATAGCAATGGGCACTAGCTGGTCTCGAGGAGTCAAGTAGAGCAGTACTAGTGGAGAAGACAGATACTGCTGTTTGCCATTGATGACATTGGGCGTCAGTCCATCCAACCTCTCGTAGTCAACCAGAAAGATGTTACCTCTCTGTTTGGACAATGGACATACATATATGGCCATTTCATAATTCATTCCATACAGTATGTTGATCTGACCCCCCATGCCAAAGCGCCAGCACTCGCCCAGCAGTCTGACCTCGCCCCAAAGAGCAAGGTCGGCAGCCCTCAGGGCGTCTTACTGGTTAGTAGTATAGTGGCAGTACTGTAATAGCAATAGAAGTAACTGTATTACCGCAATCTCGTCTTGAAGGCTGACCCCTCTCTGTAGTGAGAGTCGGACCATGTCGTCAGTAACAGGGAAGTTTGGGGGTGTCTGTGAACACCTCCTGATCAACATGGGGTTCACTCCATTCAGAAACTGTTGGCCAAAAAAACAGTCCTCCTTCCAATGTTTCTCTAGGTATTCTGGAAGATAGAATATAGCGTGGAAGGGAGACCTTAGCTTTGTTAAGTTGTTGTTGTTGTTGTTTTAGACTAGAGGGTTTAACCATAAATATAACTTACTACATGCACCAGATTTCTTCTCTGTGAAAACCTGGTGTATTTCATCCATAGAAGACCAGGGATGTTCTTCACATAGGAGTCCCTCTAGACCCAACTCTGCTAGACTATGGAGAGAAATAACAGTTACATCAACTACTGCCTATCTACCTACTGCATACTGATAACCACCAGTGCATCTATCACTGACACTGTTACTAATACTACCACTCCCACCACCAGCACTACAATGTACAATTTAGGCATTTAGCAGACGCTCTTAATCCAGAGTGATTTACAGTAAAGCAAGAATAACATGGTAATACATTGAATACAATAGTCAACAAGAATCATAAGGAAGCTTAACATCTTACACTAAAGCTATGAGTATACACTATAGAGGGCTATGAGTATGTCTACATAAAATGCTATTTAAGTCACATAAGTTGAGCCTTTGCATACGCCTGTAAGGTCGTCGAGTGCTAAGGCAAGTGCTACGGGTATTACGGGCTAAAGCGTTATTCATAGTCTGGATTTTCGGTGGTGAGGTGACCACCAAACTACAACATGACGTCACGAGCGCGGTGAAGAGCAAACCACCGCCCCAGCCCTTCTCTCTGTTTTTACTCACCACCGCTCAACATTATTTCAGCTCTGGTGGTCACCTCACCACCGAAAATCTAGACAATTTACAATTTACAATTTAGGCATTTAGCAGACACCACATTCTACAGCATGGGAATACATCACAACTATGACTATGAATGAGTCTTAAGATGGAGCCTGAAGAGGTGGCTTTTCAGACTACGGCACTACTACTACTGCTACTACTACTACTAGAACGATACCACTATACTTCCATGTGCACCACTTTTACAACTTACGCTTCTCCAACAGTTAAAATCAACTGTGTGGCTTTGGTGATGGAGAACTGCACCTCACGAGGAAGAGAAGAAAATCCATTTGTACGTATCGACTCTGGGAGGCCGTCTGCGTAGTTACTCCACCTACAGAGAGACAACATAACCTGCCACGTTCATGATGTACTGTAAGTGTGTGTGTGTGTGTGTGTGTGTGTGTGTGTGTGTGTGTGTGTGTGTGCGTGCGTGCGTGCGTGCGTGCGTGCGTGCGTGCGTGCGTGCGTGCGTGCGTGTGTGTGTGTGCGTGTGCGTTTCGTGTGCGTGTGCGTGTGTGGATGGAGATGTATTGAAATACCTGTAGACTTCACGTCGATATGCTAGCTCATGAATTCTTTGCTGTAGTAGTTCAGGCCTCATGTCCTCAAATATTAACTTGGCTTTAAGAAAAAAAAATATATACATGTGATTGAATTCATATTTTACATTTGATGTGCATAATAAGTCTGACAACATCCAGATTTCCCAAGGGTGCCAAGTTGCTCACTGTGACACTTACGGTATGGTAAATCTAACTGGATATTACAAAACATAATCCTATATTAGCATAATTTGGATATAGGTTTATCTTTGTCACCTACCAATCAAATAAATATGAGAGGGCTATGGATTAAGAAGAGTAGAAGGATAAAGGCAGAGAGAGCAATAGGTAGAGAAAACGTGTGATCATTTATTTTAAACAGAGTGAGGGAGAGAGACTGGATTATGGCTATGTACTTGTTGGGTTATATTGAAAAAAGCTAGAGAGACACATGAAAACGGCAAGATACACTTGGTTAAAATGAGAAGATACATTTTTCATAAGAGGAGAGAGAGAGAGCTAAATAAAGAGTAAAGCACTAACATAGACCATAACATTATATTCCCACTTGAAGAATTTGAGGCAATTTAAACGCTTTTTCTTTCCTAGTCAAAGAAGTAGTTTTGTGATTCACATGGAGTAAAAGGAGGAATGAGAGAAAATTTGATTGAATTTCTTTTCTGTATTTCTTTTTTTCACGGTGCCAACCTATTGCATCGCGCAGGGTGAGTGTGCGGCCGCCGTCGACAAATCGGTGGCAGGGGAAGACCGAGGCCCTGCCCTCTGGTGTTGTCACCTTGACCTTGGAGCAGTACCAGGCAGTGAAGGACGGAGGCGTGTCCAACGAGACAAAGAGAAGGACACCCAGGCTGTGTGGACAAGTCACCTCCCACTCCTCTACCTGGGAGAGGGGGGAGAGCCACGGGGGAAAAAGGCAAGTTTGTGTCGTTACGGAGAGAATTACAAATATTTCACGTAGATTTTTCTGTTGGTGGTGGTATTAACTGCAGCACCTTGTGTCACATAACTCAAGTGATTATAACCAGTGGTTCCCAAAGTGGGGTCCGGGGACCCCCAGGGGTCCTTGAGGGAGTTCCAGGGGGTCCCCAGCTAAATGATAGTTAGGAACCAAATGGACCCTTATGGGTCTGTAACTCTGAGAGTGTACAAATTTGTATACTCAGAGTTACATTAACATTGATTTTACAATATAAATCGGGGGTCCCAGAGATAGAAATGCCATTAAATGAAATTAAACAGAGAATCACTGCTAGAGCCGTAAAAATCTTCTGGGTACCTGGCATATCTTTTCAAATGGGGGTCCGTGGGCTGATTAGTATCAATTTGGGGGTCCTTGACGTGAAAAAATGTGGGAACCACTGATTATAACAACTATGCTGTCATGGATTTGTTATCATTATTTGAAGTTTGAGAAATTAATGAACATTCCTTGCTGTTAGCTAGAAAATAACCAGTAGAGTAGTAATGATTTATAACTTTGTATCGCACATAACGTGGAACTCACCGTTTCTTCTGCTTTACATGGTGAGCAACAGCAGGTATTTGTCACGGCTCTGCAGAACTGTATATAATGCTCAGACAGTTAATACAAATGTACAATTCAGGTTTTAAACAAAATGCTCTCATCCAGAGCGACTTACAGTACTACAAACAACATTGTTCAAGTGAGTGCACAAGCAAGAACCATGCTGCAAAGTAAAAAGGTCAACAAAAAAGTAAATAGTTATTTCACAAAGACACAGTAAGTTAGTCCTGATAAGGGTAGAGGCAGGATGGTGTAAACTGTAAAGGGTGATACAGTCCTGAACAAAAGTGATATCGATCCAAGCCAGCCAGGGGTGCACAAATCTTTTCAGAAATGAACCAGACATATTGATTCATGCTTGTCGTAGCTCAGTTACAACAATACGTGATAATTGTTTGACTGTGTGACAACACCCATGTTTTTAAAAAGCTAAGAAATGGGATAAACCATTTGTGTACTAAGCTAAAATTATTATTTATATTTATTATTATTATGCAGGCAAACTTTTACCAAATGTTTTGGTAAAGTTTTTCAAGGCACACTGTTCATAAAGTACAAAATCAAATGCAATGCACTTGATGTACTGTAGAACTACTGGAATGTACAGTATGCATTAATACAGTATGATAATATTAATATTACTACAGCTGCCATTATCACTATTACCAACAATCATTATCACTGATAGTACTGTAGTAGTCTAGTTTATTACTATTACTAAAGCCAAGGCAGACATGCATACCATACCACTTACCGACCAGTCAGCCAGTCTAACTTTATTACTGGAGCCGCTAGTTCCAGTTAATTGGATGTAGGTATGGTGTGTGTCTCCGGTCAAGAATAAATCTCGCTGGTAAACCTGGACGCTGTATTTGACCACCATGACAGCTGACAGAGAAAATAAATAATATAAATATAAATTGTACACGCACACACACAAACAATTTAAAATTTAAGGTGCAGGCAGCCTGCACCAACATCTCTTGTTCTACATCTCTCTACATCCATGATCTTCCCACAAAATGTGATGAAAATCCATCCCTGAATTCAATCCAAGTGAGTCTGCTGTCTCTCCTCTCTGCCCTTGGAGTCCTGTTTCTTTTCTACACTGTCAGAACGAAAAAGATAAAAGAAACAAACACACATACAAGAAGACAGGACTGATAACCCATGCCACGCACTGCTGTGGGCAAGGTGATAAAGTTAATTTGTATTACCATTAAATTAAGTTTTATAAATAAGGTGTCCAGGTGGCATAGAGGCCATCCACCAATGCAGAGGGAGAGGGTTCACTGCCGATGTGTATCTAGATGTAGGAAATTAAATTACACGAGATCACATCATGACACAGTCGGGCAACAAATCTCTTTATAGTGTCTCTCCAGATTTGTACTGTAAGTGAGTATTTAGGAGAAAAAAAGGACTTAACTTGCAATAAAAAAACGATTAAAAGGAAACAATGTTTGGTACACAGGCCTTCATCGGGTTATCAGGTTATCAACAGACCTCATAAACAATGAAGCCACACACTCTACAGCAGCGCATAAATACATTACACTATCCCATCCAACAGATTCATCACTTCACTTGCCGGCCTTTTCCTCAAAAACAATGTCTTTGATTTTGAACAGACCATATGAAAACAAATGTGTATGTTCTCTGCTAGGATGACAAGTTGAACCCATACAGATCATAATATACTGTAGTACAGTAGGTTGATAATAATGATGTGCAAATGCGAATGCAAATGCAAATGTTCTGGTCGGGTCTTTTCTTAGGATGAACTTTCCAGTTCCATTACATTCTGCTCAACACATGGAATTCAAACCTCAGTCACACTACTGTATCAGTGGTTCCCAAACTATTTCATGTCAAGGACCCCTCAAATTGATACTAATTAGCCCGCAGACTCCCATTTGAAAAGATATTCCAGGACCAGTGATTCTCAACCCGTTTAATTTCAAGGACCCCCAGTTTGACATGCATTAGTCTAATGGGGGTCTAATGCATGCAGAAATTTGATGGCATTTCTATCTCTGGGAGCCCAATTTATATTGTAAAACCACTGTTAATTTAACTCTGAGAGTGTACAAATGGAACCAAAACATTTGGTTCCATTTGTACACTCTCTGAGTTTCAGACCCAATTTGGTTCTCTAATTGAGCTAGGTACCCCCTGGAACTCCCTCAGGGACCCCTAGGGGTCCCCAGACCCCACTTTGGGAACCACTGCACTATATGGAGTCTTCCACAGAGTGACACAGCAGGAGGATAAAACACTGACCACAACCATTTTCCAGAAAAAGACCGTTCACTGTTCACCCCTTTCATGCTCATATACCACCCCACAAGCTCTAGAGACATCCTCTCCATTGGCCAATTATATCACCTTAGAAGGTTATGTTCCAGCAGGAAGGAATTTATAGTCAAAGCACAAGATATTCCAGGGCACTGCGGTCCAAGGAACGTGGTCCATTATTATGGTCTTTGATCCATGCACTGCATACGCCCTGTTGCTAGGCCTGTCACAATTATCGCATAATCGCCTGATCGCAATTATCTTTGCATTTCTTTTCCTTCATGAAGTAAATAAATAAATAATGGATGAAATTAAGAGAAATAATGGTCCAGAAACAGTTGAAATGGTTGAGCGACATAATGTATGAGGACTGGGATGTGTTTGATGACTAGATAGTACTTAAAGTTCATATAATCTTTTTTATTTTAGATATTTTTGGGGCTATTTTTATTGATAGACCACAGTGAAAAGAGACAGGAAATAGGGAGAGAGTCAGGGAGGTAATGCAGCAATAAGGTCCACTGGGCTATAGGATCGAACCAGGGACTCGCTGTCAGGCATCAGAGCTTATGTGTGGTTGTAAGAAATAGTAAAACGTTCACAACTTAGATTGTAGTTGTGAGCTTGTAGATGACAAAATGACAAATTAGAGACAAATGAGCAGAAGTACAGTGTAGTTTTTCTGATCTCTGATTTTATGGAATAAATAGACTTCACTTATGTTAACCCATTTAGACCTGAGGCCGATTCTAAAAACGCCTCTAAATCCTGACCTAAGTTTTCTGAAAAACTTTAAATATTTATATAGCGGCATCAAAAATGTTACATTTTTGAATACTGTACATACTGTACAGAACCCCAAAATGGGTTCCCGGCCTGAGGGGGTAAAACACCAAAAGGGGTTCCCGTCCAGAATGGGTTTTTAATCTACGCATTTGATTACATCATTTGTTTATTCCCTCTGTATAAGCCAGTTTTGTCTGTTTTACATATCATTACTTACATTAATTAATATCTATTTGAATGAATTCCATACTTCATCTGTGCACTTTTATTTAATTTGTAGCACATTATATTGCATTCTATTGCATGTTAATGTTATTAACTCAAGTCAACGTAAATAACATTTTATTTAAGTTGTGTAGTATTATTACTACCTCTCCTCTGCTAATTCTAATAATTCTACTACTACTACTACTACTACTACTATACTATCGTAGCCTACTGTATTTACTTAGTTACAAAGTTTAATCAAAGTTCCAAATGAATGCTCAAGCCACATTTTGAAAACCACCTTAAAGATGAAATTCATAACTTTCATGTCCTATGCAGGATTCTAACCATGGTTTCTACAGTTGAGCTAATAGCCTACAGGAAAGCTCATTTGGGAAGAAGAGTGTGTTTTGAGATTTATCATAATACCACTTGTCAACCAACAGTAGTCCGACCGGACCTCAGAATCTAAAGTTTAGGAAAATATATCATTCTTACCTCGAATTGCCTATACTCCAAAACACAGTACACTTATGAAATGAAGAATTATTTTACAATAAGCTCAAGTATCAACTCCACTCAAATGACCTGGCAAGAAGAGAGAGAATGCAAGTGGAACAAGGGAGAGAGAGAGGTGGGGGGGGGAATAATTACAATAACACTGATAAGACAATTTCTAAGGTGTGGGGAAGGACTCACACACACACACACACACACACACACACACACACACACACACACACACACACACACACACACACACACACACACACACACACACACACACACACACACACACACACACACACACACACACACACACACACACACACACACACACACACACGCATACCCAAACAGACACATTTACTTGCACACTACTATTAAAAAGGTAAGCCTGGGTAACACTGCCTTTCATCTACTTAAGCAAATAATTGTTTTCATTCAGTAAAACATTTAGCATTCTTACTTTGCTGAAAATCGGCATACTATCACGTAGAGCAAGATTTCATATTAGTGTGTAGGCATACTGTGCATGAAAATGCATGAACAACCAGCACTTCAGAAACATGGATTGTTTAATAATAATAGTGTAAGTTTTAGTTTACAAACTGTATTACAGTATAAAAGACAGATAAAATATTACAACATGAAAATTAGATAAAACAAGATCAGCTAGAGATAAATAAAATAAAAGGGATATTTTACACAAGAAAAGAAAAGGAACTACGACTTTCAATAGCGTATGTATAAAGTACATACAAGTAAGCAAGGGTATTCTACTACAAGCTAATTATCTGAATATTTCATACCTGCATTTGCAGTCTTGTGTTGTAACAGATTAATTTAGTTGTTGTTTTTTTTGCTTTGTTTGTAGAATATTCTAGGGGGATAAAAGGCAGTGGCAGTCTATTAATCTGCCTCCACATCCTGTCTTTTCTCCACCCACTTCCCTGTGATATTGCGTTGCACCTGACATTAATTAAGGTCGTATATTTCTGCTCTAGTCTGCTCTGGTTCAGGCCAGGTAATTCGTTTACTTTTGAACTTGTTTTTAGTTAGCAGACACACTCAGACACTCAGACACGCTAATTTTAAGTAGGCTAGTAGTATTTATTATTGTGACAGGTCAGGCTGGTATTTTTGTATTGTATTTGTATTTGTGCAGGTTCAGCTACCAATGCTAGCTAAGCTAGCATTGGTAGCTAGTAGTTAAAACTAAAATTACTTTAATGTGAAATTGTGAAGTTTGTGTATAAGACAATTGTTATCAAGTTGCTGAAGGCATTATCAATTTGTGTGTCCGTGAATGGGTCATATCCAGGCATTTTAACAGGCAGTCACCACTAGATGCTGCTATAGTCCACTCTGACTTCTGCTCTGTATTGTTGTCCTTACAGAATACAGAAATGCAAGTACTGTGTAAAGGCATTTGTGCCAGCAAAATGCCCAACACTTTGATACAAAAGATATATCATGAATTGAAGCATCATGGCTGCATTCAAGATTGATTTTATGTATGCCTATCGCCTATAATTTCACTGTACGTGTAGCTTAAGTGTGTGTGTGTGTGTGTGTGTCTACACTTTAGAAATGGTCTTATCAGTGTTTTTGTAACTATTTTCTGCCCCCTCTCTCTCTTTCTCTCCCTCATTGTTTCACTTGCATTCTCTTACTCACACACACGCACACACACACACACACACACACACACACACACACACACACACACACACACACACACACACACACACACACGAACCTCAAATGACGTTACATTGTAGGCTCTACAGAGCCGAACCGACTTTTATTCGGCTCTAAAATAGGAGTATGAATCGCGCCTTAGGCGGGGCTTGGCCCAAAGCCTGTTAATAAAGTATTCAATCAATCAATCAATAAATAGCCTATACTCTTTTTCCAAGTGTCTGTTTTCAATACTGAATGAGTACAAAGCCATTGACGGTCACATTATTATTGCGTCAGCAATATCAGTGAAAATAATTGGGATTATTTTGAGACCGATCCGATGCGATATGGCATTTTTATGGCCGATTCCGATACGCTGGTTGGCTGTGCAAGGGCTATATGATGCGCTCTACCAGGTGAGCCACTGAGGTGCTCTGAATGCAGTATTCTTTTGTTTCAACAGTAACATATTTACCACAAACTGAATTTTATTTTGTGGGTAATCACATGAGGTTTACACATTAGCATGTCTACAAATTAATTTAAACTTTTTTAGTTGCTGATGCACCTGCTAATATAATACTATTTCTTCTTCACAGGAAATGGCACACGTGTGTTGACTGGGAAAGTCATCGAATAATCAAGTTCATGATCTTAGGTGAGTCTTTTAATTGTGGCCTGTCTGATAAATGTATTCTCACTCGCATCACATCTTACGTTGATGCTTCATCAGGTACAGTACCTTTCGTGTCCGAAGATCTACTTCTGTTATGTTATGTTATGTTTATTTATTTGATATGGACATCACAATCACACAATTGTACATTTTGTAGATGTGTTGCTTACAGTGAATTAGCATGAGTGCTAGTCTGTCCACAGGAGTATAACTTACTTATACATACTTACTTAGTCTTCTTGCACTTCGAGGTGCGTGGAGCCAACTATAAGGTGTTACAACTATACAAGGTGTTGAGCTTGTTCCAAAGTCACATTGCATGCTTTAAGGTCCTGGGATATTACATCCAGCCAGCGGCTGTGTGTGTGTGGGGTGGGGTCGTCTCTAACCGTGTTGGATGTTCCACGGTCAGGTGGATGACGTGGCCATACCAGCACACTCATTGCATTGTGAGCTTGTAGTACAGTAAATAAATAGGTAGCCTGTTTTATACAGCCTGATTCGCTGTGTTCCATGAATTTGTTTGTCACTTTTACTACAAATCACAGAACGCAGCGAATCAGGCTGTAAACCAGGCTAGTTAAATAGGCTATTTGCAGGGGCATTTTGGTGCACCCCAGTTAGCTAAGGAGATAGGGTTTAAGTGGTTAAACCCTATTTTATATTGTTGTACAACTGTGTTGTAAATAAGAAGAAGAAGGAAAAAAACATTTACAGTAGATTAGATTTACCTACAGCCAACACAGAGGAAATTGACAGTTTGTTGTACGACTGCATCGCTCGACGCTCGCTAAATATTATTTTCAAAGTTTCAAACTAATTAAATACTTACATTTTCGGCAAGCATCACAAATTGGGTTTTACTAGCTGTTTCTTCTGGTTGGTCCTAATACTGGTAACCTCATCTTTCTCAGCTCGACAACATTCTGAGAATTATTAGCACTACAGTTTGTGTTATATGTTTACAGTGGGATTATGTTTAGTTTTTTGTTCACAGAAAGTCAATGTTCTCTAAAAAGATAAAAAAAATGGTGTGCTGATAACCTTATTCACAGAACATTATGCCCTAACATTCTTAAAATGCTTTAAGCTGCATTTTTGTCTCCCCATAATGGCATATCCTGTTAGAGTAGGATAACATGCAAATTATACAAATCCTTTGTAACATTCATGTTGTTGTCTAACATTGTTAGAATATTGAACATTTTTTAAAACTATTCAGCTGCATTTTTTTTTTTTTTTATCTTCACAGAATATTATTATTTTTATATCCCGAGTCAGTTTCAAGAGTTAAGACCCAGTTTTGGGCAAGCACTGCAGTGCTGCATGATTTATACTTGAGTATGACGTTGCTGTGAAAGGGGATAACTGATAACTTATCATTATAAGCTGTGGAATTGTTGGCAAAAATATTTACATTTACATCCTTGTTAAGTTCACATGGCAGGACAGAGATTTGCATGTTCCCCTTAACAGAGATAAAGTATGTGAAAAGCCCAAACTATTTGTTTTCATATTCAATTATTTTTTACATGGAAATTAAATCGGATGTATGTAGGTCATTCAGTAATCAGTCATTCAGTCTCATTAGTCAACTCAAAACCTTCCAAGTAAGTGTGTGCATGCATCTACTTTAGATCTGTGGACACTGGACAGGAAGTGTGATTGGACTGATGGATTCATTCTTGTATAAGGCACGTGAAACCTGGTTCTATTTGAACAGTTTATAGCTAGTGTTCCCAGAGAAGTGGAGGTTTATCAGAATCAACTTGAAGGCAACTGAGTTGACAGATGGATTTGAAATGGAACACAGTAGTAAATCCTACGCCTGATTTGGAGAAAAATACCTTTTATGGAGAAATATGAAAGGGACTGCAAACAGAGGATGTGCACAAATCATGGAGTAAATAAAGGACTGCTTTTAAAGGTTTTCAGATTTTCCCCATGCTTCTAAAATATGCACTTTTGTGCATATGATCAGATTTAACACACAAGCCTCTTGACACATTTTGATACTGACACTGGCATACGTTTATGCTGCCAATACATCAGGAGTTTGCCCTGTTAACACATGCACAGAATGTATGCTATAGTTGCATAAACGACGTAAGATTAATCGTTCCGATGAACACTAGTTTCACCTGTAAACACAGGAGTCAACTTTGATGTCATGAATGCTGTCTTGAATGTGAAATGGCTATGATGATTTTGATATTTTGTATCCAAGTTGAAATTTGGGCCTAAAGGTGGCAGTAGTGGAAAGGCCACAGGATGGGGGGTCACCAAAAGCAGTAGGGCTCATCCTCCAGAAGGTGTGCAGCAAATGCCATAGCATTTGCAAATGTCACAGCAGTGTTCGGCAAACCTCATTTAAAGCAGAGTAGGCTTTTGAAAAGAAAGTAATTTGGAGCAGTTAAACTTTTTTTTTAATAAAAAAAAAAGGGTCTACCTTGTCAGGGTGTATTTCTCAAGTACCTGCTCCCCAATGGATTGTCCCTTGCTTAGAGCTCTTTTCCCTCTGATTGTCCCAGTAGTTCTGATTCACTTGCATCTCAGCTCAAACTTGACAGGTGTCACTATACAGTTATGTGTCACCCGGCTCTATTGTCACAACAATGGCAACTTTAACAAACATATATTGCGGACAGCAGCTCATCGTTGCTCAAGTTTACCCACACACCTGTTTTGTTTGGCTGATATTTTAAGTAGTTAAGTAGTTTGCCGGAAGACAAATTATATAAGCATATATAGCAGTGGTTTGGGAGTTATGGCTGGACTGTATTTTCAAAACTAATTAAAATTGCTGTTTGCAAAATTCTGGCATCCGTGCCCCTGTGGATATAGGCTACTCCTTTAAAAAGTGGAACATACCTTTCCCGTCAGGCCAATCTTTTGTTGCAAACTACTGTAGCAGTATAATTGGCAGGACTTAGAATGAATTTAACTCTGAGAGTGTCATTTTTCTTTGTCCCAAATGGGCCCATTATACGGTATAGGCTATGCTTGACTCTGAAGTGAATAGTTTTACTTTTTTTCTGTGTTCCCTCTTCCTAAAACAGATGGTTCCTATTCGGAATGGGTACCGAAATTCAGTTCCACATTAGAACCGATAACAACAGGCTGTGTACAAAAATAAAAAAATAATGTAATTTCGGTTGTGCATATCGGTTCCTACACGCGCAATCAACACGTAGCAGCTCTCCGGAAAAATGCTGATTCTGATTCTGACTTGATTCGCGGGACATTATTCTGTTTGTGCGGGACGCAGAACAGACAGTCCAATTGTGGGACTGTCCCACGGAATCGATAAGCAGAACCGGAATCGGTATCGGACTCATAAAAATCCTAACGATACCCATCCCTGGTTCCAAACCTTGATCAAGATTAGCCGAGTGAGTGAGCTATAAAATACCTGTTTAACACCCACCTTTAACCTGTATCAGCATCATTCACAAGCAAATGGACCCATTTGGGGCAATTTTTTGTTGAACTATCACTCAGGGCTCACTTGAACTATCACTCAGGATTTCAATTCAGTGCAACTTGGATTTTTGTGGGTGTTACAGAAGTGTTGGATTTAGTATCAACCCAGGGGTTTTCTATAGGACAAACATGCTGCCTCTTGCATTAACACACTGTAAGACTGCAGTCTGAATTCAGATGTAGTCTACATGCAAAACTTCAATAAATCTGATTTGATCAACCAGGCCGAGAAAGATCTAAGAATATTCCAAAGAGGAAATGTGAGATCAGAACCTATTTTAATTATATATTTTCTCAACTTCCTTTCAACTATGCAATGTCCTTCCCCCACCACTAGATGACACCAGATACTGGTCTCTTATGAACCAAATCCCAAGAAAAAAGCTGGACTCTGAGCCATGCAGTGATTTGCTCAAGATTGTAGGTTAATCATTCATTTCCATTAACAATGATTCTCTTCCACAACAAATTATTCACTAAAGCCATGAACAGGTCTCCGTTACACTTATGATTAAGAATTGGACATGAACTCTGGTTCATGACCTCCACTGAAAATCCCAGAAAATGTTTTTGAAGCAAGAAATTGTCAAACATTGCAGTTATATTGAAATGTATGCTTTTATTATGCTCTACTGTAGATTAAACTTGAAATTCTTCAAACTGAAGAAAATATGTTTCCGTCAATCATCACTACAAAAAATAAATTAAACAGAATTGCAATTGCCAAGCAGTACAAACACTATGACCCGCTCAGTTGCCTTGTGATTAGATTGGGAGGTCGGGGTTCAATCCCTGGCTGTGTCATACCAAATACTGTAAAAATGAGACCCAATGCCTCCCTGCTTGGCATCAATATAAAGGTTGGATTGTGGGCAAGTCCCTGCAACATAGTAGCATCATATCCATGGGGTGTACTTGTGCATAATGGCTGAGGGATGTATTTGTACATTAGGCCTCACACCTCACACTATGCAGAAACAGGAGATGGGCTC
Organism: Protomyctophum parallelum; assembly: GCF_964188405.1. Lineage (NCBI taxonomy): Eukaryota > Metazoa > Chordata > Actinopteri > Myctophiformes > Myctophidae > Protomyctophum > Protomyctophum parallelum. The sequence goes on from NC_139713.1 coordinate 20,119,570, forward strand.
AGGCTACTAATTACTACTACTACTGCAAACCGGAAACCAGTGTTGGGTGAAATCATATCATATCTCTGAGAAATATGGGGCGAGGCTACCCCTCCCCAAACCCCTCCCCTACTGGCCGGGGTTAACCCCTACTGGGCAGGGTTTTCTCTTTCTCTTTTACAGAGAAGCCATGTTATAATGTAGTAGACTCTGGAAAAAGCATTCTAGCACGGCTCGTTAGGCAATAGACTTTCAATCTGTACCTCCTGGGTTCGAATCCTGCTCATGCCATCATTTTTGTGTCCACCGCAAACAAAAAAAATGTGCTTGATAAAGTAAAGTTTGCTTTGGTCCGACATGCGTTGCGTCGTACTTGCGGTTAGGGTTAGGTTTGTGGTTTGGGGTAGGGTTAGTGATAGTAATGTCCGACATACAGTACATGTTCAACCACATGCGTTGCGTCGTGCTTGCGGTTAGGGTTATGTTTGCATTTATAACATAAAAAAGAAACGCTTGAATTACAGTAGACCTATTGTGTTTTACAAAGACATTTTTTAAATAACTGCACTGCCTAAATGCTCGCTACTTAACACAAGGCTTTGTAGTCTATTTTCATAGTCTATGTTCTGTTAAATAGCAGGCTCTCAAGCCAGGCCTGCCGTGACCCAAAATAAGGTTCAAAGGCATTCTTACAGAGGATAGCTATGACCAAAAACTAAAAGTAACTCAAGCATGTTGTATGGGGCCTTGGGCAGTACCTTCACGAAGAGGATAAAATTTGGGTCATCAGTGATACCAGATGAGAACACCACAGGAATCAAGCAGCACTAAGATTCCAGTGTTTCTTTTCCCCACCCTCCATATGCTAATCATTAGTACAGTATAAGGACAAATGCAAGGAACAAAAAATTGGGGCAATGATCAAATCTTGACTTTAAAAACTTTTTTATAACTTAGAAAACTGTAAGACTACAATAGCTACAGTAACTAATATACTAGTTATAGACACATTGGCTGTACACATTTTCTGTGAAAATGCAAGTGGCAACATTTTGATTTATTTCATCAATTACTGAGTCCAAGTTAATAATAACAAGGTCAGTTTCAGGGGCATTTAATTCTCATATAATGATCAGTCTGCTGAAACCAAAGGCACCATCCAGAACACTTTTGCATCATTACCAAAGACACGGCAACACTTGTGAATCATTAAGCTCAAGTTTAATGCCAACCGTGGAGAACTGATGAAAATAAGTAATTTTCAAAGGGAGTCAATTCGCCCAAAGAGGTCGTGTACCTACCCACTTTCTGAGGCCGTGCTGAAGTGGTCTGTGCTGTACTAAAGCTTTTTGCTAGTGCTCAGACCCAGGGGGGACGCTGGCTCAGCAGCAATTATAAAGAGCTCACATTCAACAGAGAAAACCCAGGCCGAAACCATAAGTCATTCATTAAGTGTGTGTGTGTGTGTGTGTGTGTGTGTGTGTGTGTGTGTGTGTGTGTGTGTGTGTGTGTGTGTGTGTGTGTGTGTGTGTGTGAGGGTGTGTGTGTGTGTGTGGTGTGTGTGTGTGTGTGTGTGTGTGTGTGTGTGTGTGTGTGTGTGTGTGTGTGTGTGTGTGTGGTGTGTGTGGTGTGTGTGTGTGTGTGTGTGTGTGTGTGTGTGTGTGTGTGTGTGTGTGTGTGTGTGTGTGTGTGTGTGCGCGCGTGTGCGTCCATTTGCATGTTTACATTACAGCCACCACATCTGTCAACATGAGTTGACTGTAACATTTGAGGGAAATTGCAATATTAATTAAAATTACGACGTTGCTGTACAGTACATACATCATTATGTGGTAACTGACAACAAACTGTGTTCATTACCATGACAATATCACAATTACGGCGTTAGTGGAGATTGTTTAACTGTACACATTGCAGAAGAAATTAGGGCATACACAGTACATAGTAAAGTCCTGAGTGTGTTAACGTATCCATTTGTAACTCGGAGAGTACGCAAACTTGCGGGTCCATTTGGCGTTAAATGAACACGGAGGATTTCAACGTGTACAGGACAACGTTGGTACAGTAACGTTAGTTGGCTGACTGCACTGTAAATTAAAATGGGATCCTTCACGGGGCACAGGATAGAGATAGGGCCGAGGTGAGCTCCAGAGGACCGGCACGAATAATAAATGAAGAAAATGAAGGGGAAAAGCAGTTATAATATCGACCTATTAATACACCTGAGATATGACATGTGCGGTACCTATATCTACCTGTCTGTCCGCCGCACAGTCCTGAGGGGCGAGGGAGATAATTAGAACTCTGCTGATGGACATTAGCGATAGGATAATGAACGGAGGGTGGGAGTGGGGGGTAGAAGTGGAGATAAAGAGGAAGAGACAGTTACAACCCTTTGGGTATCGGGGCTATAATGACTACTGTGGTCACTTAGAGCCTGATACCACTATAATGAAATACATCCTGTCTGGACAATAATAAGCTAATCAAAAAAGAAGGGGAAAAAACGGTCCCAACACCACCGGATGATGAGACTGTCTGTCTGATAATAGATTTGACCCAGAAAGAATGAAACCTTTCTTTTTTTTTCTGTCTTTCTCTCTCTTTCTTTTTGGACTTTTATAGAAAAGAACTTTACATACTGTGCCACATCTTTACTGCTTAATCCAGTGGTTTTCCAATGTTTTGTGCCCAAACAAAGGGCAAGTCAAAATCTCAAGGCACACATGCTGTCATTTCGAAAACAAGCTGTACATGTGTACAAGCTCACACTGGTGTGTGAGATGCATTGTGAGAGCTGTTGTTTTTGGCATGCAACACTGTCATATACAGTATGACAGTATCAGGGCTATCACTGTAGTTGAATCTAGATTGGTTCCACTCCATTTCATTTTGATGATCTGCAAAGATCTGTGCGGTTGTTGTCTTTCAAGTAGTATTTGACATTCAGGACATTCAGTTTAATTGATTAATTTGTTTCACTTAGAGTTCCAGGAATCATTTAGATATATTACATTTTTGCATGAACAATTACTAGCTCTTCTGAGCGTCTCATCTCTGCAACCATACATTTACTACAGTAAATCAAGGTTCAAATGTTATTGTTACATGTAAAGTTGAAGTTGCAGCAGGTGGTGTCTGTCTGTGGGTGGGTCTTGTTTGTGGCATGGCGCGTGCATATAGAGGGTATGCACATGACATCATCGTACCTGGAAGTTATGCGGGAACGCCCACTGAGTGGCAAAAAACTACTTTCTGGCCTTGACAGCCCATTCATCCAAACAGAAACGTCCTGTCTGATTGCATTAAACAATGTTAAACTCACCAACATTGCAGCTGTACGAAAAGCTTGAATTATCCTCTTTCTATCTGCAAAGTTTTTGTTTCATAAAAATCCACCATAGAAACGTTATGAGCTACTTTCTGTCAAGAAATGCCCTGCATTTGATGTCAGAGTTTGGAAGTGCTTGTTTTCAATAACACAACATTTTGCTGCCTCCTGCATCATGTGACATTTAGAAACAGGTGGTACGCAGGACGGTTGAGTGATTTCCAACGGAGCGCTTCCAAACTCCAACACTCCATGCTGCTCAATGTTTTGCCACTCAGTCTAGATGAGGGGGGCGTGTCCTGATGGGATAATCATGCATGTGCATACACTCTATAGTGGACTGGACTTTTCAACGTAATAACCCCAGCAACGATTGGCAGAATGATAATACGTTGCATAGCGCTTCATTCCTCTTTACATTTTTATCCCACAATTTTGTAACCCAGTTTTCTTTTCACCCAGTGCCAATTATCTAATGTAATCCTGGGCGCTACACTTCCTCTGCCAACCTGGGGGGGCAGCGGACTGACCTCATGCCTCCTTCTATGCATGAGGAGTCCAAGCTGCTTCTTTTCACCTGACAGGGGGGAATTTCCCCGGCCAGACGTAGCGCGTGGAAGGGACACGTTATTCCGACCAGTTCCTTTCCCCTCCATCAGGCGCCCCGGCTGGCCAGGGGGAGGTAGTTTTAGAGACCAGGATTACTGCATGTTTTTGTGAGGGTATCTACCCTAGGGGACACGGGGAGAACATGCAAACTCCACACAGAAAGGCCCTATCGCCAACCCCGCCTCGGGTATGGGCACTGATGACGCGGAGGAGGGAACACGCCGCCACTGCCCACAGCGTCCCCAGCGGGAATCGAACCCAGGACCTTCTAGCTGTGAGGCGACAGCACTACCAACTGTGCCACCGTGCCCCGCATAGCGCTTCATTATCAGCCCCAATATATAATGCCCCATGTCAGCGCAAATCAGCACGTCACAAGCCCATATAGGGCAGTGTGTGTGTGTGCCCGAACCATACTGTGTACGGTATATTAAAGAGATCTCTTTATTTTTGTTAGGCAACCGTTTGATGTCCGTCCGTCCGCCCCCCCTTCCTGGTGACATAATTAGGCATATATCAACATCATGATCCTAGCAGGCACCGCTCACTTCGCACCAGTGTTATTTTTTTATTCCTATAAACAATGAATAATAATGAACAGTATGCCTTTCTTGATAGATCGTCCATCGTCCATCGCCCAATTATTCAACATTGGGCACAGAATCGCCATAATTGGAAACGAACAACTTTCCTTCCCGCAGCACACACTCGACTCGATGTGTTTTTAACGAGTTCCGTCTGACTTCAGCAGAGCAGGACGTATTTTACGTTTAAGCCATATACGATAATGACCAATGAGCTGAGGGCATTCAGACTGCCCAAAACGTTTGGTCCTCCATCCGCATCACCATGGCCTGTAGACTCGGGCCGTCCCTCATTAAATGGCGGGGCTCATCACCCTGACAACCGCATTGCAATGTGATATCATCAGTCATTATTATCCTTGTCATGCCTGTTGTCAAGGAAACACCCTCCCATAGGTCACCACCATCGTGGCATATGTCTGGTGACAACCAGACAACAAAGTGCATTGTGCTTTATCCGCATAATAGAGCATGGCACTTACATGACACACACAGACATTACGCTGTAAAATCCTGGTAATAAATGGTACATTTGGTTCCATTTGCACACACTCCCAATTAACACTGACACGTGTACTGTGTATACGCACTCTCTATACACCAGTGGTTCCCAAAGTGGGGTCCGGGGACCCCTAGGGGTCCTTGAGGGAGTTCCAGGGGGTCCCCAGCTAAATCATAGTTAGCAACCAAATGGACCCTTGTGGGTCTGTAACTCTGAGAGTGTACACATAAATTGGGGTCTCTTATAGGGGTCGCTGGCATATTTTTTCAAATGGGGGGTCCGCACACTAAGTGTCAATTTGGGGGTCCTTGACATGAAAACGTCTGGGAACCACTGCTGTACACAAACATGTACATATGCTGTGTTGTGTATTATGTACAGTATATGGTTTTCGTTGTTTATTACCATACAGTCCCCATTTTATAATTACATGAACTGTGTCACAATATGTTGTATGGAGGTGGCCGTAGATGAGTGGTAGCAGAGACGAAATGTTTTTATAATCGTTATGGGGGACCCATAACTATGGGTGGGCCAATCATGGGGTCCGAGATCCCTGGTCCAATTCCTCATGGGGGCCAAGGCCCCCTGGTCCCCACAGACTCTACGTCACTGAGTGTTAGAGAGACCGACCGTCTGGCAATCAAAAATGCTTCCTGTTCAATCCTCGGCTGTCCCAGTCTGTGTCGAAGTGTCACGGAGAAAGACACGGTACTTAAACCCTATAACAGCTCCCCACCGTGTGCTGGATCAAATCCATCTGAGCAGCCGCCAGCTGGGTGGAGCAGTAAAAGCAATTTCCTCTCCCCATGGGGACCAGAAAATACTCCCTTCGCCCCCCCCCCCCCCCCCCCCCCCCCTAAAGTACAGGCAATTATTTTGATATGGTATGGCACAATTTACCCATTTTTGTCATGGTGAAAATCTAATATGATAATTTCTGTCTAGTGGTTAAATAACAATAGCATTGTGTAGTGTACTGTTAACGTTATTTTTGAGGGGCACTAGCCCCTCCTATGCCCAGCTTTGTGTGTTTGTGTGTACCCCATAGCGATGATTTCATTGGCTGAGCAATGTGTGTACCCATAGCGATGATTTGATTGGTTGATTATGTGTATGTGTCCATGGTACACACATAATTGAGGATGATGATGAGTGTGATTTTTAATTGTAAGGTTACACAATCACCATATTTAGCCTCCGTTTCTGTTACAGACATATACAGCTGTTGTTGAGCACACACACACTAAACTCCATTCCTGTGATGGTATACAGTCTTGAAATGTATATCAACAACAAAACCCAAGGCTGAGCCAGAAAACACCCATCGTTAAGTAACACATGTACAAATGCCTTAGCATATGCTCAAGCCAGACAGTATAGGCCGATTGATGGCGCTTCATGCCTCGACAGACCTTTGTGGAAAGAAAGGGGGGGGGGGGGGAAAGCCAACAAAGAGCTAGTGAACATGCACCAGGAACTATAGGCCTTCAGCACATTATGACTAGAGCATCTGCTACATTGAAGACAGGCCCGTCTAACGACCACTGATCAACGTCCAGAAGCAATTAACACTTCCCACCAGGGAGGGAATAAAGAGGTTTTGCGAGGAAAAATGGGAAATGGAAAGCCTGCTGCTGGTAGCCAAGTCCCACCGAGGCAGATGTACTGTAGCTCAGCTTTAGACACAAGCATATCATCATCATCACACATTCACACTATGGCTGAGATCCAATGGTATGGAGGGTGTGTGTGTGTGTGGGGGGCTGTTAATGTTGTGAGCTTTTTCTCTATTTAGTTAATTACAAAATAATTATTACACTTTCCCCCCATATTGATTCATTGATATGTAAAAAATGAAAATGAATAAAAGTGTGCTTCTCGATTATTCTATTAATTAAAAACAAGGTAATAAATAATTAAAGTTACATTAAAAAGATATAGCAGTGGTTCCCAACCTTGTCTGGGTGAGGGCCCAGCTTTCGCAGCCTACCCATCTGTGCACCTAACGCGGCTGGCATGTTAACTATCAATAAAGGGATGAAAAGCCCCAAAACAAATCTTTACAAAAAAACATCACATTAGCTAACTGTTTTTTGGGGACGCGGAGAAACGGTCTTGTTTTCCAAGTGAAATAGAGCGCTGTCTATGGTGGCGGTAGCCGACAGCGCCAGAGGTTTTAGTGATGGTCTATGAGTTAAGTTGTCAGATGGGTGGTCCGCGTGCACTTTCAGAGCATGTTTAGTTTAATGTGTACCGGTTTCGAGTTGTGTCGGCCATGAGGTTGAGCTAGAGAGAAGATGAAGAAGGGGAGAGAGAGAGTTGTTATACATAGAGAGAGAGAGAGAGAGAGAGAGAGGGAGGGAGAGGGAACAGAGGGATGAAACAAAGAGAGTAAAGGGTATATTCCAGATGGTGAGACATACGGTAAGACGTGTCATCGACGGAGCTGGCAAGCTGATGTGACTTGAAGAGAAATGAAAGGATAAGGGACCTCTCTCTCTCTCTGTGTGTGTGTGTGTGTGTGTGTGTGTGTGTGTGTGTGTGTGCGCGTGTATGTGTGTGTGTGTGTGTGTGTGTGTGTCCGCCCTCCCTCTGTGTGTGCGTGTATGTGTGTGTGTGTGTGTGTCCACCCTCCCTCTCTGTGTGCGTGTGTGCAAGGGTCTCATCGTTCTCAAAGTGTCATAATTGACACTCCATCATCTAGCATCTACAGACATCTCAATATTCAGGAAATGACACTCGTCCGCCTGACACTGAAACCTGCCACATGTCTTCCATCAAACACGCCTGCCGCTGCTCTCCATGTATATTAATTTGTGACCTTCACCTGCTCTGCTTTCGTTTTATTTCTACACTGTAAAATCCTTAGTGCTCATTTAAACTACATTTTAAAGTCCAAAAATAGACCTTTGACAGACAGCAGAGGTCCATTTTCAGTGGAGTGTCTGTGTCTGTATTTTCACTGTAACCTGCAGGGGGCATTGGCACACTGTTTCAATGTTGCAAAGGGAAAGAGATTATAGGTCCACACGCTGGATGAGGCTTCCAAACGTGAAAGGTTTATGCAATGGTTCCTTGACCTTTACACCATGGACGTGACGTTTGGAGCCTCTCGGCTCTCCATCAGACCGAGAGGCTCGAAACGTCACGTCCAACGGTTGAATAAACGTTTAAGATTTTGGAGCATCGTCTAGTGTGAATACCTTAGCTATTATTCTAACCTCGGCCCGGCACCTGGTTTTCAGTGATTGGATGTGCGTGCTTTATTGTGCTTCTCTGCAAAAGGAAAGAGGGGAATTGGAACACTGTTTATGCTTTAAGTTGTCAATGTCAAGTGTTGCTCATGAGAGTGCGTGCGTGCGCGTGTGTTTAAGATGCCAAGTTTGAAGAGCATCTGCTTGAAATATGTCACTATGGTGCTTGATTAAAATCTGCCAAGGGGTAGACATGGAGAGATCACATTGAAAGGAACAACTGAATGTAATTGTGTCACAGAATGTTGACCCCATCGAAGCTCCAATTTCATATAGGATGGAGGGCCTTATGATGTTGGAGGAGATAGGAAACCCTAGAGTCTACAGTACACGTTGGTGGTGTAAAGTGTGACATGACTTCAAATCAATATCACCATTATTTCGAACTTTTTAATCAATTACGGTACGATTAATGAACGATTTATGTCGCGGCGAGAACACATCGTGACGAGATGCGTTATGAGCTGCAGGTAGTCCGTGTACCTGTATGTATGTATCAGTGGTGAGCACGAGTGGTGTGCGCATGCGTGAAACCAGCAATGTCCGTGTACCTGTATCATGTAGAGTGGTGTGCGCATGCGTGAAATTCGCGCGTGTGTGTACAATGCTCGTGCCTGCACAATGCGTGCCTAGCACGTAGCAACACAATGCTGCGTAGCAACACACATCAATGCTGCGTGCGTGCGGTATCGCACGTGTGTGTGTGTAGATGCGCGTGCCTGCACAATGCTTGCCTAGCACGTAGCAACTAGCAACACAATGCTGCGTCGTAGAAACACACATCAATGATGACTGTAGTCTCCAAGGGGAAGATAGAAGCTAACGGTTAGCATGTAGCTACAGGCTAACATTACACTGTAGTGTCCAAGGGGAAGAGAGAAGCTAACGGTTAGCATGTAGCTACAGGCTAACATTACACTGTAGTCTCCAAGGGGAAGAGGGAAGCTAACGGTTTGCATGTAGCTACAGCCAGGCTAACATTACACTGTAGTCTCCATAAAGGGTGTTTAGTTATGATATAGTTATAGTATATAGTTATACTCTAAAGTATTCAACCAGTGTGTGGACATTCTATTCAAAGTTTTCAAATGTTTAGCTATAGGCATACAGTGTTGTGTACTTGAACCATTCATTATTTAAAAGATGGTATTTCAGGCAAATATTGAAGTTATTAAAAAAGAAGCCTATCCATCATTGCCGTAGGAAAAATTTTAAAAAAGTCCTTGCTACCCATCCTTCCCACGAAAACATTAATAAAATAAAATAAATTCCTTGCTACCCATCCTTCCCACGAAAAAAATAAATAAAAAATAAAATAAAATAAATTCCCTACCTACTCAGCCCAAAAATGACAGCCAATCGGAAACCAATTTTTTTTTGTGTACAGTAACTATAACAATAAATGTGTAGATGCACCACTCAGTTCACACGGGTGTGATTTTTTTATATGGCCCACCATTGTACAACCAAGTATGTACAGGGTTAAGTGGTACGTCAGACTAACACTTTTCCCATGTCGATTCATTTATAATATATATGAGAAAAAGGTTGGTTATTAATTAGTTATAATTAATATTGCTTTTGATATATATTTTGGTTATTTGCCCAGCCCTAGCTTAGATTGATGTCAGAACCTCCTCCTTGCTGAAGCCCCTAGAGAGCTGTAACCCTTGGCCATTAATTATGATCACATTTATTTATCTCCAGTGGGAACTGGGAATACAAATTTTTACTTCAAATCCCCCCTCCCTCCCCCTCTTCATTCCCCTTTTCTCTCTCCAACCATCCAATTGTCTCCTCTATCTCTCTCCTGGGTACATTTATCAGTGGTGTGTGACGGCCTGCTGTAAAAACAAAACCTTTAATCGATCCGACACTGATTGAGCTGTGGGCTTATTAATAATGTATTAGACTTGGCTCATCTGCTCTGCTCCGGGCTGATCTGGACTTGGCCCCAGCTGGGAACTGGATCACAAGTTCTGAGATCCAGGGAAGGGAAAGTGGACCAATGCTGGTGTGTGTGTGTGTGTCTCCTGACTATTCAGGAGAGGGGGGGATGAGAGGAGTATTACTTTATACTTTTAACCCATTCTGACCTGAGATCAGATTCTAAAAATGTCTTTTACATCCTGACAGTTTTCTGAAAAAGCTATGTTTCTATGTCAGTCGTTCTTCGATTTTTCAAAAATAGCAGACCCACAAGCTCATAGTGGCGCGCTGTGAGCTTGTAGATCTGCTATTTTTAAATGGCTAACACCAAAAGTGGGTTAATGCAGATTTCTGTAGCTATTTCTTTAACAATGTAACTGTGGTCATGGGGAAGCTAGCCCAGAAGACGTTTGTCCTTGGGTATACCTCAGTGGAGCGTGTACCATATCAAGGCTCACGCCTTGTCTCAGCCGACCCGAGGCCCCTTTGCTGCATATCATTCCCTCTCTCTCTCTCTCTCTCTCTCCGTGTCTTGGTTTCTCCGGTGCTATAGAGTTTGCAGTTATTTAGATGAGATAATAATTATGCGTACATGGTGTACACACAGGACAGGAGCCTTCGCCCTTCAGACAGCCTGTAATGGCCACCGCATCCAACAGCCTTTGAGCATGAACAAAACGCAGCTCGGATAATAAGCCTCTTTTTATTTTTTAATTAAAGGTGCCAAGTATAAAAGACAATGTTTCGATGCAACCGCATCTTCTTCCTCAGAGTCATGAATGGCAGGCATGGGCTAGGATGGCATTGAAATACGGAGGAGTAGCAAGGGTAGTGCTCTCAATTAGACAGTCGACTAACCATAATAATTAGCCTGGTTAATAAACCAGACTAATATCGCACGGACCGCGGGATATTAGTCTGGGGAGGCTCAGCTTGGATGTAATTTCCAGGGGGGCGGGTTGAAACATTTTCTCTTTGACGCAATTGGTCAGAGCTACTGTCAGTCAAAGGTCTCAAGCATTGAAAGTCACTGTACCAAAGCCCGCCCATATTGCATACCGTGTCCCGATTGGCCGCCCCATTTCTCTGGTGTAGGAAATGGGCGTACAATTGAGCCTCTCCAGACCGTAATCCGCCGGCAGGCAATTTTTTTTTTGCCAACGGCTGATTCGGTCTGGTTTATTAACCAGGCTACATAATAATAGCTTTTCAGCACACAAGGTGCGTTCTGTGCTGGAGTAAGATAATGCTGAATCAGAAGCCTTGATGGTCTATTAAATGTTACTGAAGTTTTATAATTATTTATAATGTTATTATAATTGATTTGATGTGTGGGCATTGCCGCTCTGTTCATTAACGCTCACCAGTATTCAGCAGCGATGCATTTTGGCTGTACAGTAGGCTACGTACAGTAGCAGTCAATCACTGTATCCAACTTTGAAAGTCAGGTGACGGCTTAGCCCGCATGTTAATCATTTTTTGTGGGAGTTCCTCAGTCAAATTGGCTGGTGGGTAGCCTTAAAGCCAAGGTGCGTAATTAATTATACATAAAGGGTGTTCAGGTATAGGCAAAAGTCAGCAGAACTGGTACGCTTCAGTTACAACTGTACTTGGATCGCTTTTTTTCCGTCTACACCAAATCTTTCCACCAAAACTAGCAGATACTGTATGCACAGCTACATGCTCACAACCCCCCCCCCCCCCCCCCCCCCCCCCCCCCAATATAAGAACGATAGTGTTCAAGTGGTTAACAGCCCTTCTGCTTACCTACAAGATAGTCAAATGGCTTATGGGTGAGTCCCTTTGACTCTTGTTACATTTTACCACCATTTACTACCATTTTGAATAGGACACTGGCATTGCCCATTTTCAGCCTCTTTGAGTGGTGCAACCACTCCAAGGAACAGCAATGTCCGTGTTCACCTATGTGTTGGTTCACCTATGTGACGTTAATGAGCACCAGTATGACTATGAGTACCAGTAGGGGCGCTGTTGTGCCAGAAACAGAGAGAGAGATAGTGCTGCACTGTTGCCTGCTAATGAGAGAGAGAGGGGGGGGGGGGGGGGTTGGAGTGGGGGGGTGGGGAGTTGCAACACTCAGTTCACACAGGTGTGATTTTTCTAGATGCATCTAGCCTGGCTACTGGCCCTGAATCGCTAGCCACGCCCATTAAGAAAATATTATGATCTTGCGATTCAGTGAAACGAAATGAAAATTCTGGCTAAGATGCATCAGTACCAGCTCCACAATCTCCTTGGCGATGCCAAAACAACATTTCATTGCACAGACTTGTATGAGCGTGTGACAAACAAAACTAAGCCTAGAGCTAAGACTGTCCTGTTCTGTTCCTCAAACCAGCAGGTGAAAAATGTGTTGAAACCTTGCAAGGAGATGCAGTTTTGCAGTCTGTTGCAAAATAACACAAACAACATTATTTCAGGCCGATGAGTACTGCGAAGTAGGGCACAACGTAGATTACGCCTACCAACTCTGTAGGTAGATGAATACTTTGAAGTATTAATTAATCAAATTAAGTTTTGCCAGTTACTTTCCACCTAAAAATACTTTAGTCGGTTTGACCCTAGGGGGCTAGTGGTGTGTGTGTGATATGAAATGTCCAGTACCTCCCCAGTGCCTCCCCAAGTGCCACCCCAGTGTCTGCCCTGCAGTGTCTGCCCAGTGTCTGCCCAGTGCCTCCCCAGTGTCCGCCATGGTGCCTCCCCAGTGTCTGCCCAGTGGCTCCCCAGTGCCTCCCCAGTGTCCCCTCAGTGCTGCCCCAGTGCCTCCCCAGTGTCCCCCTGAGTGCCTCCCCAGTGTCCCCCCAGTGCCTCCCCAGTGTCCCCCTGAGTGCCTTCCCAGTGTCTCCCCAGTGCCTCCCCAATGTCTCCCCAGTGGCTGCAGTTTCTCCCCAGTGCCTTCCCAGTGCCTCCCCAGTGTCCCCTCAGTGCTTCCCCAGTGCCTCCCCAGTGTCCCCCTGAGTGCCTCCCAGTGCCTCCCCAGTGTCCCCTCAGTGCCTTCCCAGTGACTCCTCAATGTCCCCTCAGTGCCTCCCCAGTGTCCCCCTGAGTGCCTCCCCAGTGTCCCCCTGAGTGCCTCCCCAGTGTCTCCCTGAGTGCCTCCCCAGTGTCTCCCCAGTGCCTCCCCAGTGCCTCCCTGAGTGCCTCCCCAGTGTCCCCCTGAGTGCCTCCCCAGTGTCCCCCTGAGTGCCTCCCGAGTGCCTCCCCAGTGTCTCCCCAGTGCCTGCCCAGTGTCCCCCAGTGTCCCCCCAGTGTCTCCAATAGCAATACAAGAGCAATAATACAAATTAATTAATTATTGAATCAAATTAATTAATTCATCAAAATGTTCGACGCAAGAAGGCCCCCCTGCGGCCTGCGCCCAGCACCATGCCAAAGCTTTTTCCTGCAGGAAACACTGCGTGTGGTTGTAAATATATTGTTATCTGTGTTGCGAGGATGAGGGGGTACCTGGAAAAATATCTACCCCAAAAGGGGTACCTGGTCCAAAAAAGTTTGGGAACCCCTGTTGTAGAGAACAGTTGTTGCTGCAACTGTTCTGCGATGACTCAGCTTGCCGATGGCGTACTGCTGTAGGCAAGGTCCTCCTCTACCCCGATGATTTTTAAGGCCTTCTTTTGGATGAGGTCTAACTGAGGGAGTTCCAGGGGGTCCCCAGCTAAATGATAGTTCTGAACCAAATGGACCCTTATATGGGTCTGTAACTCTGAGAGTGTACAAATGGAACCGTTTGGTTCCATTTGTACACTCTCAAAGTTAAATTAAGTTAAATTAAAACTTACATTTTCCAATATACATTGGGGTCCCAGAGATAGAAATGCCATTAAATAGACCGTAGCTTAATTAAGGTCAAACCGGGGGCCCCTTGAAATGAAAATGGTTGAAAATCACTGCTAGAGCCGCACAAATATTCTCTTATGGGGGTCCCTCCCTGGCATGAAAAAGTTTGGGAACCAATGATCTAGTCAATAATTGAGTATCCCAGCATTTGGTACGGGTGGTGTGCAGTTATACCTCAGACACACAGGTCATAGTGACAGGAAAAGAAGTGGAAGGATAGGAGTAGAAAAGGAGACTCGCACAGAGATGATTGGAATAAATGATTGGTCTAATGAGAACATAATCTATGGTTCAACATCAGTGTATATTTATGCTAACACTATTGAATTACTGTTAGCATTCCTTAAGGGTAACAGATGCATATAGCATCTGGTGCCCATATTTCATCAGGAAAATTCAAGTAAAGCTGAGCAGCGTCTCGGGAATTGGAAGGAATTGGAAGGTTTCCGGTTAGATCCCCAGCTCCTCCTGGCTTTAGTGTCCTTGAGCAAGACGGTTGTTGACCCTCTGCACTCTGTGCATGAATGTGTGAACTGTGATTAGTTGAATCTAATTGCCAAGTGCTTTGGAGAAAGCAAGCTATACAAAGGCACCATTTTTTACCATTTAGAAAGTTAGACAAAACCTCCAATCACAGAACGTGGGTACAAATTCTATAACTAACATGCTGAAATGTTCTGAATTTCAAGTTGCAAGAGATGGTGTTTTGTTGCTGACTGCAGTAGGAACTTCACATCAAGGGTGGCCAATCAGAAACATTCCCCTCAGGAATCATTGAAGTAAATAAAAAAACACAGCGCATTCAGTATACCAATAGTACAAGCTTATCACCTGGGCACTGGATATGCAAATGTATCTAATTTGTATGTGTCTGGCATAACATAGTGTCTACACAGTGAATATAATGGAACAGAATATACCCATTTATAACTGTATCCTAAATCCTAAATTTATCTAACTAAATTAACATAACATTAAAGAATGCATTGGAAGAATGGGTGGTTATCACCAAAAACGACTGCAGGCCAGTTGCTCTGAAAATGCACATCATGAAGATTGTTGAGAGAGAGAGTGGTCCTTCACTATACCTAAAGCAGTGGTTTTCATGTCGAGGACCCCCACATTGACACTAATTAGCCTGCGGACCCCCATTTGAAAATAATATGCCAGGGATCCCCATAAGAGGACCCCCAGTTTGACATGCATTATAGGCTTCGGACCCCCATTTAATGGCATTTCTATCTCTGGGAGTATGAATCGGCCTGATGCTCGACGCAGGACATAAACCCCTCTCATCGCTCTCATAAACACTGTTGATAACCTGTACAGTCATATATCCATTCATATACTCATTGGCAATGAATTTTCCATTCATATATTTCATATTAACTGGTGATAGATTAGACATGTATACTTATATTTGTTGATAGAATATAACAGTACATAACAACTCAGTCAGAACCAGTGCAGAGTGATATCTACAGACTTCAAGTATTTGTGTGTGTGTGTGTGTGTGTGTGTGTGTGTGTGTGTGTGTGTGTGTGTGAGGGTGTGTGTGTGTGTGTGTGTGTGTGTGTGTGAGTGAGTGTGTGTGTGAGGGTGTGTGTGTGTGTGTGTGTGTGTGTGTGTGACGTGTGTGTGTGTGTGTGTGCGTGTGCGTGCGCACGCTGCATGGGAAAGCCACTAGGCATCCATAGATGCCAGCTGCCTTGTCCCCCCAAACACACAGACAGATACATTGCCTCCCAGCTCTGAATAATGAGGTGTCAAGTCCCTTTCTCACCCTGGGACCCCCGTTCACGCCTCATCCATTCTTGTCATCCCTCAAATTCAGCTCTCGCTCTGTGTGTCTTTATTTCTATATCTCTCCTCTCTTTCGCCTGAGTCCTGTCTGTCTGTCTGTCTGTCTGTCTGTCTGTCTGTCTGTCTGTCTGTCTGTCTGTCTGTCTGTCTGTCTGTCTGTCTGTCTGTCTGTCTGTCTGTCTGTCTGTCTGTCTGTCTGTCTGTCTGTCTGTCTGTCTGTCTGTCTGTCTGTCTGTCTGTCTGTCTGTAGGCTTTATGGCACTTGTCACAGGTGTGTGTGTGTGTGTGTGTGTGTGTGTGTGTGTGTGTGTGTGTGTGTGTGTGTGTGTGTGTGTGTGTGTGAGAGAGATCTATATATCTATCACAAACACACACAGTGCTGTGGTCAGAATGGTTGAGAGATGAGGGTTGTATTGAGAGTAATGACTGCTCAGCACCGGTCCCACTGCAGCCTCTTTAGTATAAACCACAGTCATTGGCCATTCTGGCTCACGTCTGAACTACCAGCTGTTCTGTTGGTCTCAGGTGGAAAAAGGTCGTTATTGTTATTAATGATGGTGTCATTAATCATGTTTAATATGCCACCATCAGATATGCTAAATATGTAGTAGCAAACAAAGCTGGCTGAGAATTAAACAGCCTGCTACAGTGCACCGCACTTTAGGCCTATAGCATACAAGCTTAGCTCATGATTAGCTGGATGGAGGGCTGTGACACTTGTTGAGTACAGACAATGATCCCCGGAGCATGAGCCCAGAAAACTACTTCATTAACTACTTAATAGTGAAAATAGCTATACAGTACAGATAGCATCTATAAGCTGAGTTTGTGGATCTGCTATATTAGATATTTTTTGCAAATTGTTAACTAAAAATAAATAAATACATTATTCGACACATTGTCAAAAATCACCGCAAATAGGGACCCGCGGTTGACGTCGTTGACGTAGTTAAATGATTAAGTTGTGGTATTTATGATCAACTAAATAAAGGAAGTGCATGTATTTTATTCTGTCCGGCCAGAAGCAGGGATGAAATATATCCCGGCCAGTAATTACGGACAGCTGTACATATCACATTCTCTGGCAATACATCTTGGAAAGTATCTTCTGGAATGTCTAATCAAACCCTCCAAGTCGTCAAGAGATGGTTGTCTTCTCTTCACACCCCACATACTGTACACAGCATCCAATTCTCACGTATACTGTAAACTTCCCAGAAAAGAAAAAGAGTTTTATAGGTTTATAGGACGCTGGAATAGTACTGTACTGACAATAGTGACATCCTGGTGGGATGTGCAACAAACCACACTGTGACACACACACACACACACACACACACACACACCTCACACACACACACACACACACACACACACACACACACACACACACACACACACACACACACACACACACACACACGCCACATTATCACATTTTATCTGTTTGGTAACGGGACTAAGAACAGGACACCATATTTCAGCTCAAAAAGCTCTGTTTGGCATGATTATTATTTAATTTTGTTGTAAATAGTCTGGTGAAGATGTGGGGACCCAATGTGCTGCAATATGAAAAGTTCAGGTGGTGGAGTATATGAATGTAAAGAGTTAAATGTTTGTGGAAACTATGGTCACTAAGAATGTCCTTTTGTTAAAGAAATTAACCGAACAGAATGCCAGGAACATTTGCCAAAACTGAGTGAAGACATCATGAAGGTTACATACTTCCATCAACCTCCCTTTTGCTCAAGCAAGTGATTTTTAATGTACTCTCACACTGACAACATGTAATTCAAGATGACAGCAATAATTCATAACAGCTTGCTCCTGTGAGGAGAGTCATTATGTGTGTGTGAACGTAACCAAGGTGTCTGCGTGTTCTGTTGTCTAGAATTCTCCTTTCACTGACAATGAAAGAGCAATTCAATGAGTTCACCTCATGTTAGTAACTTATTGTCTCTGAAGTGAGAATGTGTTGGTGGATGCGGAGCAAACTAAACCATGAATGAGACTCATTATAATACAAATGCCTCCACAGTTCAATAGATGTTTCAAATGTAATTTCCCCCCAATATCGTTCTTCACAGTCACCAAAAGAGAGGTAGACCATAAATCTTTATTGTGTATTTTCTGCTGGATCACGTACTGTGGCTTTATTCAGGGGTTCCCAAACTGTTTTGGCCCAAGTGAAGTACCCCTTGGGGGGGAGAATGTTTTTCCAGCTGCCCCCTCATCCTCGCAAAACGATAAGCTATTTACAACCATACATTTACTATAGATGCCATTGGAAATATTTGTATTATAACACATTTTCACAAAATGTATTTAAGATGCTATCTTAGAATATATGTAGACCTATTTGACAATGCAGAAACATAATTGTCTTCCTTGATGGGTCAACAACCACCATCAGCTGGTCACAGTCAAGTAAAGTGACTGCCTTTTCATTGTTTCATTTCTATCCAAAAGCCCTTGAATGATGGAATATGATTTGTGCACAAATCATATTCAACAAGGATTACTGTGATTATGGTAAGCTCACATATCACACATACCATAATTCACTGGCAAAAAATAAATAAATAATATAAATGATTTTGGGGACCCCTTGCTATGCGTCATGGACCCCACTTTGGGAACCATGGCTATAGGCTATGCTTCTCTGTAATGGCTAGTGTCTGGTAATATAATTGCTCGGTCATGTAACTTAGTTTATTCTCTACTGCCATATCATGCTGCTCATGTGTCTCTCTAATGGACAGTCAGGAGGATTCTGTGGCCTATTAATGTCACCATTTTGCTGCATGGTGGCACTTGCAGTTGTTATGTTTACAAAAATATATATATATATATATTTATGACGGTGTGTGTGTGTTCCCTCTGTATTTGCATGATTCAGACAGCGCGAGTACATGCTCACTTCTCTCCGTTCCACATGCACTCATGCGGTCTCAGGCCGCTGGCAAAGCACTCTTGACCTTGGACCCGTCGGGAGGTCATTAAGTGTTTTGGTGCTCTGTGCCATGCGTGGACGCCCCAAAATTAGAACCGCTGCACGTCAACGGGGTTTGAAGCGGGCACTTGACGCCTCCAGTGTGGCTGGCTGCCCCAATCGCAGACAATGGCGTCTGCTGCTTTTAATGTGTCAGGGGGGCCTTCAGGATGTCAATGTCAGTCGGTTCAAACCACATTGTGAACCAACGTGGTTGGCCAACGCACTATTCCAGAACAAACACTATACTCTCTGGAGTTCG
This sequence comes from Protomyctophum parallelum, assembly GCF_964188405.1. Classification (NCBI taxonomy): domain Eukaryota; kingdom Metazoa; phylum Chordata; class Actinopteri; order Myctophiformes; family Myctophidae; genus Protomyctophum; species Protomyctophum parallelum. Next base: position 20,138,676 of record NC_139713.1, read on the forward strand.
TCTCATCATAGTTCTGACGTTACTACATTTGTACTAAAGTTTATCTATTCACATTATCTCCGCTATGTACAGTTATCAATACTGTGTGTGAGTGTGTGCGTGTGAGAGACAGAGAGTGTGTGCACATGCATGCGTATTGTGTGCACGTGTGTGTACGTTCTGCTATGTTTTTCTTCACCTTGGGAGCCATCAATAACGGGAGCATGGAGCCGTAGGTGACAAGGACACACACACACACACTCAAGCAAACTCTCTCTCTCAAACACACACACACACACACACACACAAACTCCTGTCCTATGTTACCGTCGGTTACCTACCGGTCGAGTCTCGCTGACAACAGCTCTTCTAATATGCTGAGGAAGGCAGATGATCAACACTGCGTGTGTGTGTGTGTGTTAAATAGTTTGTGTTTGTGTGTGCCTCTGTGATTGTGTGTGCATCTATGTATGTAGTATATGGTATGCATGTACTGCTGTATGCGTGTGTGCCTGTGCTTGCGTGTGTGCATGTGTCTGTCTCAAACCAGGAGGAGACAGCAAACATTAACGAGTGGCTTCATTGATCTCATCCAATTAAGTCATCCTTTCTCACTGCTATTTCCACACGCCACATATTTTAAGGGTGAATACAGAGACACGAGGAGACAGTCAGAGGGAGGAAGAAAATTAGGTGTATATCATTGAGGGAGGGATGGGGGGGGGGTGTTAAGGGGAAAATAAATGGATATAGGTGGAAGCAGATGAAAGGATAGAGAGAGAGAGAGATCATCATGGGCGTACATAGGTTCGGAGAGAGAGACAGTGGGGAGGGGGATAATGTATTCTGCCAGTATGTAAATAGTGTGAAGCATAATGCTATTAGCAGTGATTATATTAGGCAGCTATTTCAAGGGGGAATCAGCACCCAGCTGCTATCACAGATGTTCGAAGACAGGAGAGGAGAGGAGAGGAGAGAAGAGGAGGTGTGGAAGGGATGAGTCGAGAGAGGCACTCGGAATGGTTCTGAGCAGGGTGAATAACCTCTCCATTTGCATTTCCATTTGCGCACGGTTCAGTGCTGTTTGAGTCGGAACGGTTCCCATTCCTGTATTTTCAGCACATAGCCAGAACCGTGCTCAATGTGGCCAACGCATGCCGTTGCAGGGCTCACTGTCTGACACAGCTATTCAATGAGGCCCTGCGCTATGGAAAAGCACTAATGATCATCAGAGATTTGACACAGTATGCTGCACCAAATGCATTTCTGAGTTAATCCAACAATAAAATAATCAATTTGGGGGAAAACAACATTAGAAGTTTGCTATAGTTGTGACTATTAAAAGTAACAGGGTTTATGTGGAATAATCTAACTAATTTATTTAGTCGATTATAAAGAATCAATTCAACTTTTTGGAACGTCAATTTGTTATATAAAAAAACCCATATCTCAATTATCCAATTCAGCAAAAAAAAAAGTATATAATCGTGGAAAAAATAGATAGTTGCAGCTCTAGTATTACTTTCCCATTCTCATCTGGCATTTTCTCTAGGTCTAGGACGACTGTTTCTTGGACTCCTGAATGTGATGACACATCCTCAGATTCCTCACATCCCTTTTTTTAATGTCATGAAAGCGAGAAACATAACAGTTAAACTTGTCTGATGGTCACAGTCGTATGTTCACAGTTGAATTAAGAAATGTCTCATCAAACGATTATGCTGAAGTGAGAAAAACCTCTGCCTAATTATCAGACTATTTGACCTTGTAAAAAGTGTTAATTGTAACGAAATGGACCCAATGCTGCAGTGGAAAAATAAAAACGAAAGGAAGGACACGTGAAGGGGATAAAAGAGGATGACAAGAAGACAGGGAGAGGACAGGACAAGGAGGTTTGGACAGCAGAGGGGAGCAGAGTAAGTAGAAGACAGGGAGAGGACAGGACAAGGATGTTTGGACAGCAGAGGGGAGCAGAGTAAGTAGAAGACAGGGAGAGGACAGGACAAGGAGGTTTGGACAGCAGAGGGGAGCAGAGTAAGTAGAAGACAGGGAGAGGACAGGACAAGGAGGTTTGGACAGCAGAGGGGAGCAGAGTAAGTAGAAGACAGGGAGAGGACAGGACAAGGAGGTTTGGACAGCAGAGGGGAGCAGAGTAAGTAGAAGACAGGGAGAGGACAGGACAAGGAGGTTTGGACAGCAGAGGGGAGCAGAGTAAGTAGAAGGAGATTATAAGAAAGCAGAGTTGAAGGGCAGAAGCTAAATTGAGAATAGATTTTAAGGGATTCAGAAGAAGAGGAAGATTAGGCCATGCATGTTACTGTGTATGTGTTCAGAACTTCACACAACAATTGAGGGGCGAATTCACAAAAGGAATGTTTCAAAGCCTCCATCTAATGTTAATAGAAGAAGATTAATGTACACATATCATATTGACATAATTTACTTTTGTTCTGTATTTCTTACCCCATTTCTTGAAAAGGCATTGGAAGCTTATATGACAACATTTTTGTTGTTGTACAGTTGAGTTGAGTTGAGTGGTGTGGTGTGGTGTGGTTTGGTTTGTTGTGTTGTGGTGTGTTGTGTTGTGTTGAGAGAGCACTCATGAAGACTGAAATGCACTAGCCCTAAACTGTGCTGCCAAGCAAATAGCATCTCAGTGCTCCTGTATACTATTTGCATCTGTTTAAATGTGGTATGTGATATGTGTACATTTGCTGTAAAACTCACTTCCTCCTTTGCAAATGACCCTATAGCTCATTACAAAACAAGATTAGATTAACTAATAACGGTGTGGCTTTCATGCTATGGATAGCAAGTGACTGGGTGTGCAGTTTCAGGGGCGGCCTTAGGGATCTGGATGCCCGTTTCAAGACCAAATATGAGCCCCCGGACAATTACGCAGCAACAACACCTCTCCTCATCCTGTCGTCCCTTCACAATAAAGTGTCTTCCATTTACCTCCCAATGTTCACATTTTTACCCAGGTTATGTACAGGAAATGGGTGTAACTTAACAGTGTGGGAGAGAGCAAGGAACCGAGTGAGTGACAGAGACAGGGCGAGAGAGAGGGGGCCTCGGTGAGCTAATATGACGAGCTTTTAGGGAGCGCTTGTTTTGCCGGCTACTGACTGATGGTCAGTTGAAACGAATGAAACATAGGAAAGGCCGCCTATGTGCAGTTTGTCAACCACATCAAGCAAGGGATAATTGTTGAGAAATAAATCCCGACAGGGTGATTAGACGCTTGGAGGTGCCATAATCACCTCGAAGGGATTTTATTTAACTAATTATGTATTTTTTTTTTAGTGGGCAGTTTTTTATTTTGCTTTTTTATGTTTATTTTTTGTTTTAATTCAATGTTTTATTTTATGGGGTATTATTATTTATTATTATTTCTATATACTGTCATCGTTGCCAGTTCCCAGTTCACACTGCTCCAGACGGTACTCAATAACTGCTACAGTAGCTTGCATAATGTTTTCAGACTAGGACTCAAGTCCAGGATATTCATGTCAAAACTGGTTTTGCGGTTTTCTCTGTTGCGAGAATGATACGATCTCCCACCACCATGCAACATTTGCCAACATGTCATCTCATGAGGGCATTTCCCCTTGGGCTTAACCTTCTCCCAGGAGAAGGTCTCTGGATTGAATTTTTTACATCAAATGCATAAATAAAGTTGTAGTACTCCTTTTTGTAGTAGTTCTCCTCCCCTGATGCAGATGATATCTTCTATCAACACAGCTTTGTGGCCCCAGCAAATGGGGGGAAACGCAAGGTGATGTTCTCCTCTTCCAGGTGTCACTGGTGTCATCTTAATGCAGCGTAAAGACATTGTGTTGAAGACAATCACATTCATCTGATCACTAACTGTTTAGGCTGTCCCCTCCAAAGGTGTCCAGCTTGTTTCCCACGGCAACAAGAATATCGGAATAACAATACGTATATGCTGCGTCGGCGAGTTGAACGTTCCACTGTGGCCATCTTGACACCATCCGTCCAACTCCTTAGATCCTCACAAGTTATATTGCTTATTCGCAGAGTATAATTTCAGAAGTAATTGCAGTTCTAGGTCAGTTACTCACAGTCGCGCACACACCACGCCACAAAAAAGTATGTCCATCTAAAAGTATGAATTGATGAAGGTAAACGTTTAATATGGTCTCTGTCCGGTGGAAACCTTTTCAGGATTCAAAATCAGCAAAAGTAGCAGATCGACGAGCTAACAATGTGTCGCTTCGCGAGTTTCGAGCTTGTAGATCTGCTCATTTTGATACATGTGTGAGTGTGAGGTGGATACGAAAAATCACGAAGATTTAAATAAGATAAGAGGTGTCTGCCCAAAAGCAACAATATGATGTAGAAGGGTATTGGTAAATGGTAAATGGTGCATTTATGTATAGTATAGTGCTTTTATCCAAAGCGCTTTACATAGATGGGTGCATTACATTCACATCGGTGGAGGAAACCATGCAAGTTAAAGGTATATTCAGTGATTTCACTTAATTCAAATATCACTTATTTTTTTGTTTTGTTGTGATAATCCTCTCTACTATAGAGTGTGCTGACCATATAAGGAGTTCCTCCCTGTCCCCAGTTAACCCCTGGGGGTCAAAAAACCTTAGGTTTCGTTTTTGACTCTCTATCCTGATTGGACGAAAGGCTGGGTCCCACAGCCAAAAACGAAACCTAAGGTTTTTTGAGGGAAATCACTGAATATACCTTTAAGGCACCAACCTGCACATGGGCAGCAATTAGGGGTTCAGACAGAATCTTGCTCAAGGACACTAACTATTAGGATGAATAAAATATGACACATTACTATTTTAATTTCTACTGTCTTTTTTTTAGACTGGCCTATAATTGTCCTTCCATTTTGACTTTGCACTAAGATCCGCCACTTTGGATCTTAATGTTATGGTCATTTTGTGGGATTATGCATGAAACAAAATGTGAGTGTTTTATTTAAAAAAATCCCACCCGTGTGAAGTAAGTGGTGCAACTCCATGTGGGCGAGCCGCCCGCGCCCGAAGCGGTCGAGAAATGACAGAGCTACCGTGTGGGGGTTCCCGGGGGTCGCCGGGGGGGTCCCGGAACATCCGGACCCCCAGGAACACGCCCAGGGGGCCGGGCCGGTTCCGGAAAGCCGCCCTGCGTCCGAAACGGTTGAGAAATGACAGAGTTACCGTTTGGGGGTCCCCAGGGGGTCCCTCTACTGTACTGTACTGTACTGTAACTGTACTGTACTGTACTGTCACTGTACAATATACTGTCACACCCGAAATCATCATATATACAGTTAAAATATGTGTGTGTGTGTGTGTGTGTGTGTGTGTGTGTGTGTGTGTGTGTGTGTGTGTGTGTTAGGCTGCGCAACAGTTACACTTGGTTGTGAAAACCAACCAAACGCTATTTTCGTGCTCGGACAGACCCAGCCAGCCAGGGACAAACCCAGCCAGAGACATACAAAGCTCCATAATTAAGTGGTTGCACCACTTAAAAATATTACGAACCGTTGTTGAAAGATACATCACATCAGCACTCAAATAAATAATCCTTAATATGCTTAAATAATTGCAATCAGATATGAAACACGGGCAAACTTCACACGGCTGCAAAAAAAAGCCATGGCCGTGTTTGCTAATTATCATCACTAATTATATCATTAGCTTCTTTCATGAATCAGACCTTGAGCCGCTGCAGATAGAGGGTGCGAGTGGTGTGTCATCCATGGTGCTATAGCAGCAGCCACACTGCATTCTTTAACAGTTTGCCCCTGAGTGTCCATGTGCAGGCATCTATTGTATTCATTTTGTGTGTGTGTGTGTGTGTGTGTGTGTGTGTGTGTGTGTGTGTGTGTGTGTGTGTGTGTGTGTGTGTGTGTGTGTGTGTGTGTGTGTGTGTGTGTGTGTGTGTGTGTGTGTGTGTGTGTGTGTGTGTGTGTGTGTGCGTGCGTGCGTGCGTGCGTGCGTGCGTGCGTGCGTGCGTGCGTGCGTGCGTGCGTGCACGGGCGTATTTTTGCCCCTGCATGCTTTTCTCCAAGGCCTGTCTCCTCCCCCCCTTCCCTCCACACCCTCTCATCCACCTCCCATGTCGAGGTATCCGTACTCTGTGTATTGTGATGTTGTTATCTGTATGTGATTGCTACAGCTCCTCCCAGCCAAAACATACAGCTCTCTGAAGGCACACACTGGCCTGTGAGCTTTAGCAGCAGCCCTCTGAGGAGCATCCATCAATAAAACATGAGCTCTCTCACACACACGCGCACACACAGACACACAAACGCACGCCTGTACGCGCACTCGCCGAGAAACTGAGGGCTTGAGGGCTTACACTGCAGTGAACATCAGCACTTAAGTGAAAGTTTGCACGCAAACATGGCGGCCACGAGAGTTACCTCAGGCCAACAGCCGCGTCATACAGCGAATAAAGCACGCCCCTCACCTTGGCCTCTGGATCTGATTTGACTGTGGGAATGTTTATTTAATAGGCAGCATTTGTCCTTTCATGCTTTGGCAGCATTCTTTCAAGACCTTCCCATCACCCCAAAGGACTGATTGAGATGGAAAGGTGACAGGGAGAGATGATGGGGGGGAGGGAGAGAGAGTGAGAGAGATGGTGTGTGTGTGGGACTATACTGCTTCTATAACAGGATGGTTGTTGGTATATCAAGTAATAACGAACTGTTCTTCTGAAAGTTCTTGAGGGTGTTTGAATGTTGCTGAACTACCAGCTGTGTGTGTGTGTGTGTGTGTGTGTGTGTGTGTGTGTGTGTGTGTGTGTGTGTGTGTGTGTGTGTGTGTGTGTGTGTGTGTGTGTGCATGCGTGCATGGGTGTGTGTGAAATAAATATGCCACATTTCGCTCAGATGTTTTACTGTAATATTAAGTATATGTACTTTGGCTGGCTCTCCACCCCCTGGTACACAGAACCTTTGAAACTGCGCAATGTTATGATCTGGCACGCTGTGTTCATCTTTGGCTTGCCTCCTTTGCCCATGCATTTAATAATATGACTGCAGGAGTATTATATTCTGATAAAATTGTTGCTTTCTTTGTGCATTTCAATTAGTGTTTATCATGTGGAGTAAAAAAAACAGCACTTGTTATCCGATCTTTTTTTTTTTTTTTTTAACATATGTTTATTCATTTTCTTTACAGTACAAAGAAGTATTTTCAAAACAATTGACATATATTTTTCCCCCCACATCCCCATGGCAGCACACATACAAACAAAATCTTATCACAAAATGTTTTGACAATAATAAATACAGAACAAAAATAAATAAATAATGACATAAAGAAAAATAAAACGAAAATAAAACACATTACATACAGTTAAACAAACAAATGCCCAATGTCTGTCACAGTTCCCTACCCCCACCCCACAGCTGACTACTCAGTTAACCACTATACATCCAAAGCCTCTTCAATATCACCTCGCTTAATGAAGTCCAGGAATTTCTCCCATATCTTATAGAATACCGCAGGTTTCTTCCTAATTACATATGTTAGTTTCTCATGTGCCAAACTTGTTGTTAAGTTCCTCAGCCAAAAGCCGATCGTAGGGGCATTGACATTCTTCCAACATAGCGCAATTGAGCGTCTGGCCTGTAACAGGCAAAGGTCGGTCATTATTTTTTCATTACTATTTAGTGTACAATTTAATGGATAAATACTGAGTATACATAATTTAGGACAAAGAGGAACTGGACCTGACGTAATCTGAGAGACATACTGGACCACAGACCTCCAGAATGTTTTAATCTCCTCACATTCCCATAAGCAGTGGAACCTTTATGTTCCCCACATTTATAACATAAATCAGGAATGTTTGGATCAAATTTTTTTACTTTCTCCGGGGTTATGTAAGTTCTCATTATCCAATTATACTGAATTAGTCTTAGTATTGATAGTTTGTGTTTGTGCCTTGGAACATATTAAACCCCAATCAATTTCAGAGATTTCCACTTGAAGGTCCTGTGTCCATTTTTGTCTTATTTTCTCAGAGTCATCTTTATGAAACCCTTCTAGTATACCATACATTTGTGAGACCAACCCCTTTCCTATACTATCCTGTTTGGAAAACCTCTCAAGCACGGTTAAAGGAGGTTGTTTTGTATTTTTGACACATGTAATAATAAAGTTTCTGATTTGCAAGTATTTAAAGAAGTGGTTTTGCGTTACCTCATATCTCCTCCTCAGCCCCTCAAAAGACATTAGATTACCATTCTCGTATAGATCCACCACTTTCTTTAAGCCTTTATTGAACCATAATTTAAATCCCAGATCCCTTCTAGCTGGAATAAAATGTTCATTTCCCCAAATCGGTGCAAATCAGGACAGCTCTGGGGTGTTTCCCATGAATTTATGGATTTCAAACCATATATTTATAGTATTGATGACAAAAGGGTTAGACACACTTTTCCTTAGGTTTTTAACTGGAGCTGAGTATAGCAAGGAATCCAGAGATAGATCTCTTGCGGATAGTTGTTCAATTTGGACCCAGGATGGCTTAACATTTCCAGTGAACCAAAACATTGAAGCGTGTAGTTGAGCCGCCCAATAGTACCACTTCCAAAATATGGAAGTAAGATAAAGGAGTAGAGACAGATAATAATATACACATAGACAGACAGAGACAGACAGACAAAACACAGAGTTAACACGTTACATTATTTCTTCACCTTCTTTCTTGTATGAAGCAATAGACCGTAGCTGCGTCAGACTTATTTCTTCCTGGATCCCTCTTTTCGTTGAATGTCTTGGACAAACTTATCTGCCTCTTCTGGTGTTTCGAATTCACGAGTCTGTCCATCCGACATCCACACCCGTAGTCTTGCGGGGAACATTAACCCATAACGAACATTCAGGGCTTTCAATTGTTGTTTCGCTGGATCAAATCTCCTTCTTCGTCGATGTAGCTCAGCCGATAGGTCCGGGAAAAACATCACCTCCCAGTCTCCACACATGATCTTCCCCAAGGTCCTCGCTGCTTTCATTGCTCTGACTTTATCTTGGAAGTTCAGAAACTTCATGATGAAGGCTCTTGGTGGTGGAGGTCGGTCGGGTTGCCTATTTCGACGTCCCGCCGGGAGCCTGTGAGCTGCCTCGATGATAAATGGTGAAGGAAAGGTTGCGGCCCCCAAGGCTTCAGGCAACCATTTGGTAATAAACCCAATTGGATCGTTCTTCTCGATATTCACCGGTAGATTTATCAAACGTAGGTTACATCTCCTCGAGCGATTTTCAAGCATATCAACTTTGTCTGTAAGGAAATTGACCTGTTCGATTATTGTGGCAGTTTTGTTCTTCTCAGAGTTAACAAAGTCTTCAATGTCACTAATGCGTTGTTCCGCCTCATCCATACGTCTGCTTTAACCTCCTGAATCGCCTGCAGGACTCCCTCGAACTTTGAAGCAAAGTCATTCTTCATCGAATCAAGTCTCTGAATAATGTCCATGTTTTGGGTCTCTTTAGCCGCAGGCAGGTCCCTCTGGGGAGTAGTAGCACTAGTGCTAGCAGAGTTAGCCAAGCTAGCAGAATTAGCTACAGGACTAGCAGTAGCAGAGACTGCTGGGCTAACATGTGAGCTAGCAGGGCTGCTAGGAGTACTAGCCAGCTCGACATCTTCCTCGGTCGGCGACGCCTCAGGTTTCTTCGTTGCTGTCTTTCTTTTTGTCATAATGTTGTACAAGAGTACTGCTTACGCCTCAGCCGTCGGACATCGGGTTGGTTTGTTTATAAAAGGATAGTTTACAGGAATTTAAGCACTTTATACCAGGAGCTCAACGAAAAGACGTGCACCTAGCTCAGAGCCATAACCACGCCCCCCTGTTATCCGATCATTAATTATCTATCACTTGTCCAAATGAATTCGATTCATTTGGACGAGAAAGAAGAGAGAAAGAAATTGGCTTGTGTAACTGAATTGTCTAAGTTTGAAGAGTGCTGTAGTGCACTGCGACAGTCCAGGCAAACTTTGCTAATTACTATTGGCAGTGAAAGTTGGAATTATATTAATGAGGGTGTTATCATATTAGATCCAGACTATTGGGTTTTTAAAATGTTCTGGCTGAGGGGACGTGAAGCGTGGACAGACAGTGAAGGAACTTCATGGTCCAGTTGACTAAACCGCTGCACATGAACAAATGGACATAATGTAACAATGTCCCTTACACAAACAGCATGAATCATGCATAGACGCGACAAATAATATTGCTCATTTTCACCATTTCTAGTTGTTCTTGTCCGTTTCCTATTTGCCACTCTCACAATGTCAAATGTTTGTTTTAAATGCAGACAGGAAGGTCTCTGAAGGAGAGGTTTCTTTATCAACCACATCATCAAATCCCAGTTCTTCTTAGTTCCGAGGCAGCACAGTTTCAGCATCATCTCTCTGTGAGTGTCAAACATCTCGTTTTAGTCGAGGTAGCCATGGTTTTCACCGCCATCTCTTATTTATGACCTTCTCTGAAGCTCTGAACTCTTTAACCTCTTAAGACCTCCCTGAACCTTCACTACTCCTCTTTCTCTCACTCCTTCTCATCTGTTGCATCTCTCTTTTTCCTTTCACTCCATTTTTCCACAATTCACACGGTCTTCACACCGTCACCCACCACATTTCTTTCTCACCTATTGCCTTTTTTCTCTCAATCCCTTCTCCTTTTCCCGTCCCATTTTAAGGGCTGTATAACGATAACTACGTCATTCACCATTGCATTTTTGTTTATAAAGTTGGTGTGAACTGTGCCATCCACTTAGGCTATATTGCTCAGTGTGAATGGCCCTTTTTACTCTCTCTTTCTCAGTCTTGCTGTCTGTCTCTCATTGTCTCTCAATACTGTAGGTGTCTCATTAAGTGCATTCTTTATCATTTAATGAAGCCATCGGATTAGAGTGCCTTCTGACCATCTGACAGGTGAAAGTGTAGAAGAGGAGGGGGTGTGGAGAGTAGGAGGAAAAGGGGAAGTGGAGGAGAGGGGGAGAGAATATGAACAAAGATGAAGCTTCCATTTTTGGTCTACTGTAGATCTGCAATTTTTGCATAATGTTCACTCCTGAGTTGGCATGATAGCCTATTGTTCATCTGGTTAAGGGAGCTACCAGTGTGCGGATCTCATTTGTCTCTTGCTTTTCTTACTTTGATCCAGCAACTGCCTTATTTATTTTGTGGATGCTGGTTTGTTTGCTACTTTACTCTGTTTCTTCTCTGCTATAAATTCTAAGCTTCATAAAAGGACTGCCTGATGCTCCTAGCAGTATTCCACCACAGCAGTTATCTTAAGTGTTTGGGTGTTTCGTAATTCTTTAGTAGCATTTTGTGCTTATCTTCAACAGGGAATTCATTTTCTAAAAAACATCATGATTCAGACAATTTTCCTAGAATTTCACCAGCGGGAACAATACTCAACACCAGGAAGCTCTATGAATACACAGTCCCAGGGAGTCACACCTTTTGGGTAATTTGCAGCTGAAATGCCACAGAGTATTGATTCACAGCTCATGGCATAAAGATAATGTATTTTTGTGTGTGTGTGTGTGTGTGTGTGTGTGTGTGTGTGTGTGTGTGTGTGTGTGTGTGTGTGTGTGTGTGTGTGTGTGTGTGTGTGTGTGTGTGTGTGTGTGTGTGTGTGTGTGTGTATGTGAGTGTGTGAGACTCTCCTCCTGATACAGTGGGTAAGCCAAGGCCACATGTGAATGTGAATTTCTCCCACCTGAATTACTGCTGAAAATAGAACCGGGTGACAGTTTGAAACCAGTTACCTAATACCATTATTCACCCAGTGAGTCAGTTAGCCACAAAGTAAAGTAGTCATTCATTCGTTCGTTCGTTCGTTCGTTCATTCACTGTGGCAGTCAGTCAGTCAGTCAGTGAATCAGCCAGTTAATCCATTAGTCATTCTTTCAGTTAGTCAGCCAGCCATGCAGTCAGTGAATGGTTTTAGACAGTACTCACTGTATGTCAGTCATTCATCATGCGTCAGTGAGAGTCATACAGTACTGTGTCATGAGTCAGTCAGTCAGTCAGTCATTTGGGGGTCCAGACAAGTTAGTCAGAATTCCACTCAGTGATGCAGGTAGACAGTGAATCAGTCAGTGCATGTTATAATTAGCTTGATGGTTCAATAACTGTTTCAAATTTCAAACTAGTCAGGCAATCAGAAACGGTCTGTCAATTATAGTCTCCACCAGGCTGAAGGCATGGGGAGAGAGAGTATGTTTTGCACTCCGTCCGTGTGTGAGTCCGTCCGTGTGTGTGTCCGTCCGTGTGTGCGTCCGTCCGTCCGTCTGTTACCAGCTAATCCAGAACGGCCTGTTATAGCGCCACCAGGATTTAAAAAAACATTTTTTTTTATATTACTCCTCCAGATTCTGTCCAAAAATCCCGCAAATCGTTACACACTATCTCTATAGCCATGTGTTCAAGACAGATCTGTCTGATATTTCATATTCCATCCTAATTGGCTATAATTGGCTTACAAAGGATTGGCCCGTTTTGAACAAAAACCCTCAAATCATGAACGCAGCGTGCAATTTATGTGAAATCTTTCATGGACTTTCCTACTAGGCTGAGGAATGTATCCCACCCTTTTGACATTGGCCTGTTATAGCGCCACCAACAGGTGGATTTTTGCGAAACACATTTTTGGAACAAAATGCCTCAAATCATCCAATTGTCATCCAAGGCATACAAAGAATTGGCACCATTTTCACATTGGCCTATTATAGCGCCACCAGGAGGCCACAACCTGACCTGCCCAGGTGGAGACCCGTGACCCGAGGGGCACTTTATCTAGTTCTAACTTAAGCCATCTGATTAGCAGCTTATAAAGCATGGTGAAATTACCATGATACACAGAGGGATGTAGTCAGCATAAAGACATAGTGATGAAACCGTTGAAAACCAAAACGCAGTAATATAGAAAAGCTAATCAAACAAATGTTGGATCTGGATCTCTACATGGGAGCGGTGTGGCTCCAACGTGGATCGTCAGTTATCTATATATATTGTATATACGTAACCGTGAAATCTGACACAATTGGGCAATATGTCGGCTCGATCAGAGCCCGTTGACTTCAATTATAACATTAATTAAAGGTAAAATAAATAATTAAATGTATAAAGCATTAATGAAAAACAATTAGTGCAGGTACTTCAGTGGCCTACGGTGTGCGTAAAAAGTTTGCGGGATTAGTTCCGGACACACACACGCACAAATGGTAAATGGTGCATTTATATAGCGCCTTTATCCAAGGCGCTTTACAGAGATTGTGCATTACATTCACCCATTCATACACCGATGGCAGCAGAAACCATGCAAGGCACCAACTAGCACATCGGGAGCAATTAGGGGTTCAGTGTCTTGCTCAAGGACACTTCGACAGTAACTCTGGGGGAGCCCGGGTTCGAACTGGCAACCTTACGGTTACCATCCAGGCACTCTACCCCTGAGCCACCGCCGCCCCTGAGATAGACACACACACACACACACACACACACACACACACGCACGAGCACACACACACACACACACACCCACACCCACACACACACACACACACACACACACACAGACGAACCCTGTTATAGACGGTTAGACAGCAGCAGAGCCATGCTGTAAGACCTAGTGGCAAGTTGGCAACTCTATTTTAGTAATACAGACATTTTCAAACATTTTAAGATATGTAAAAAATATCTAGACCCGATGGCTGGTACAGCCGTCTGGGCATCTATAGGCTGGTAATCGCGGGTTCGAGTCCCTATCCCGATGACCTTTGCTGCATGTCACACCCCCAACTCTCTCCCCATTTCCTGTCAAACTACTGTATACCAACCATCAACAAATGCATAAAAATAATATATATATATATATATATCAGATCTACAAGCTTGTATATTGGTTATTTTCACAGTGAGACACCATTGTACGACGAAGTATTACATAAGTGGTCAAATCTTGTGAAATTAATAAGGCTGTCGATTAGGCAGTGAGGGTAAACACTTTTTGTAACCTGCACTATATTCCCCGCGACATCTATTATTCATCGGCCAAGATGATTCTTTCATGAGACGCGCTGGCTGCACATAATTCATAACGCATGCTGTGGAAAGTAGGACAGTGAAATATGGGGGTGGGGGGCAGCAGGAGGAGGGGTGGGAGAACACAGGAGGAGGAGGAGGGGGAGGAGAGAGGAACGAGAGAGAGGGAAAGAAAAAGAGAGGAAGAAAGGAAGAGAGGGCGACTGAGTGGCAAGGAGAGCAGGTGACGAAAGTGATGGAGTCGTGAGTGTGACAGGATGAGGAGGTGAGAGGAAGGTGCTGGGAAGAGGAGGAGGAAGAGAGGGAGCACAGACAGAGCCGATGAGGGGCGATCCAGAAAGAGACAGATGTCACAAGAGATGGATTCATCAGATACCCAAAACACAGGCAGATGGAGACTCATGCATATATATAGAGAGAGAGAGAGGGAGGGAGAGGATGTGTCTAGTGAAGTCGATTTGACAGATGTCTCTATGAAGCAGTGCAGCAGTCTGCAGGCAAAGGATGAAGGTGTATCGATATATATCAGTGATCTGTGTCCTTTACTTTGACAGTAGAAATGAATGTGTATTGATAGATTTGTGTTCTTTTTTTTTTTTTTTTTGAATTGACGGTTCATTGGTAGACAATTTTAAGGTAGAAAGACGGAGGCTTATCTGTGTTCTTTACTTTTGAAGTACAAAGATGGACGTTTATTATATATTTTTACAGTTGAAAGATAAAGAGGTTTGTCAGTGTTTAGTTTTTTTACTTTCACAGATATTCTGAAGGCCATTTCAACTTTACTTAATAGTACAGTGAAGAATGTCATGTCAGAATCTCACAAAGACACAGCAGCATCAAAATGCATCGGTTCATTATTTGCATCAATATGTGAACTAGACAGACATACAGTATAGACCTGTGAGAGACTATTCCAGATTTTGACCTGATATAGAGAAAATACCACTTTAAATATGATTTGACAGGTGGTGTGTGCGTGTGCATGTGCGCGCGTGCGTGCGTGTATGTGTGCGGCTGTGCGCGTGTGTGCGCATGCCAGGATAGTGTGTCACTGTCACAATACAGCATTCTATTTTTTTCCTCGCAGCTCTCCAAGGAATTGTGTCCCCCATACACAGATACAGTAGGCGCACGCATGCGCACACACGCTCGCGCACACACACGCACACGCACGCCCGCCTTGGAGAAGATGTGAGCCCATGGCAGGACAAGACAAGGTCACCACTAATGGCATAGAAAACAAGGCTGAGGACTTTGACACCTGTGTCTTTTTGAACACACCTCACCTTAGTCTGTAGTGTGTGTGTGTGTGTGTGTGTGTGTGTGTGTGTGTGTGTGTGTGTGTGTGTGTGCCACTGGGTTGGGATGTAAGCGAGAGCACAGGTACCCTCTGTCAGGGTCACCAAAAGAAGAACCGCTATGTTAGAGGGATTTTAATTATAATGACATGCCCGCAGTAGCGACACTAGGTTCACGTGGGGAAAAAAGCAACAACAACAGTAGACACATGTAGGATTAGTAGTGCACACACAATCTGATATGCCAAAAGCAGTAGAGTGTAAAATCAAAGTTACGATGATGCCATTTAAACGACATGGTAGACTACAAACTAGCCTATGAAAATTAAGTGGTTTTTTTTAGGACGATATTAAACTGTTAGTGTTAAAGGAAATCCACACAGAAACGAAACATAGATAATTCCATTCCTGTCCTAAAATACATGTTGGCCTTGAATTGTTTCATACAGTAGGTTCTCCATTTTCCCCACCCCTCCCACAGTAAAATGCAGCTAGAATGGTAGAAAGCTAGTTGTCCTCATTCTATTGTGGGTATTTTAGTAGCTCCAAACTTTTTTTGTTTTGTTTTAAGAATCGTCTATAGTGTCCTGGTACTTACACATGCACCGTTTGCGTATGCGGTCTAGTCTAACTTGGACTCAGGGGGGTGGACGCCTCTGCCTTGCATAGTCCCCAGTGAATAGGCAGGTTGCCCTTCACTGATAACCCTATTTTGGAATTATTTTTAAATATATGAAGGTATTGTGGGCTGGGATTTTACAAAAAAGACCCCCTTTTAAATACATACATACATACATTCATACATACATACATACATACATACATACATACATACATACATGTATACATACATACATTCATACATACATACATACATACATACATACATACATACATACATACATACATACATACATACATACATACATACATACATGTATACATACATACATACATGCGACATATGTATGCTGTGAGAAATGCTATAAAGCCTCCCGGCTCCCGGCAATCGTGAGACTCTGTTACCAAAATGTGTAATTGAACTCTCAGCGTTCTTCCCCTTATACCTCCACATGGAAATAGAGCCAGCAGACAGACACCCACAGCGGCGGCCGGGTGGACAGCCTGCTGACAAAAACACCACCTCCGCCTGCTCTAAAACAACCCTGCCCATTAAGTGCCACTATTGATTTTAAAAGGGGCAGTTTCTCTTCCTATTGATCTTAAATGGAGTGAGCGAGTGGCCAAATGGTGCTCTTGAATTTCAGCTGGGATGAAACCTGAGGGTTTTTTAAGTAAAGGCTGTTGGGGGTGTGGGGGGGGGCGGGGGGATAAAACGTGACATCAGAGAGTTTAAGTGATGGTTGGAACAGAGGAGTTTTGGCCGTGACCTAAGATGCTCCGTTTCTCTTTCTGTTTCCGTCTTATTGTGGTCGCTCTGTCACATTCTTTGTCTCCGTCTCTCTGTCTCGCACTTTCTGAGTCTCGGTATACACCATTCATGGGCAACTGGCGGCCCAGGGGGCCACATGTGGCCCCCACCTTCACTTAATGTGGCCCTCAGATTAATTTCAGAATATTGATATGTTATTGATTTCAGCTGTTACAACTCCAAACATGCAAACATGACCCGCTTTAATTACTTACAGTCTAAATTAGTAGCTTGCAGAGTAGTATTACAAATAATGTTATTGTCTTTTTTGTATTATATATATTTGTATTTAGTTAACAGTTCTACTGCGAATCATGCTTAACCCGCATTTTAATCAAATATTCTACACTGCCGAGATTGTTTTATTACCTTTAGAGCATACGCTGAAGTATTTGGGCTTTTGATCTGTGAAAATCCGGCGAAAAAACTTTCGTCCGTTTGTTATGAACGATCGCACCACCCGCCATCTTGGTGCGCCACAAGACCGCACCACAAGACCCTCCTCCATGAGGCGTTGTACCCGTTCATTTGCATTGGCCTCAATTTCCCAGGAGCCCTAGCAGCCCACAGCATGTGTTGATTTCCGGTTTCGTCATCATAACATGAAGGTCTCGTCTCCAGCTCTGCGGCAAAGACAGAGTTTCTTTTCAATTAAACATTATTACGCGCGGTGGAACCCTGGATTAAACAATTAGCTGTTAAACTGTTAAAATGACTTTTCAGGATCCCAATAAAAAATAGCAAAAAAATATTCAGGATTTCAATTAAAGTATTGCAAAAATAGCCGATCTACAAGTTCAGATCACACATCACAACTTGTATTTGATCGGCTATTTTTGCTACGACATGCATGCAATGTGGTCCCTCTGGAGTGAGTATGGAAATATAATGGCCCTCTCCATCGTCAAAGTTTCCCACCCCTGGTATACACTATACTACATTCTCCCTGTCTCTCCCTGTCTCCCTCCCTGTCTTTGTCTATATCCCGGTATCTCCACCCCGTACAGTGCAAGGCGTACACTGAGAGAAAGACAAAAGGTTGAATTGCATCACGGGGGAAACAATGGTTGTAGTCTTGCATTGCAGTGACACAATCTCTGTGCGTGTAATAATTGCATCAGATTTGCCAAGAGACTGCTACTTTGATGGCGAGCCCTGATGGGGCGGTGGGCGAGGCCTACAGCTCACTCAGCCGCTGAGGTTGTAGTAGTTGAATTTTGTTGTTGCTTAATGTAGTCTGGTAGTTTTTCCACACGTATTCACTTAGTATAAGCATGAATCAATAACACCTTTATAGCTAGGTGCATATACAAATATGACAGTGTACTTTGTTGAGAGTGAACCATTATTGTAACATGAGACAAGAAGTACTTGGTGGGAATCGAACCTGGGATACTTAAATAATAATATGGGTAATAATAATAATAATAATAACTAGAAAAGCAGTTTCTGCCCAAACTGAAAAATGTATGCGTTGTTATACCAACGTTATATGCGTTATTATAGCAACCACAGATGGCACCTCTGTGTGAAGATCTGACCCTTTTACAAAATAAAATAAAAATACAAACACAAATAACTAGATAAAGCTGAACATGTTGAAGTTTGAACTAGAAGTATGTGAAAGTAGTTAGAGGCCAAAAAACTGTTCTGTAACTATTGTGTGCTCGTTAGGAGCAAGCCCACAATTTGTTTCAAATGTAACAAATCTCAAAAGTGCTACAGTACAGAAAAAGAACATTGCATAAAAACAACAATTATGCATCCCTATTCGAGGGCAAACATTTGGTGAACTTGAGCTTGTGACTTAGCAAACGGTGCCATGTGCTGTGACTCTGAGCTTGTAGAACGGACATTTTTGGCAAATGGTGTATTGGGAAAAGAGGAGCTATCCAAAGTAATGAGCCCCTGAATGTGTAGGTTTTAGGTTTTAAGTGGTTAAAAAAATGCTGTCTTCTTCCATGATCCCTCAGGTGATCATGATACGCTGTGGCTCCAAATTTGTTTTTGTTGCACAATATGCTTATTGATTGCCTTGGATTTTCATTTCATAGCAGAGTGGCTTTGCAGTTCCGCACTGCCGTCAGGCAGTCTGAGAACTTCTTATCTAGACTACTATCGTCCTGCAGACTATTACCTGTAACTCGTGCTGTAATCTGATAGACAGACACAGTGATATCATTATTTAGACTGGCAGTCTAAATGCTAAGTGCTTCTTTGTCATGCAGCAACGCAAATGCAGAGACAACTTCCATAATTATCT